>NC_056734.1:488177253-488780831 GCF_019279795.1 Protopterus annectens
GCATACTTGTGATGTACAGTGCATACAAGATCTAAAGGCTTTGGTATACTGATAGGACATTGGGCTATCTTTAGAAGAAGATCCCTAAGGTTAAGAATACTGCAGCAGTGAAGAAGACATCTACTGTTATGGTAAGATTCTAAACAACTGTACTTTCTTTCCAAATTTCAGTAGCAAAGGAGAGTATTTCATTGTTTGGATGTTCACTGTCAACTGAGATTCTGTTTGGACAGAAGCAAAAATTTCAGAAAATCTAGCCAGCTTTTTGTTTCCTTTTCCAAATCTTGGCTGGGTAAGCCTGTTTTGAAAGTGACACTATGCAGATGGCTTTTTTTCCACTGTATCGCCTTTGTGTACTCTTTGATAGGGATTTCTTTGCCTAATAAGTCTGAGTCTCCTTTCACCATAGCAGTGGCAACTTCATTTGTCTTTTTCACTCAGACCTCTATTGTTGACAGTTGTGTGGTAGCTACCTGGTATAACACATACACCTTTGTGACCCATTACAGATTGGATATTCCATCTAGATTTAAGTTCTCCAGGACCACCCTGAGGGTTTTATTGGTTTGTGACTCTGACCTACAGGTTGAGATGGACGGAAAAGACAACATCAGATATGAAAGTTATGTATTTACCATAATGATAGATGTTAAGTTGTCTATCTCGCCTTTGTTCTTGCTGGTTGGGATCAGAGCCAATCCTCGGCTCCGACTCAGCCATCTTCAATAGCTTGAGAGCTGTTTACTGGCTCAAGGCTACCCCTTATCCCATGATGCCTAGCGATAGCTACCCAGATCTCGTTTGCTGCTTCAGCTGCGAGGTATAGTTTTTCTGGCTCAGGCTCGTATAAAGTTTTTTGTATAACTTTCTTACTCTAGAATTCTATATTTTCAGTGTTTTATTGTTAACGATTAGTCTTGTTTTGTGTGATAGCTAGTGTTTAGTTGTAGTATCCCTTCTTTTCTTTGTAGAACTCGTTTAACTTAGAGAGTTCTCCCCCCCCCTACCTCTTCTTGTCAGGTTAGCCGTTTAGGTTAGAGGCTTTCCTTCTACCTTTCTTTCATAGTCTAGCCATTTAAGTTAGAGGCTTTCCTATTAAAAAAAAAAAAACTTTAACTATAGTCTTCTAGTACAATGTGTTTTTTGTGTAGACTGTATTTTGCTTCTGGTAGCTGTTGTTGTATTTATTGTTTCCTTCTTTCAGGATGTCAAGGGAATCCAAAGTGTCTGGATTCAAGAAGTGTGACTCATGCTGTCAGAAAATGTCTCTGACAGATGGGCACACTTCTTGCGTCTATTGTTTAGGCGCTGTGCACCTGCAGGAGCGTAAGAATAAGCTTATTCTTAGGGGTCTTTGAAAACCCCAGGATTCACCGGCCAAGAGCTCTCAGCCTGTGAAATCCCCTAAATTTACCAAGCCGTCAGCTAAAGTTCGGAGCCGTCCTCGGTTCAGACTCTACCTTCTACTTCGGTTCCGGCTGGCACCGATAAGACTATCTCCCCGTCGGCTTCATCAGAAACTTTGGAGCCTTCATGGAGCCACAAGAGGCTGAGGTCCCCTTCACTGGAATTGGTACATTTGGCTCATCGGTCTCCTTTGCTTCAGAGTGAGCGCAGTCACCAATCCTCTCACTCCTCTTGATCCTCTAGGTTGTCAGATCATGATGTGGAGAGAGTGGTCAGTAGGTTGCTAAAGTCGCAGGCATTTGCCAAGATGTTGTCCAGCCCTCCTCAACAGATGTCAGCTCCGTCCACTTCTCTCGATGTTTCTCCTCCGACTCCAATGAGTTTGGAGCCGGATTTCGTTGAGGTTCAAATAGTGGAATCGTCAGCTCCGATAACTCTATCTCCTTCAGTTCTAGCGTCAGCTCCGATTCCCTCGGTGGTGCTGTCTGTTGAGGGATATGGGCGCCGGGGTTCCCTTGTCAGCTCCGAGGGGGCAAGTGGCATTGGACCCTTGTCCGACCCCATTCTCCCTCTCGGAGCTTCAGCGCAGGTGAGCTCAGCTCCTACATCGGCCTAGGAGCCGTCTCCCTTGGTGCGGAGAAAGATTCAGATTTCCTCAGAACCAGAGCTTTCTCTGCATCATGGCAGGGATGCCTTCGATGTCATGAGGAGTGTGCTGGCCACTGAGTCAGCTCCAGTATTGGCCCCACCGGCTCTGTCCCCTGTAGTGCCTGTGCCAACCTCTGCTCCTCTTCCAGACCCCAAGCGTAGGGAACCGGTGCTCCAGGGCACCCCCATTGGGTGTTTCCTCTTCTTCCGAGGCCTCCCCTGATCATTCAGAGGAGCCCCCTCATAAGAAGAAGTGCAAGAGGAAGCACATTGACTCCCCTGAGTCTGTCACTTCTGATACAGACTTAGATGATTCGGAAGGGTCCCCGAGATCCCCCTCTGAAGATGTTTCCTTCTCTGACATCCTAGACATGCTTAAGCAGAGGGGGGACTGGAATCCCCTAGCCCCTACCGAGGATGATTCTGTATTTCTGGATGCATTCGGTTCCCGACCTTCCATCTCCTGGGTTTCTCCACCTTTCGATCCACTTATGGCAGTGGTGGCACGAAAGGCTTGGTCAGCTCCGGATACAGTGGAACCATCTCCGAGGACACCTGGCAAATTCATCACAGCACCCCAGGATAAGCAGTTTCTTACCAAAGGTGTTCCTGTTGATGCCATGGTGGTCGCAGCAGCCACCAAAAAAGAGTTAGCGGAGACCTCTTTGTCTGTCCATCCTCCTAACAAGAAGTCTAGGACGATGGACAGATACGGGAAGCGAATGTTCGCTTCAGCGACCTTTTCTATGAGGTCACTGAACTACTTATGTCATTTTACCTGGCTTCAGAGGGACCTCCTTAAAGAGCTCGGAGATACCCTTCAAGATCCATCAGCTGAGGAGGCTCAAGCTAAAGTAGCTTCCCAGCTGGCGACGCTCAATTCTGTAGTTAACTCCTCCATGAGGCTAATTTCTTATGCAGCCGATGGTGCGAGTAGAGCCGCAGGTACGGGTGTGGCCCTTAGGAGGCATGCATGGATGCGGCTGTGTAATTTTGTGAAACCCTTTCAAGCGTCATTCACCAACACCCCCTTTGATGGTTCCTTTCTTTTTGGACCACAGGTGAAAGACACTTTGACTAGGTGTGAGCTAGAAGGCAAGGCTGTCTCTGCCATGGGAGTCCGTTTTTCCACTCCTTCTAGACCGTACCCCAAAGGTCAGAAGAGTGGCAAGATGTGGTTCTGAAAATCCCAGAGAGCCTTGCCTGAAACACGTAGCTATTTTTCCTCCAGGGGCAGAGGGGGAAACAATAACAGATGCCGCCCTCATGGCAGAGGGGGTCCGCAGAACCAGGGCAACAGAGAATCTTTCTCTGATAAGCCCTTTCAGCATCCCTGAAGGGTTGCCCGGCTGCTCACCTCTGGAGGCAGTCGAGGGAAGACTTTCACTGTACCCAAAAGCCTGGCAAAATTTAACGCAAGACAGATGGGTACGTTCCATTATATCCAGAGGTTACAAAATTCCCTTCTGTCAACCCCCCTTACTATCAAGGAAATCCCTTCCAGATGTTCCACCCAATCTGAAGGACCAAGCAGTAATAGAAGTTTCAAAACTGCTAGAAAAAAAGAGTCATCCAGGAAGTCCCGGCAGTCCAGCACGGATCCGGAACTTACTCAAGGTTCTTTTTGGTATCAAGAAAGACAGGGGACTGGAGACCGATTCTGGATCTCAGCAGACTAAACAGGTCTGTACAAAGAACAGTTTCAGATGGTCACGCTACAGTCCATTCTACCCTTTCTGGGTCAAGACAATTGGATGTGCTCGATAGATCTTCAGGACACGTACTACCATATCAAGATGGACAGGCGCTCCAGGAGATTTCTTCGCTTCCGGCTGGGAGCCAGTCATTACCAGTTCAGAGCTCTGCCCTTTGGTCTCACCACAGCCCCCAGGGTGTTCACCAAATGTATGGCAGTGGTCACGGCTCACCTTAGACGTCGAGGATTCCAGGTGTTTCCATATCTAGATGACTGGCTCCTCACTGCTACTACCAGGCATCAACTTCTACAAGCCAGGGACTACACAATCACAATCTGCTGTCAGCTAGGCATTACATTAAACTTCAAAAAATCTGCCTTGTTGCCCTGTCAATCTATCACCTACGTAGGAGCAGACTTAGACACAAGGAATATGTCCGCAAGGCTACCGCTAGAAAGGGTGTCTACAATTCGTCAGCAAGTACAAATTCTAATGCAGAGCAAAAGAATCCAAGTCAGGTTCATCCTTCAAACTCTGGGTTCCATGGCAGCAGCCATTCTTCTAATCCCACTGGCCTGCTTTCACATGAGGATCCTTCAGTGGCTTCTGTTCACACAGTGGTCTTTCCAACAGCTGCCCATGTCTCACATGATCATGATTACAGAAGCATGCAAAAGGCACCTTTCCTGGTGGATGGTCTCCCCACTAGTGACTCGGGACAGACCCTTCATTCAGCCCCCTCCAGTAGCCACAGTGACCACAGACGCCTCCCTGATAGGGTAGGGGGGCATTATCAGGGCAGGACAGTCCAAGGCACTTGGCAGCCTCACGAGTACCATCTGCACATAAACATCCTAGAAATGAGAGCCGTGCTCCTAGTGTTGCAAGCCCTTCAGGACTCTTCCTTCTGGGACCATTGCAATTCAAACAGACAACATGTCAATGGTGTGGTACATCAACAAGCAGGGCGGAACCAGGTCCTACCCCCTGTGTCGAGAAGCACTCAGACTGTGGCAGTGGGCGATTTCCTCCCAACGTTTTCTGATTGCGACGCACATCCCTGGGAGGTCCAACGTCATAGCGGACAGGCTCAGCAGAGCTATCCTCATGCCTCACGAGTGGTCTCTGAATCAGGAAGTTGCGGATCTTATCTTCCGCAAATTAGGACAGCCTTGCTGCAATCTTTTTGCCACCCCTTTCACCAGCAAATGCAGCAACTACTTCTCCCTTCTTCTGCTTCCAGGTCACTCACCCAGAGACGCTCTAGTCCACGATTGGCCTCAGGGACTTCTTTATGCCTTTCCTCCGTTTCCCCTGATTCCAAAACTCATACAGAAAGCAATATCATTGGGTTGCAAAATGATCCTCATTGCCCCCTACTGGCCTCGACAGATATGGTTCCCGTTCCTGCACCATTACCTTCTCGATCAGCCCTGGACTCTGGATCCGATTCCAGACCTACTGATTCATCAGTCAGGCGGGTTGCATCAATCCCTCCAAACTCTCCAGCTCACAGCTTGGTTGCTCCACTTCCAACCTTAGCCAGGCTTCCCAGCATTTCCGTGGCTGTACGTGAGATTATTGTCTCCTCTCACAAGTCCACAACCAGAAAAACTTATGCTAGTAAATGGAAACGTTTTTCTTGTTGGGCAGAGGCTAGGAACGTAGATCCCTTTTCAGCCCCAGTCCACAAAATTCTGGAATTCTTAGCACAACTTTTTCATTCCAGGTCCACTTTTGCTACAATCAGGGTTCAATTAGCGGCCATTTCTAACTTTCATGTTGGTTTGTCAAATTCAAACATTATGTCTCATAAGCTCTGTAAAGCATTTTTGAGAGGGACCACTCTCCTTAGGCCTCCAGTGAAATATTCCCCTCCTCTTTGAGACCTTAATTTGGTACTATCTTCCTCAACTCTGCCCTCTTTTGAACCAGCAGCATCCTGCTCCATTAAGTTTCAATCTTGGAAGACACTCTTTCTGGTAGCTATTACTTCAGCCAGATGCGTCTCTGAACTTCAGGCACTTTGTGTTCGTCCTCCATACTTGGTTTTTCATAAGGACAGGGTTGCTCTGAGGACTAATCCTTCATTTCTTCCGAAGGTCTGCTCAGAAAATAACTTAAACCAATCTATAGACCTTCCTGTGTTCTTCCCTAACCACACCAACAAGGCAGAGTACAAATTACACCAATTGGACGTTCATAGACAATTGCGTTTTTACCTGCACAGGACTAAGGAAATAAGAAAGTCGGACCAACTATTCCTTTCCTATGCTCTAGGGAAACAAGGTCTCCCAGTTTCCAAGGTGACCTGTTTCCAAGGTGACCTTATCCAGCTGGTTGTCTCACACTATTACTTTCATTTATCAATTAAGGAACAAAGAGTTACCTATCAAACCGAAAGGTCATTCTGCTAGGGCCTTGGCCACCTCTGTAGCCTTCCAATCTAGGTTGCCCATGGATTCTATCTGTGCAGCTGCTACATGGGCAAATCCTCATACCTTTATTTCTCATTACAAGCTAGATATGGTCTCCAGGTGCAGAGCTGACTTTGGTTCCACTGTTCTGAAGAGTCTGTTCCAATGAGCCACCCAGGATTGTAGGTGCTAGGGACGCTATCCCAACCAGCAAGAACGAAGGCGAGATAGACAACTTAACATAAAGAAGTTATGTACCTACCATAACGTTCCATGTTAGTTGTCTTCATCTCACCTTCTTTCTTGCGTCCCAACCTCTGTCCCCCTGTCCTATTGGACCAAGAGGAGTTCTGGTTTCACTGGCTGAGTGTTCTCTGGTTTCTTTCCTCTACTGACTTAGAGAGTATGGCAGGTATACTCAACCTATTTGTTTGGACAGGTTTATTCTCTGGCTATGTCTGGGGTTAGCTATTTCAAATGAAATCTGGGTAGCTATCGCTAGGCATCATGGGATAAGGGGTAGCCTCAAGCCAGTAAACAGCCCTCGAGCTATTGAAGATGGCCGAGTCAGAGCCGAGGATCGGCTCCGATCCCAACCAGCAAAAAGAAGGTGAGATGAAGACAACTAACATGGAACGTCATGGTAGGTACATAACTTCTTTATCTATGTTGTCTTCTTCCATCCTTCTCAACCATCCTTCCCTGTTCTGTGCCCCTTCCAAACTATCACTGTTGGTTGTGGCATCTGACAGACTGTGTAGAATGGTCCCAAAGGAGTATGAGGTGCTTTCTTGATGCCTTTTCTCTTTCCATGTTTCTGGATAAGATTTGTTTCTTTTCCTTTGTTCTAAGGGCAATCTCAATCTGAGAAGAGTAAAGGAGGCAGAGCTCAAGGACTCTAATCTGAAGGTGTAGGTTTCGGATCCATTAGCCAAAAGGTTGAGAAGGACAGATGAAGACAGCATATTTCCATCGTTATGTCAAGTACATAACTTTCAGTGTTTGAAGATTAAATATAATCTTGGATTTCATATATGCCACCAAAAGTTCCAGAGCACCACCCTACAGTTACCAAAGGTAATGCTTCAGTTTCCATCCTGTCTTTCTAATGGTTTTGTGTAATGTATTTCAATGAGTTCATTTTCCATCTCTGAAAAAATAAGGGTCCAAAGCTCTTTAGTAAATGAACATTCAAAAAGCAGATGAGTAGTAGATTATTTTGTTACATAAACATTTCATTTAGCTTGTTCCTGTCCATACAGTGGAATAGATAGACTAGTTGCTAAAAGTGCCTCATTTCCGTGGCAGCAAAAATTACTCTGACTAGTTGATTGCCTCCCCTGGCCCACAGTATACTGGTTCACTGCTGCTATTATCACGTCCGTGGTTCTCAGGGCTAGGTTGATTGCTTCAAATTTCTTCAAATTCAGTTGGCCAGATAAGTGCCTTTACTTTTACAAATTTCTCATTTTGTACTAGTTTAACAGTGTAAGTCAGTTTCTAGTTGCTTTCTTTCACTTTTTTCTTCCTGCTATGCTGAAATGAGCCCTAGGCAGTTTGGGAAAGAAATCCCTTTCTAGTCCCCTCTTGTCCCTTCCTGTCCCTCATCATCTAGTTAAAAAACATACACACATGCAAAAGTAGTATAAAGGATTTTCCTTTTATATATATTAGAATCAGGTAGTTCAGGTGCTAAGATATCTGCATATTGTCATATCTAATAATGTTGTATGTTTAGTTAGTGTCTTTACAATGGAATTGGATAAGGCCTCTATTTGAATCTAAGGTATTACTGCTTCTTCTAGTGAACTCCAGGACTTTTCTGTCACACAACCATTGTCATTTGGAACAATGGGAAAGTTTCAACTAGCAAAGTCTCTCTATGAGATTTCTTATTGGCAGCAGATTGAGAAGCAAAGTCCCCTTCTGCTTGCTTGCTCAAGCTTTATAATTATTAATCATAGTAGTAGTAGTAGTATTAGTGTTATTATTATTTTCTCAGTAGCCTGTATTGCATTCAGAATTTTTTGATCTTCCAGGAACAGTTGGATATACCAACTTTAATCTCATACCTGCATCTCAACATCCTCTGATTACTGGGAGAAATTTGGTTCTCTTTAATCTGGTAAATTATTTTCTTCAAACACTGTGGTGTGCCCAATTTTTATAGTTTTCCCTCTTGCCACAGTTTTGTCAGGACAAGCTATTTCTGTTGGTGTGACTGTCTCTTTGCTAGTGTGGGGCTCATCTGCTTTTTGATTACCTGATTTGGAGCATACACATGATGTGTCATGTCGTTTAACACATCCTGCTGTGGTACACCAATGCAGTTTCTTATTTCAACTTTCATAAAATTAATGCTGTCTAATCCTGCCTTTTCTGGTATACAGAAAGTGTCAGATTTTCTCTGCACAGTCTTTCACCCTCACTATTTTTGAAGCCATTCTTCTTGAGTAATCTTACGTACAGCCTATTTTTCCTTTACTTCATTGTCTGATTTATGCAGTTTTATCAGCTGATTTGAATAACTACGTAAAGTTTTGCTAGTTTTCCAGCCCTTTGTCTTGTGACTTGAGTAATCTATAATACTAAAGCTGCTTTTTAGTGAACAGCTGTCAGATTCTTCCTAAACTTTTTTCTTCTTTTCTGGTTGGTTTTCCTTCACTTTTTCTAAATTTCATATTTGCTGACATCCAAGCAATGTAATTACCAGCTAGTATCTGAATGTTATCCAAACTGATAACTTTAACAGAAACAAATCTAGTAAAGAAGCAATTTTGAGAACCTGACAGAAAATCAACAAGAAAAGGAGCTGGGAAGAATCTTGCTGCTGTTCAGCAAAAAACAGTTAGTTTCAGCTTTGTTATGAGAGACGGTTTCCAGTAATTTAGAGGAACAATAAATCATATATACTCAGACATGTTTAAAATAAATGAAAAACTGAAAACATGCACCGAGTCACATAAAAGGCTCTAAAATAAAAGACACTGTAACTAGCTATTCAGATGATCTGATAAAACTGCAAAAGTAAGATTGGCATAAAAACACAAGTTGGCTGGTCATGAGACGTCTCAAAAAATGCTGTTTCAAAAATAATAAGAGTTAGAAGACAGTGCACACAGAGAAAACCTGAGATATTCTCCTGTACTTGAAAAACTGTAAGGAACAGACTGAATTAATTTATAAAAGTAAAAAGAAGCAACTGGACTAGTGTTATACAGCAAGATTTGTTGATTGAGAGACTACATTGTGTATATGTTCCAAATCTGAACAAGAGAAAGTAGCCAAGACCTACAATAGTAAAGATGCAATTATAACAGCAGGAAGAGTTGCTCCTGACAAAACTGTGGCATAAGAGAAAATTATTAAAATTGGGGATAGAAGATTATAGAAAATGATTATTATCTGTACACCAGGTAGAAGAGAAGCAAATTTATTACAGCAATCGGGGAATGTTGAGATGCATGTGTGTGATTCAATCTGCTGTATCCAGCTGTTATCAGAATATTTATTTAGAGGATCTGACATGTTTTGATGCAGTTCAAACTAAGGAGGAAATAAAGTTTCTCCAATGAAGACCAAATAAGTAAGCAGAATGGGTGTTTGCTTCTCATTCTCTTGACAGTAACAAAGCCAACAGAGAGACTTTGCCAGTGAAGCATTTCCATTATTCCAAAGAAAAATGTTTGAGAAACAGAAAAACATGCAGGAGCTGACTAGAAGAATCCAGTACCCTAGACTTGAACAAAAAACAAATGGATCCTCTTGGACAGAGTAAATAGGTGCTGATTTTAGTGTCTGTTTGAACCAGACACCCTTGGGAACATGGGTTGATCTTGGCTAGGCTTGTAAGGGCCCTGGGGCTGTTAGCCTAGTAACCTGCAATGATCCTATGTTGGGGGGTATAGATGACCAGGAGGAAGACCAACAGCACCGAAATTACAGAATAGATGGAAGACTATAAAACCTCAGTACCTCTGCATATAGGAATTGACGTGAAATGTGACTTTGCAAGAAAATGTCTGAGAAAGACTTGAGTTGTATTGAGTATGTTAAACTGGTGCATGATCAGTAAAGCATATACCTCACTTTATGTCACTAATGTTTAGAAAAACACTGAAGGAAATGAATAAGTAACTGGAAGTCAAACTGTTTTTGTTCTTATTACTATTTGTGTAAAACATTTATTATGTAAATTGCATACTTATTGTAAAGCAGTTGTATATAATGTTCATTCAGGGGTATTTTAAATGTGAGGTAGGGAGAGTGTTATCAATGATTGGTATAGATGTTAAAGATATTAAAGCAAGAAAGCATTTTTTCCTAGCTGTAATATATATATGCTCTATAATTTAACAAGATAAAGAAATGCTGGACAGAAACAAGTTAAAGTTAATATAATGTATTCGTGGGCTGCTGGTGTGGGCTGTAAAAATGTATTGATCGTACTATAAGTACAATTAATATAATAATTTCCCATGTTTTTACATGATTACTGCCCTTGATTTAAACTGTAGACAATGGCTATTTTAATCAAATAGGCTTGAAAAATAAAACACAATACTGGAAAGCATGGAAAATGTTATGTTTCTGTTGTTTGCAAAATTGTTAGTGATTTTGTTTCCTTAGCAAATGCCTGCAGTGGGTGACAAGAAGTCTACAGGTGCAGGCAGTTTGCCATGGGGAAGTTTGAATAGTGCGATGTCCTTTTATATCACTGTTGCAGTATTCTAAACAGAAGGGATCTCCCAGCCAGGACAGTCCAACACTCAGCCAGTATACAAAAGCCTAATGATCTAGTATGCACTGTACGTCACACTCATGCTCCCCACATACAGTGTAGGGCATAAAAGGGATGCATGGACACGGCTACCCTTTTTTCCCTTGGATGAGGTGTTTCTTTCTTTTCCCTCTTCTTCCAAGAGTCCTGCAGAAGCTTCAGCTGGACTCCCCAAAAATGTTGTCCAAGACAGCACTGGTTCCCTCCTTAATGCATCTGGCTAGGGTCAGTCACTACAAGTTACCTCAATGGTTGGATCTCCTCACACAGAACAAGTGGTCTCTTATCTGTCCTCACTTGTCTACTCTGCAACTGACACTGTTGGTGACTGTGTTCAGATCCCTTTCGGGCACCTCTTTTCTGAAGACGTGCTCAAGGTTTTACAGGAGGCAAGGAAATGCTCAACCATAAAATATTTAAATAATATTAAAATAAAATTTTAAATTGCCAAAGATTCCAAAGACAACCACAAGGCATTCTATAACTATGTCAAGAATCTAAATGGCAATGCTCAGATCTGCTCTGAGCTACAACAGAATGGCATTAAATATACTGATCCCAAGGATAATGCCAATATCTTGGCAGATCAATTCAGTGCTGACTTCACCCCCCTCTCACCCCCTAAACAGCCCATGTCAATACCGGAAGATTGCCAAATTCCAGTAATAATGGCCACACAGATACAAAATGCACTCTCCAAAGCTAAGAATACAGCATCCATGAGACCAGATGACATCCCAGGCTGTATACTACATGAACTAAAAAATGAACTGGCACCTCACCTGTCATGTTTAATTATAGCCTCACCTCAGGCTTCATGCCCACTGAGTGGCGCACAGCTACAGTTATCCCACTCCACAAGGGGGGATCCACCTTGGATCCCGGGAACTACCGCCCCATCAGTCTGATGAGCCTGATCTGCAAGGCCATGGAACGTATTATCATGGTACTTATAAACAAAGATATTGGCAACCTTCAAATGCTGGACCCCACCCAGTTTGTGTTCTTGAAGGGCCGATCTTGTCTCCTGAACCTGATTGACTTCTTCGAATCAGTCTCCAGAGCCATGGACAAGGGTAAGGTGGTCCACACAGCCTATCTGGACCTCACCAAGGCCTTTGACACCATCTCCCCACTCTAGAATCATAGACTTACCAAGCTGGGCATGAGTCCCTATGTCACTCGATGGGTGGCCAACTGGCTTGCTGACAGAACCCACACTGTAAAAGTAGCCGGCTCCAAATCCAGCTCCAGACAAGTGACAAGTGGAGTACCTCAGGGTTCAGTCCTGGGACCACTCTTGTTTGGCATCTACTTCTCTGAAGTACAGGCCAACTCTAAGGGACTCTGGCTAACAAAGTTTGCAGATGACTGCAAACTGGGATCCATCATTGAATTCCCAAATGATGTGGATAGTCTACAAAAGGGCCTTACAGAAACATGCTTGGTGCCAGAGCCATGGGCTCAAGCTCAATGCCAAGAAATGTATAGTTATTCCCTTTGGGAAAGAACATGTACTCATGAATTACTACATAGTGGCAGTACACTAAACACCGAAAGTCTGATAAGAGACTTAGGGACACAGGTGGAGAGTGGTCTCACCTTCGATAACCACATCACCACAACAGTCAGGAAATCCTTCTATGTGGCCCACCTCATCACTAAGGGCGTTTCATTCAGAAAAAAGGAGGTCATTGTCCCACTGTACTCATCCCTCATTGGACCCATTATAGAATACAATGCCCCGTTTGCTATGCACCTCTCAAGACATCTGCAACAACTGGAAAGGCTGCAGAAATGCCTCACTAAAAGAATCACAGGCCTAAAGCAGATGCCCTATGCTGACCGCCTTAAAAAACTCCAGTTATACTCTGTTACTTATCGTCTACTCAGAGGCGATCTCTGCTTAACATACAAGGCCATGTCAAACCCAGAGCTGTTGGACATGCTACACTTAAAGAAATCCCAATCCCTCAGAGCCACACTCTCCAGGGATCTAAACCTTGTCATCACAATAAACAAAACATGCTGGATGGATAGGTTCCTGACCCAGAGACTCCCCAGACTCTGGAATAGACTGCCATACATGTCAAGCAGAGGGCCTCTTGGCCCTCTTCAAAAGTAACCTTGACGATTGGATAGGAGATAGAAAATTCACCCTGGGGATCACGTCAGTCGCCCTGCTAGACAGGGGTCCAGGGAAGTAAATAGTGTGGGAAGAAATAGCCAGGGAATTGTTATGGCTAGGCTTGTATAGGCCCTAGGACCGATAGCCTAGTACCAACCTATGAACCTATTATATGTCCAAATGGAAAATATTTTCTGTCTGGTGCCATGCTCTTAACTGGACCCTTTTTCAGTGGGGGTCCCGCTGGTCCTCTCTTATTTGTGTGAGTTGCTCCAGTCAGGTCTGGCCTATTTTTCTGTGAAGGCCCATTTCTCAGGCATTCTTGCTTGTCTGCCCCTGAATCCTTCTTTGGCTTCTCATTTTGAGGTCAAACAATTTCTTAAAGGCATCCTGCATATTAGGCCTCCAAGGAAACTTATTCTTCTTCCTTGGGACCTTAATTTTGTTTTGAAAAAATGTATTCAGGCGCCTTTTGAGCCTGTAGATTCTTTTTCTTTATAACAGCATTCCATGGTAGATTGTCCTGTTGCTGGCTGTTACTTATACTCAGAGAGTTTCTGAGCTCCAGGCCCTTGTGACTGTTCCTTGTTTTTTTTTTTGTTTTTATTTTGCTTTTCACAGGGACAGGGTGTCCTTACTAATCTTTCTCCTATACCCAAGGTAGTAAATGAGTTCTCTTTGAACCAGTCAGTACAACTCCCTTCCCTTTTCCTTTCTCCTCAATCTGCTAGTGAGAGGATCCTGCATATCTTAGAGTTGCACAGACAGCTCAGGTTCTATTTGGATAAAACTAAGGCCATTTTTATGTCTGATCAACTTTTTGTTTCCTTTCATCCCAGGGCATTAGGTTTGGCTGTTTCTAAGCAAACTGTCTCCTCCTGGATATCCAAGACCATTTCCTTTTGTCATACTTTTCATGGAAAATCTCTGTCTACTTCTGTTAAAGGTAATTGCAGTAGGGGGTGGACACAAATTCCATCCTTGAAGCTGTACTTTGTCTTCAGTGTATACCTTTACTAAGCATTATATGTTGCATATGGTTTCTAGGGCCAGAGCAGGTTTTGCTGAAACCATTTCATATGGTTTTGTTGATGGCTCTCAGCCTCCCATTCTGTTTCTTGAGCTTTTTTTGCTCTCCCTTTTGTTTAGAATACTACAAAAGTGATATAGAAGGACATACTGCAGTTGTCTAAAATTTTACCATAACAGTAGATGTCCTTCTCTTCATTGTTGCAATATTCACTGCCTCCCTCCAACCCCCTCTTGTTTGTTCTGATTTTTGTTTTAGGTTTCCTTTTGTTGGAGGGTTTCCCCCTTTTTCTTCTTCATTTTTTTCCTTCAGGATGTGCATAGACTCCTTTGTCCTGTGGAAGCTGTTCTCTTCTGGGGCAATTCAGTTCTGGGTAGTTGCATCCATACCTCCCCTTTACACGCAGCATTCTGTGCAGGGAGCATAAGTGTGTACAGTGCTTACAAGATCATTAGGCGTTTGTATACTGGCCGAGTGTTGGGCTGCCCTGGGTGGGAGATCCCTTCTGTTTAGAATGCTGCAACAGTGAAGAGAAGGACATTTACTGCTATGGTAAGATTTTACGCCACTCTACTTTCTGAGGGAAGTTTACAAGGATTCTTTCATGTATCTGCAAAGTTACTAGCTGTTTTTATTTCTATCTGTCTTGAGAGCTCTGAGCACTCTACTGAAAGGAATGTAAGAGATATATTGTAATTAACATTTAAATGTACAATGGAAAGCAGTTCGATGAAAATAAAAGTTTGGAAGTGTGGAAAGTGAATAAGTTATGAAGTAGTTGCCTCCCCCCCTCCAGCAACCTTAATACTTTAATTCATTTAATATAACAGTGCACAGTTTACTTTATTTATTTAAAGATAGTCAGTACACTTTCTCTTAGGACTAAACTTTATTTTTACTGAAAGAAAGTATGCAATCTGCTTTTCACATCTGGGCAGGGAACAGAGATGAGAAAAGAACCAGTAACCTGTGTAAATGGTAGTACCTTTGGGTACTGCCATCAATTTAGGGCAACTGCTGCTATCTGTAAGGGTAAACTTCATTTGTTGAAAATGTATGTAGTTTTGCATGTTTGTTTTAGCTTAAAAGTGGATGGGAATTCTGAATTTATTTTTGTTTGAGTGTTTTTATTGAAGAAAAAAAGTCTTGCAAATGTGACATATGTTCATAACGAGATTAGAAAAAGTAACTGCATAAGAGATCAGCCTGCCAAACATTAGTGTGTGCATGTACGCCAGAAGTTGGAAACACAGAATCAAAAGAATTACCATGTATGGCAGGTGGGAGTAATAACTTTGTATCGTAATAGCTACTCTGTCAGTATTGTCATGGAATGTGAATGGCCTTACAGGTGTAAACAAAAAGTAAGGAGTATTGAGTTGTATTAAAAAATGTAGGGTACAAATAGTAATATTGCAGGAGACACAATTGGATAGAAATTAGCATGTGGATTTGACAAAGAAAGGATTTCCGGATGAGCATTCAGCAGAATGTCAGTCAAAGGAAAAGGAGTGTAATAATACTGATTGCTAGAGGGTAAAAAAAATAATGGTAGATTTGTGGTAATAAGGGGCTATTGGCAGGGGAGAAGGATTATCCTCTCGTGTATTTATCTATCCATCTACAAACCCTTTTTCTCATTTTTACATATGGAGTCGGGGTACCATTTCATCAGTGACAATCAACTATAGCCAAAGTTCACGCTGCCAGGCCATGAGCTGTCATGTATTTATATTGCAGCAAAACTGCTATTATTGAGTTTAAGAAAATGTTGATAGAAATAATCAGCTTTCAGCAGGGAATATCATTTATGGATGGGTACTGGAACATGATTTGCAATAGTGATGATGTGTCAAGGGAGCAGAGAAGGGAGAATATGAGGAAAGGGTAGATTTTTAAAGAAATGTATGGGAATATTTGGTATGGAAGATGTGAATTCAGCAGTGGGAACTTGGACAGAAATTACATATTTTTCCCCAAAGTACAATAACTGGCCTAGATTGAATAGACATTTTATTTCACAGGACCACATGTACTGTATTTAATTGAAAGCACTGATACACATCTTATAACTACTTCAGATCATGCACCAATAAAAACAGATACAGATGCAGGGTAATGAAATAACACTGACATCATAGCACTTTCCTGTTACATGTTAAAAAGGATTGAAATGTAATAGATAAGTAGTGGAAATTATTAAAGAGTTATCAGGGAAGATACTTTCTTCATAGGGGTTAGCTAGTGAATGAGATAAAATGAAAATGGCACTTATACAGGCTAGAAATAAGAGAAAGAAATATGAGAAAGAAGTAATAGGAATTATTCAGAAGGACTGACAAAGGTTAAGGTATTGCAGAATAAATGGAAAATCAAAACCAAAGGAGAAGCAACTTCAGAGGGCTAAAGTGAAAATAAGAGAATATTTGGATAATATGCATGAGTTTAGAAAGTTTGCTGTTAAGCAACTACTTTTTGATAACTCTAGAACACAAAACATTTTAGCACAACAACATAGACAACAGAAAGTAGACAGAATTGTTGCCAAATTTTGGGAGCCTATGTCAAGTAAAAATAATCAATATTATATAGCAGTATTAGAGATATTTTGGAATGTTTATGAAAATTGGCATAAAACAGTAGAATATGGAAACCATGAAAAGACATAAGTGGGAATATTTATGGAAGACATACTTATGCCAAGCTTAGGGGAAGCTGAAGCTCAACAATTAATAGCTAGTACAGGAAGGGATGAGATAAAAATGGTGAATGCATAATCAATCAACAGGGATTTATCCAGAAACAGATTGCATTCTTATGGTAGTATGAAAGTTGGGAAGGAAAAAGTGATAAAGATCTGCAGTTTTGTTTAACAGCATTTTAAAAGAGGACAGTAAAATTGTGTTGGCTGCATTACCCAAAGAGGGTAAAGAGCCTCCATAGACCCATTTAAATTTTAAATCATAATTATAAAGTCTTTTGTTTATACTAGCTAACAGAATGACAAAGGTGTTGCCAAAATTGATAAGTATGGATCAGTATGGTTTTTGTGGAGGGGAGGCAAGCATTTGACAACATTAATAAAATGATGATCCAGACAGAAGCCAAATGTAAGAAATGCTGCTGCTGCTGTTGGTGGGTCTTGATGCACAGAAATCATTTTGATACTTTCAGCTAGGATTTTTTGAGTAGACCATTTGCATTCCCTATTCCAATAGATTTAATTAGGAGGTCGGTGACCATGGTGGTGCAGCAGTTAGCGTTGTCATCTCACAGAAAGAGGTTCTCCAGTTAGATTCCTGGCTGGGGTGTCTTCTGTGCAGAGTCTGCATGTCCTCCCTACTGTCACGTGAGTTTCCTTCAGGTGCTCTGGTTTCCTCCCGCATTCCAAAGACATGCATTAGGTGGACTGGACACTCTAAATTGGCCGTAGGTGTGTGTGTGTGTATGTGAGTGAGTGGTACAGATGAACTACCAAGTCAGGGCTATCCACCCGGTGGTGTAATCCTTGGCTCGAGGTGACTGTCACTGTTGAAAGTGACACCCCGACCCATGTGCAAAATGGGAAAAAGGGGTTGAGGATGGATGCATGGATGGATAATGAAAGGTCAGAGGCAATAAGGTAGGAGGGTTCTTCTCTAACAAGCTCTGCTTAAACAGAGAAACAAGGCAGTGCTGTTTCCTTTTCCTTTTGTTGTTTGCTTTATATTTAGAGTAATTGGCAAATAAAATAAATGGCTGTCAAATTCAAGGATACAAGTGGTGTGATAATCAAGAAAACTTATGTTTATGTGCAGATGATATTATTTTGTACATGAAATATCCAGTAAAGGACATTTTTGATGCTGTGGAACATTTTGAGACCATTGCAAGTCCTTTTGAGTTAAAAAAAATATTGGAGATAAAACAAAGGCTAAAGTGGTAGGCTATGTATCCACAAATGAATTAATTTAACAATACCTTTGATAACATGCAGTATTTAGGTATAAAAATTAAAGCTGATTCTTTGGCAGCAGCTAAGGATATGTGGGAAGAGACTAAGCAAAAGATAATACAAAAATTAAGGAAATGGAAGCTACTGAGTATGGATTGTAAGATACAAGCTGTAAAAATATTTTTGTCCCTTTATTTTTATACACAGGTCAGGCATATTTTTTCAACCAGAGGAGAAGTTGTGGATGATTATTAATACTGTTGATCGAATTTATTTGGAAGGGGAAGAGGACAAGAGTTAAGTGGGGTAAGTTCATCCTCCCCATAGAACAAGCTGATGTACATTATTTGATCATTTCTGTCGTAGCCTTAGCTATATGGGTTGCATCCTGCCAAGCATATAACAGCATATAACAGCTAGACAGCTTCCAAAATTTAAAGTCATCTTCCACACAATGAAGCCATCACCAGACTGAGTAGAGCTGAAGAAAACAGTAAGTGGTTTGGGCACCAAGCCCTTCAGACCTTTCTTGCTGCTAAAGAGTGCTCCTGTTGATGGCTTTCGAGGATTAACGGTCAACTAATGCTTATCTATTGCTGGACAGATAAGTTCCCTTTAGGGGAAAACTTCCATTTCTTTTTCGATGACATAAAGTTAACTTTTTCTGTAAAAATATTATTTTTAAGTCAAGAAAATGTGTTTTTATAGACTGTCACATGACTTTTAGTCACTTTTTGCTATGAGCATTACTTTTTACTTTTGAGGTAAAAAGTTGTTAAAACTTTTTTTCCATATCTCAAACTTGCGTTAATTTACTCTTGGGGGCTGGTGTACTGAAGTGTATTTCATTGTGTTTTTGGTGAAAAAAAATCCACTTTTTTGATACTTACCTGTTTTACCAACTACTGCATCTAGGCTTTTTCATGATTAGGGCATCATTTTTACTTCACCATGGAAAAACCAACATGTTCCTCAGTTCTTCATTCTTCTAGACAGAGAAATATCAATGCAACATTTTTCCTTCAGCAGGCCACTAAATTGTCTCAGTGGCAGATGTGTGATTCTGCTGTGGTAATTTCTGGTTCCTCAGACCACTGATCTTTATACTTATCTCCCTCTGGTGTAGTCTCTGCAGCTACCACTGACTGGGGTTAGACAAATCCTCTATGGCTGTTAGAGTGCCCCTTAGCTGGCAATGGAGAACCATTATTTTTGGTCTCGAAAGAAGGTGCAGGGAATATCTCTCTGCCTAGTCAGACTGAGATGCCTGTCCCTAGGGAGGTTTTGCATGTCAGAAGAAGCAAAAAAAAAAAAAAACAAAAACATTTATCTTTATCTGTCTAAGTTTCTTTGGTCAGGAGTGATTTATTGGTCTTATCTCAAGGCTTAGTATAGATTCTTGACCCTAACAGTTCTGCTGTTGCTGTCAAACAAAAAAGGAGTGCTTTACTGCCTGAGGATGTTTAGGACACTGAACAAGAAATTATTTGTGAGGGGACAGCTTGTGTTTCCTTTCTTCAGATTTTTTATTCTGATTTTGAGGAAAGTGTTTCTTCTGATAGCCCCTTGGAAGAATTTTCTTTTATTTTTTTCTGAAACCGTATTCAGGATAATTTATTTATTATTTTATTTATTAATTTACATTTGTTGACTGTGAGTGTCCAACTGGACGTAGGTCCATTTTCATAGGAGGCCCGGGGAGAAGTGCTCCACAGTTAAAATATATAGACAGTAGTTATATTGGATTTACATAGCAATTAACAATCTGATCAACATAGCAATTAAAAATTACAAACGCAGTTACAGATGAAGAACATAGTACGTCAGTAGACAACTAGAATCTTTATCATCTGCGAAGTATATAACAGACATTAAGAATTGTTACAATAAGAAGTTCCTGCTGTATAATAAGTAGTTAGGCTTATGAGCATCCGAGCTTGCTATAATCAAGGTAGTTAGTGGGGTGGAAGAGAGGTAGTGGGTGGATGGGGTGGGTGATATTAGAGGGGGAGTTGCAAAAGCATAGCCAGCACGTTTTTAGGTGCACTTTTAGTAAAGTTTTGAAGTGGGTGCATGATGATACATAGGTAATTGTGGGTGAGAAGGAGTTCCATAATTTGGCTATGGCGCAAGAGAATAGTGCTTCTCCAGCAGCGTTATTGGCTTTAGTGACCTGTAAGCGATTTTTGTTGCTGGATATTAGTGGTCTGGTGGTGAGATAGGGTTGGAGTAGATTCTGGAGGGATGGTACTTTTAGTGGATGGTTTACTAGTTTGTGGGGGAGTGCGAGTTGATACTATTGAAGGAGGTGAGGGAGTTCAAGCCAGCCCAGTTCAGCAAGGGAGAGACAGTGGTGACTACGGTAGGATGCCCCTGTGGCGAATTTGGCGATTTTGTTGTAGCAGGTCTCGAGCTTGTTTTGATTGTATTGCCTTAGGTTGGTATATATTGGAGAGGCATAAAGTAGGGTAGAGATAAGGTGGGAATTTGGGCTTGCTGCTTTAGTGAAAAGTTGCTTATTTCTGTATAATGCTCCTAGTTTTTTGTGGACTTTTTTATGGTCTTGGATATGTGAATGTCAAATTTTAGTTTATTGTCTATTTCAACTCCTAGCAGTTTGGTGTGTTCTGTTGGGTGCATAGTGGTGTTGTCTTTTGCTGTGATGTTAAAGTGAGAGTTGTTTTGAGTATGTTTGGTGGGTTGGAAGATGAGTAGTTTAGTTTTGTTTGGGTTGAGTATTAATTGGGTAATCCGATAGCCAAGTCTCAACAGAGGAAAAGGCTTCCTGTGTGACTTTTTGCAGTTTGGGTAGGGACTGGGCTGAGCAGATGATGGTTGAGTCATCTGCGTATTGTATGAGTGTGCCATGTTTGGTGGCAGAGGCTAGATTATTGGTGAAAATAGAGAAGAGTAGGGGTCCAAGGATGGATCCTTGGGGAACCCCTATAGAGACAGGTAGTTGGGGAGATATGTCGTTCTGCCTTACATTGGATTGTTGGCGGTCAGACAGGTAACTTTGAAACCAGTTGGTGACTGATTAAGAGAAGGATAGGTTTTTGAGGACAGCGATGAGTTGTTTGGGACCATGTCAAATGCTTTAAATAGGTCTAGGAAAGTAGCAGAGGAGAGATAGCCATTGTTTTTATGCTGAAGGACAGTGTTAGTAAAGGAGAGTAAGCAGTGGTGGTGCTATGGTTTGGTCGGAAGCCATGTTGAGTATTGGAAAGGAGGTTGTTAGTAAGGAGGTAGTCTGAGACCTGAGAGTGAATGCATCTCTCTAGTATTTTGGAGAGTGGAGAGAGAATAGCTATGGGACGGTAATTGGTTAGTTCTGTGGAGGGGAATTATATGCAATACTTTCCATAGTGTGGGAACATAACTTTCTGACAGAGATCGGTTAATCAAGATGGATACTGGGTAGCCTAGAGCATCAGCTGCGATTTGTAGGTATTCACTTGGGAGGTTGTCTACTGCTAATTTGGTGGGCTTAAGATTAGTTAAGAATTTTTTATGTTGGAGGTAGGAACAGGAGAAAAAGCGAAGACAGTGGGGAGATTACTAGTTGAAGGTGTGGGTTGGAGTGGAGGGGGGGGTTGTGTTGTTGCGCTAGTGATAGTATGGTTTGTGTGAAGTGTGTGTTGAATGAGGTAGCAATATTTTTGGTGGAGTGAGGAATGTTAGGAGGAGGGGTACTGACTTTACCTGAGTGGAGGATGAAGTTTATGGAGAACCAGAATTGTTTGGGGTTGTGTTGGGAGGAGTCTAGGGCAGACTGGTAGTATTGGAATTTGTCCTGTTTTATTAGCTTTTTGACTATTGCGTAGTTCTAGGAATTTCTGTCTAGTTGAGGGGGTTTTGGTTTTGCACCAGTGCTCCCAGACTCTGTCCCTGTTTTTCATTTCTGACTTTGTGGTTTTCTGTAGCCATGGGGAGGGTTGTGCTTTGGTTCTGGAAAGTCTTATGGGGGCGTGGTAATTAAGGAGGCTCAGGAAGGTAGTATTAAAAAATTCAACTGCTTCATCAAGACTGAGGTACTTTAGAGGATGCCAGTTACATTCTTTGAGGGATGAGATGAATGTGAGTGGGTTAAAGTTTAGTTTTTTTATGTATTTGATGGTAGATGACAGGTTTAACTTGCTATAGGTGTTTTTTGAGTAGAAATGCTGGGGAATGATCACTGAAGCTATCCGATAAGCAGCCTGCTATATATGACTGGGAGCTCTTACTGACTAGTATCCAATCCAGGGAAGTGTGCTTGTTGGAGTTTTTATTTATCCTGGTTGATGACTGGACTAGTTGGGTGAAGCTATGAAGGTTTAGATGATGGATTGAATGGTTGCCAGAACAGGATTGCCAGTCAATATTGAAATCACCTAAAATGATAGTTTCTTGGGGGAGATGGTGGGTAGTCCAGCTGAGGAGGTTTTCTAGTGGAGGGATGTTTTGGCCAGGTGGGAAGTAGCATCCAATTATGTTGATGGTTTTATTTTGAGGTTGGTATATATTATTTCTTCATTGCCTATTTGTGGAGCTGATGATTTTAAGATCTGGATGTTTAGATGCTGTTTAAATGTTATAGCTATACCGCCTCCTTTCTTGTTTAGCTGGTCTACTCTTAGTATCTCATAACTTGTAGGGAGGATTTGCTCACTGGTAATGTGAGGTTTTAGCCACATTTCTGTCAGGATGACAACTCTATGGTGGCATGGAGTTCATAGACCTTGTTGGATATACTTCTAATATTTAGGCTTAGTAGCAGGAGGTCACTTGGCTTTCTGTTGGCTGTGATTTGGGAGAAGTTGTAGTTTCTAGTCTGATTATGAAGAGTGGGGTTGGAGATGGCTGGGCCAGGGTTGGGGTGGATTTCTCCACTTAAGGCTAGTTTTGATATGCATGAGGTTATTAGTTTTCTCAGTTTTTGAATGTGTGTGTTTATTAGGGAAACTTTATGATTGTGCTCTGTGGGTAATAGGTATGGTGGGAGGGTTACTATGTTAAGTTGTAAGGATGCTTTTTGTTTGAGTAATATAGTTTATAGAATATGTGGGGGGTGCATAGGGATGGTTCTTGTTGGTGGGAGGGGAGCTGAATGAGGGTGAGACATGAGTGGTGGTGTGAGTAGTAGTACAGTGGTAGTGGCTGAGTGGGGGAATGATGGAGTTTTGGTAGGATGTAAGATATGCAAGGAGTGTGCATGCAGTGAGCATAGGTATGGTATGCTTATACATGTTAGCTGAGGAGGAGGGATGGTAGTGGGAAGATGGAGGAGGTAGTGTTGGGTTTAGTGCTGTGGTTGGCTGTTGGAAAGATGGGAGGGGTTTGCGTGTGTAATATAGGTAGGACCACTGGGGGGCGGGTGGGAAATGGGGGCAGGGTGAGGAGCGGAGCGGGCAGAGACCCTCTTAGTTGCTCTTACGAGGGGGCTGGAAACAATCAGGTAACAGAGTAAACTGATATAAGAACATATGATAGTGAATGTGGAGACTCAGGTAGGTACCCTGTATTTCCACAAACTATCATTTAGCTGTGCCCCAGTTCAAACAGTTTTAGTAAGTTTATGGCAGGGCTGAGCATAGAGTGCTCAAAGGGTGGTTATAGTTTTAAAAATGGTGCCTGCCACAGGTAATATTTATTAACTTTGGGATTGGCTTAAGGTAATAAACAGGGAATGGGGAGGGGAGAACAAGGGTGTGAGCAGGCAGTTCTTTTGTACTGCTGCTAATGAGCCAAGATCCAAGCAGAGACAAGTTTGTGTTTAAGAAACAATCAGAATTGAGCAAGGACTGCTCTGAAGCTGTAAGTCATTTCTTAGGTGGAAAAACAGGATAACATTTATCAGTAGGCTACGGTGGTCTCAGTTTAAATTAACAAACACACAGTATTTGCTCAGTTATGGATACTATTTGCTAACAGAAGGGAATAAAAGAGAAAATGGAAGATGAGTGTGTGTGTTGGGGGGGTGCTGCTTACAAGCCAAAGCAGAGTGCTCTCCAGGATATAATGAATATTAGCTCAGGCAGGTAGACACATACTCAAAGTTAACGTTAGCTGTTTGTGTTTGCAGACAATTCAGACCCGGACTGCGCTTTTCTTATAACAATGTATCCACCGGTTGGATACAAGATAATAGTGGTACAGCAGCTGAATGCTTAGAGTGCTGTTAGGTTGGAGAGACACTGAGCTTCTCATGGGGCCTGTAGCACAGTGGTTGCAGTGATAACTAAGTTGTTTCAGTGGGAACTTAAAGATCTTCCACTGTCATTAAAGAAATATTATGATTTATTACAATTGTAATTTCCTGAATCTACTCCAGTTCATCCTGTTCTTCCAGCATTTGAATATGCATTTACTACAGACTGTACCTTGACTGCTAGACAGATTGCTGCCCCTAAGAAAGAAAATAGATTGTGTAATGTTTCTCAGTCTTTTAAGTTGTTTTTGTAAAGTTAAAGTTGATTCTTTATTAAAAGTTAAGCAAGAGACCAGGTTAAATATACAAAGGTATAGGAATAATAGGAGAATGTATACTGAGAGGTCCAATAACCATCAGAAAAAATGTATGTTGTTATTACTTATGATTTGTTGACTCAGCAAGTAGTAAAGATTATTAAATATTATTGGGGCTTCCTATCTAGATTTAAAGACTTCCGCGGTGGTGCAGTGGTAGCGTTGTTACCTCACAGCAAGAGGTTCTCCCGTTCAATTCTCGGCTTGGGTTGGGAGTGCCTTCTGTGTGGAGTCTGCATGTCCTCCCAGCGGTCGAGTGGGCGTTCGAAAGACATGCGTTGAATGGGCGTGCCTGCATTGAAGGTTGGGCATCGGGATGGCAACTCGACACTATAAAAACCAACTGCCAATCATTAGCAGACCGGAGTTCCACTGTGGCGACCCCTAACCGGGAAAAGCCGAAAGACAAACAACAACCTGTCTAGATTTAAAGAATTTCATGGTAGGCTATGCAAGAATCCTGTATTTTTTATTTCCGTATTGGAAGAAGTATTAAAGACATGATAGTGCATAGCAAGTTTGTTGTTCCCAAAAGTGAAATAAATAGGGACCAGTTACACTGGGAACATTCCCATGTGGTAAATGTATTATTTGTAGCTTTGTGGTCAG
This sequence comes from Protopterus annectens, assembly GCF_019279795.1. NCBI lineage: Eukaryota > Metazoa > Chordata > Ceratodontiformes > Protopteridae > Protopterus > Protopterus annectens. Next base: position 488,202,411 of record NC_056734.1, read on the forward strand.
GACTTTTGATAGAATTAATGCTATATGTTTTAAAGGAAATGTTAGATTTTGTTGTAATACAGATTTTATTATATCTGCTTTGAAATGCCCTTGTGATATGTTTTATATTGGTGAAAGCAAGAGAGCTTTCAGGTTAAGGTTACAAGAGCATGTAAGAGATATAAAAAATGGTAAACTTGAAAGCCCTCTTGCTATGCATTTTAAACAATACCATAATGGTAGTCCAGAGGGACTTCAGGGTACAATTCTGGAACAAGTCATTTTAAGTGAAATTGGAGTAGAAATTAAGAAGAAACTTTTATATAGAGACTTTATTCATTTTAAAATATGGTACCCTGACCCGTAATGGTATTAATGCAGAATGAAATTTGAGAGTTTTACTTTAATTTTATTTAATTATTGATACTAAATTGCTTAATGCGTGTGACTTAGAGGGTATTTAAGAGTTTGTATTGTATAGTGATTTTAACTCCATTGAAGGCAGTGTTGCTAAGGCGCTAGAGGTTCTAATAAATTGCTTTTGTTATTTTGGGCTATAGACATTTTTGTTGTTTGTGTGTGTGTATATATATATATATATATATATATATATCAGGAATGATTTATTGGTCTTATCTCAAGGCTTAGTAAGGGTTCTTGACCCTAACTGTTCTGCCGTTGCTGTCGAATGATAAAGGAGTGCTTTACTACTTCAGGATGTTTAAGACACTGAACAGAAAATTAGTTATGAGGGGACAACTTCTGTTTTCTTTCTTCAGGTTTTTGATTCTGATTTTCAGGAAAGTGTTTCTTCTGATAGTCCCTTGGAAGAATTTCCTTTTTTTTTCCTGAAACCATTTTCAGGATAACTGAGTTGTTTCGATGGGAACTTAAAGACCTTCCACTATTATTAAAGAAATATTATAATTTATTACAATTGTAATTTCCTGAATCTACTCCAGTTCCTCCTGTTCTTTCAACATTTGAATATGTGTTTACTACAGCCTGTAACTTGACTGCCCCTAAGAAAGCAAATAGATTGTATAAAGTTCCTCAGTCTTTTTAAGTTTTTACTTTCTAACTCCATATTAGATACAGCAGTGATTTCCTTGGTAAAGTCAGGTGATACTAAACATCTTGCAAATGCTACCCCCTCCCCCAACAAGGATGGGAAAGGCTTTGAAAGATTTGAGAAAAAGTGTATTCTTCTGCAACACTTGAATTCTTAACTGTCAAGCTCACATATTAAAGTTTATATTTGCTTCTTTTCAGAATGTGAGTAACATTATCACTTTTTCCCACATCTGAGGAAAATCATTGTTGTATAACCTTATTACTTCTGTGTCTCATGTTCATAAGTTCATAGGTTCATAGGTAGGTACTAGGCTATCGGCCCTAAGGCCTATACAAGCCCAGCCAAAAAGGTACCCTGACTTTTGCCACCCAAGAAAAATATTTTCCTGTGCCACTGTCAAGCAGAGCCACAGAAGTGATCCCCGGGGTGAATTTCCTATTTCCCATCCAATCATCAAGATTTTTCTTGAAGAGTGCTAATGAGGAGCTTTGTTTGATATAGATAGGTAGTTTATTCCAGAGTATGGGTCCCACTGGCATGTTCTGTTTATTGTGGTGACAAGGTTTAGGTCCCTAGAGCGTGTAGCTCGGAGGGATTGGGATTCTTTAAGTGGAACATGTCCAACAGCTCTGGGTTTGACATAGCTTTGTATGTTAGGCAGAGATCACCTCTGAGTGCACGATATGCGACGGAGTAAAGCTGGAGATGTCCTTCAAGGATGCATCTGCAGTCTTTACAAATGGGTTGTCCTGTCATCAGGCAGCCCTTCGGTCGGCCAGATTCCAAAGTCTGGGTCTGGCTTCGGCTGGTGTCGCACTTCACCCGACGTCATTGCGGCAGTTATTCGGGTATAAAGGCATCAGCCGACGCCATTTTCCTCAGTCTTTCTTGCCGCGTGGCGCCCAAAGCAGAAGCTGTTCGCAAGTGCCGGTTGGTCAGATCCAGAGATTACTACTACCGAATACTACTTCGAAGACTTCTATAAAGCTAAGTACCCCGTTGGGGACTCTTTCTTGCCTCAGCCGATGTCAGAGAAAGTTAATAACTGTTTATCTTGTGGGAAACAAATACCTCATAAAGATTTCCACTCCTATTGCATACATTGTTTAGGCCCAGACCACGACGTAGCAGCTTGTCTAGCCTGTGCTTCTTTTAACCGGCAGACGCTCAGACGTCGTTCGGACTTTGCCGAGCAGATTTTCGGCTCCGATTTTGCCTACATTATGCCGTCGGATCCTCCGACTACGCAAATAACCAAAAAAACGCAAAGAAAAGGACCGACACTCGCGGTCCGCGGTTTCGGCCAAAACCGCGGTTAAGCAAACCACGAGTGTCTCGGTTTCGGCCGAAACCGAGCAAGCGGTTCTTTATTCAGCCGATAACATGCCTTCTACTGAGGCCTCTTCTAACCTGGTAGAAACGGCTTCTGAAATCCAACCTTCTGTTGCGGTTTCACAGGATTTATCAGACACCATTCCCCTGGATATTTCAACCCCTGCACGTGGAGCTGCTAGGCCTCCTCCAGCTATGTCTATTAAGGCCTTTGCCAGGGCTAAAGCAGCCAAAGCATCAAAACCTGTGCCTGCCAAGCCCCCCTCTCACAGGCCCAGCACCAGCTCCCACATGCTTTCTTTGGCTGAGGATCTCATCTCTTTAATTCGTGGAGCCCAGCCTCATCCAGACAGGGCCTCTCTCCCTCCTCCAGAAAAAAGGCCTAGAGCAGAGCCCCCTGAGCCAGTATCCACAGATGATTCCTCTGATGACTCAGAACATACAGACCCTCCTGAGGCTTCTTATTCTCCTTACGAAGACTCTGATGCTGAGGAGTCCATCCCTTCAGCCTCTCCTCCTGAGGAATTTTCCTTTGGGGAAACCTTGCATGCTATGAGGGAACAGTTTCAGTGGCAGGACCAAGATTTCTCAGACTCTAGAAAAAGGCTTAGGACCTTTCTACATTTGCCACAGCATAGGCCCTTAGCTATACCTCCAGTTCTTTCTGTTGTTGATGATGCATTTAATGATGCTTGCACTGCTCCTGACTCTTTACCTCCGGCCCCTGCTAAGCCCGATAGGTACTACAGGGTCCCGGACACTCATCATCACTTATATAAGGCTCCTTTTGCAGATCCAGAGACTATCTCCCAGGGTCCTAAAGCTGTAGCAGCTACTTCTTCTAAAAACCCTCCCTCTGAAAGGGAATCCAGGTCCTTAGAGAGATGGGGTAAAAAAGTTTACACCTCTGCTACTTTGTCAGCTAGAGCTTTGAACTGCCAATTTCATATGATTCAATATCAAGAGTTTATGCTTGACCAGTTAACTAAAAAGCTGTCCTCTGAAGAATCTTTAGATAAAAGTATGTTCAAGAAATGGTACATAACATACAGCAGGTTAGTAACCATTCTTTAAAATGTGGCTATGATGCACTGGAGGCTTCCTTTAGATCAGCCATGACTGGCACAGTTATCAGAAGGCATGCATGGTTGAAAGAACAGGCATTACCAGACCATGTCAAATCAAAGCTTTTGGATGCACCTATGGACAAGGTCAATTTATTTGGTTCCCCTGCACAGCAGGTACTAAAAAAGATGGAAGAGAAAGCAAAATCTGTGCAAACAGTGAAAGATTTCTTACAAGTTCAACCTCCAAGGTTTAGCAGGAACTGGCCCTCCAAGAATTGGTCCTTTCCGGACTCCTCTAAGGCACAAAGAGGCAGAAATAGGCGCTCTAGAGGCAGAAACCAATCCAGGGGTGCCTACAGGGGTCGCCAGTGGCAGGGTAACAACCAACGAGGCACGGATACAGCCACCACCGCTACAACAACTCAATCACAGTGACTTGGCGGTGGCACCACCTACCAGGGAACAACTAGAAGCACCCTTAGGCGGGAAACTAACCTTATTCTCAAGAAACTGGCACTGCATTACAAGAGAAAAATGGATTTTGCAAACTATAGACCAAGGTTACAGGTTCCATTTCCATACTCTACCAGAAAAGAGAGGAATGCCAAACCTTCCACCTACTCAAAGGACAGAAGCTCTAAAGCAAATATCTCAATTATTAAGAATGAGAGCTGTGGAAAAGGTACCATCTATGGAGCAAGGAAAGGGATTTTACTCCAGACTCTTCCTGGTACCAAGAAAAGAAAACAAATGGAGGCCTATTCTAGACCTGTCCGCTTTAAACACATTCCTCATTGTTCCAAAATTCAAAATGCTGACCCTACAGCAGCTTCTTCCCATGCTGGGCAAGGAGTCTTGGCTGGTAACTCTAGATCTCAAGGAGGCATACCTGCACGTCCCCATAAGACCAATTTGCAGAAGATACCTCAGATTTCTTGCAGGATCAGAGCATTATCAATTCTCAGCATTGCCCTTTGGCTTATCTACTGTGCCCAGAGTGTTCACGAAATGCCTGGCATCAGTAATCGCTCATTGCAGACTTCAGGGGATTCAAATCTATCCCTACCTGGACGACTGCCTGATACAAGCGGACAACAAAAACAAACTAACAGAAGACTTACAAAGAGTCATCTTCTTGCTGCAAGCCCTGGGATACACAGTCAATACAAAAAAGTCAAGGCTGATTCCATCCCAAAGAATAACCTTTCTGGGTGCAGAACTGGACACATCAAATCAAATGGCATTCCTAACTGCAGAAAAGAAAGAGCAACTTCCTCTCTACTTCTTGGCATTAACAAAGCAGAACCATCTAACTGCAAGAAAAGTGCTGCAAGCTCTAGGCTTCATGGCATCCTGCATAATACTGGTCCCTCATGCCAGGCTGCATATGAGAAAGCTACAGTGGTACCTAAAGAATTTGTGGTCCCAGCACAAGCACAGCCTAGAAACCAAAATTCCAATGATCCCATGCCTGAAACAGGAGTTCCTATGGTGGGCTCAGGCCTGCCAATCAAACACAGGATTGCCCTTCTGCAAAAGCCAACCAAGACAAACCATCACGAAAGATGCCTCAGACCTCGGATGGGGGGCACACATGCTGGACAAGTGCATTCAAGGCCTATGGACTCAAGACCAGCTGCATCTGCACATAAATCTAAAAGAAATGATGGCAGTAAAATTGGCAATCCAGGCATTCAGACCTTTTCTCCAAGAAGGCCAGTTGATGATAAGGACAGACAACACCACAGTTATGTGGTACATCAACAAACAGGGAGGCACACACTCATACCCTCTATGCCGGCTGGCACTGGACCTATGGGATGTGGCTCTGAGCTACAACATTCAGTTACAGGCAATTTATGTACCAGGGAAGGAAAACATTCTAGCAGACATATTAAGCAGAACTACAACAGATGCTCACGAATGGATGCTGCATCCGGACAGCTTCAAAACCATCACAAGAAAATGGGGATTACCACAAATAGACTTGTTTGCATCCCCATTCAATCACCAGTTGAAGAAATTCTGCACAAGGACTTACCACCCCCTTGCTTGGAAGGTGGACTCCCTATCTTTCAGTTGGAAAAGCCTGACAGCATACGCATTCCCACCACTTCCTTTGATGCACAAGGTGCTTCTGAAGATCAAAGAGGAACGTCCGAGGATCATTCTGATAGCCCCAGACTGGCCAAGACAACATTGGTATCCACTACTGAGGAGCATGTCCCGGGAACAAATATGGACACTGCCCCTGATCCCATTACTGCTAACACAGAACAACTACAACATCCTGCATCCAAGCCTAAAAACTCTGCAGCTAACTGCCTGGAACATTACATAACGGCAATTAACCCAAACTTATCCCAAAGGGTTAAAGACCTAATCCTGGAGGCTCGTAGACCTTCAACAAGAAAGAATTATGCAGCAAAATGGAAACGATACTTCATCTGGAGTACTGCAAAGGGGCAAGATGTGACACTGGTGAACATAGCCAACATCCTGGAGTACTTGGCGGAGCTCTTCCATACAGGCCTGTCCTACTCTTCCATCAAGATACATGCATCAGCTATTTCAGCAGAATACAGCTTGGATCCTCCTGTCTTCTCGCATCCTCTGCTCAGGCAGTTTCTGAGAGGTATTAAAAATGTAAAACCTCCCAGGAAACCTCCATTGCCAGCATGGGACTTGAACTTTGTGCTAGAAAAACTGACTCTTCCTCCATTCGAACCAGCAGCAACAGCAGAATTACAATACTTATCCTGGAAGACTGCTTTCCTGCTGGCAATAATTTCAGCAAGAAGGGTCTCTGAACTACAGGCATTAATGGCAGTGCAACCCTTCCTGATCTTCCATCAAGATAGAATGTCCATGAGAACAAATCCTACATTTATGCCTAAGGTGGTATCCAGTCTCTTTAAATCAGGCTATCCACCTTCCTACATTCTTCCCCAACCCACAGAACAGGGGAGAAAGGCTCTTACATACCTTGGATGTACACAGGCAATTACGCTACTACCTGGACAGGACAAAAAACAATAGAAAAACTGACCAGCTTCTGGTAGCATATGCAACAGGAAAGGAAGGAAAACCAATTTCTAAACAGACAATCTCCAAATGGATAGGAAATTGCATTAGATTTTGTTACTCCTACCATGGAAAGAAAACTCCAGAGAACATCAGGCCTCACTCCACAAGGGCTATAGCCACTACCACAGCTTTCTTACGAGGAGTGGCTACCAAGGACATTATAGAGGCTGCTACTTGGACCTCCGTGCATACATTTGCCAAGCATTATAACTTACCTCTATACTCTAGATCCCGTGCTGGTTTTGCCACTGCTGTTTTGCAAGGGATCCTAACTACACCATAATCTATTCTCATTTCCTCCTCCCCTAGTTTAGCTATGGTATTCTACCCATTTGTAAATACTGCAGATGCATCCTTGAAGGACATAGTACAGTTTTGTACCTACCATAAATGTAGATGTCCGAGAGGAATGCATCTGCAGTCAGGATTACCCACCCTCCTTCAGGTCTGAGTTACTCCTAGGGTATTTGCCAATCTTCAGCTAGCTTGGGGGGGATCTATTATGGTGTATTTGTTTGTATATATGTACATACATGCTTATTTTGTGTGTTTGCTCTCTACTATTTGGAATCTTTGGCATTTATCCAAATTTAGCCATCCAAGAGGGCACCTGGCATCTGGGGCAAGAAACACTGAGGAAAATGGCGTCGGCTGATGCCTTTATACCCGAATAACTGCCGCAATGACGTCGGGTGAAGTGCGACACCAGCCGAAGCCAGACCCAGACTTTGGAATCCGGCCGACCGAAGGGCTGCCTGACGACAGGACAACCCATTTGTAAAGACTGCAGATGCATTCCTCTCGGACATCTACATTTATGGTAGGTACAAAACTGTACTTTTTTTGAGACGATCTGCGTAGGGCATCTGTTTGAGGCCATTAATCCTCTTTGTGAGATATTTCTGTGGCCTTTCCAGTTGTTGTAGATGTCTTGTAAGGTAATACCAAAAGGGGCGTTGTACTCTATAATGGGTCTAATGAGTGATGAGTAGAGGGGAACAATGACCTCTTTTTTTTCTGGATGAGAAACCTTTTGTGATGAGGTGTGCCATGTAGAAGGATTTCCTGACTACTGTGGCGATGTGATTATCAAAGGAGAGACTACTGTCCACCTGTGTCCCAAGGTCTCTTATCACACTTTCGGTGTTAGGTATACTACCACCTATGTTGTAGTTCATGGGTACATAGTTTTTACCAAAGGGGATGACAATGCATTTTTTGGCATTGAGCGTGAGGCCATGGCTTTGACACCAGGCATCTGTCTCAGTGAGGCCCTTTTGTAGAATGTCCACATCGTTAGGAGTTTCGATTATGGCTCCTAGATTGCAGTCATCTGCGAACTTCGTTAGCCAAAGACCTTCTGTTTTAGCCTGTACTTCAGAGAAGTAGATACCAAACAGGAGAGGACCCAGGACTGAACCCTGTGGTACTCCACTTGTCACTGGTCTGAAGTCTGATTTGGAGTCTGCTACTTTCACAGTGTGGGTTCTATCAGTGAGCCAGTTGGCAACCCATCTTGTGACATAAGGATTTATACCTAGTTTAGTGAGTTTATCTATAATTCCAGAGTGGGGGATGGTGTTAAAAGCCTTGGCAAGATCTAGATAGGCTGTGTGAACCACCTTACCCTTGTCTACGGCTTTGGTGACTGCTTCAAAGAAGTCTATCAGGTTTAGGAGACATGATCTGCCTTTTACAAACCTGAACTGGGTGGGATCCAGAGTTTGGAGATTACCAGTGTATTTGTTTATAAGTTCCATGATGATACGTTCCATGGCCTTGCAGACCAGGCTCATCAGGCTAATGGGGGCAGTAGTTCCCAGGGTCCATGGTGGCTCCCCCCTTGTGGACTGGGGTAACCGTCGCTGTGTGCCATTCAGCGGGCAGAAAGCCTGAGGTGAGGCTATGATTGAACATGGTACTTAGGTGGGGTGCCAGTTCGTTCTGTAGTTCATGTAGAATGCAACCTGGGATGTTGTCTGGTCCCATGGATGCTGTGGTCTTGGCTTTGGAGAGTGTGTTTTTTACCTGTGCAGCCGTGATTACAGGAACTTTGCATTCTTCCGGTATATTGATGGGCCCTTTAGGGGGTGAGAGCGGGGTAAAGTTAGCACTGAACTTATCTGCCAGGATGCTGGCAATATTAGTTGGGTCTGTATATTTAGTGCCATTGTGCTGTAACTCAGAGCAGATCTGAGTGTTGCCATTGAGATTCTTGACATAGCTATAGAATGCTTTGTGGTTGTCTTTAGAATCAGTGGCAATTTTGTTTTTGTAACTAGCTTTGGAGGATTTTATCAGGGATTGCAGCTTCTTACTGAGGCTGACCAGGGAGCTCCTCCACTCATGGGATTTTACTCTCTTTTGCAACAGTTTCTTCCTTTTGTTGTACAATTTGTTTATGGCAGGGGACCACCAGATTGGCTTCCTTTTTTGGGGGGGATAGCATCCTGGTTCTATTTGGGATAGCATGATCCACACACTTGTGTAAGTGCTATAAAGTACAATTGTGTAGGATTCAGTAGTCGTAACTGTATTGTCCATCTGCATGGGTGTCATGAAGTTCACCACTTCTGTCTTAAGAAGCATGAAGTTGGCTTTGGAGACATTTTTTACTGTGGTTTCCTTAATGGGGGGGGCGGGGGAAAGATGTGGTTATCTGGGATAATTAGTTTATGGTCGGATCGGACCAATGAGGCATTGACTTCATGTGCGGAACTCCGGTCACTCATGTTAGTAATGACTAGATCTAGGATATTGTTGCCCCTGGTGGGGGTGTGGATAAGTTGATCCAGGGCATTGGAGTTTATGAATTCCAGAAGCGTTGAGCGAAGGGGTTGGTACATGAGTAGTTTTCCCAGTTAATAGTGGGGTAGTTAAAATCACCCATTATTAGGGTGTTTGGTTGAACCCTAATATTTTCCAGTACATCAAGAAAAGAGGAGTGGGAATCCTGGGGCATGGTGGGGGATCTGTAGCAAGCTACAATTTGGATTGCAGTTTTGCCCAGAGTTAGTTGCACTTGGATAACCTCAGATGCATTATGCTGAGCAACTCGCCTGGAGGTGTGGATATCCTTAATGAATATGGACACACCTCCGCCTTTGGTCTTTTGATCCAGGGTACATGGCCGAAAAGTGTGGTATGAGTTATAGCTTGGTAGTGCAGGGGTGCTCTCTGGAGCCTTGAACCAGGTCTCAGTCACTGCACAGATATCGATGTTCTCCATTTAAGGAGTGCCTCGAGTGAGTGCATTTTGAGATATAGACTTCTAGCATTGAGTAACATCACCCTCAGTTTTTGCTTGCCCGTTCCTGTTACGGTGGTGAATTTGTCATTTGAACCTTGCCTAAAAAAGGCACTATAGGGGTGGCAAGAACCTTAGCCAGTATCCGGAAAAAGGCGCAGGCCATCTCTGGCAAAGCATTGTGGTCTGTCGACCATGTTATCCCAAGCAGACAGATACTGGATCCTTTAGAATGACACCAGAAGCATAGCCAATTGTTGAAGTCAATCATTTTGTCCTTGTACTGCGGTATCATTCTGGGTGATGGCAGAATGCTACTCAGGGCTAGGGTCATAGCTGCCTGGGCTACAAGATCGGAGAGCTCTTCCAAGTCTCTTTTCATGTAGTCCAGGGCGGTATGTCTCAGGTCATTCACACCAACATGGACAATGACAGAGTCATATTTGTATTTGTTGTGGAGTGACCTGAGTGCGTGGGTTATGTGGCGGATCCTGGCACCCGACAAGCAGTTGACAGTAACCTTCTCCTTGTTTAGCCTGGAGAGTGGGACATCAGTGTGTCTGACTATAGAGTCACCTATGACTAGTTTGTTGGGTACGTTGTTTTGCCTTATTGGCTGTGGTCGAGTGGCACACTGAGTCTGCGGGCTATATGTAATTTGGGTTGTGTTGGGGGGTGGAGGTTGCTAGCATTTGTGCTTTGGAGGTCTCTGTTGCTTGAGCAGATTATTATTGAGAGCCTCCACGAATGTTTTTGTGTTTCTATGTGTGGATTTTGGTGGTGTAGATTTAGTGAGACTATGTGATGAGTGTGGTGTGGTGCAAGTGTTTACCTTCTCCTCTTGACTGTCAAGTTCAGTCTTGGTTGGGGACAGCTTTACCTCCAGTTTGGCTAGATAAGTGCATCTCTCACAGGTTGTAGTGTTGGGTGGTAGGAGGAGAGGGTTGTCTGTGTACATGAGGCAATTTCTACATTGACGCAAGATGCCCAGATTCATCAGATATACAGGAGAGAACACTGGGAGTTGACCCTTGGACATGCCTGAATAAAAAACTATTTTCCTCTAGACAAGTGAGGAAAGTGAGTACAAGAGCTGTTTTTCTCTAAGCAAGTGAGGAAAGTAAGTACCAAAACTATTTTCCTCTAGGTAATGAGGAAGTTTGAGTGCTGTAATAATTAGTAGCTTATTTAGTGCTTACAACAAGTTCTGAACAAATGCTGATCACGAATAAGCAAATTCAAGTGCTAAAACTAAGAATCTGTATCTGAACTAAACTAGTTACAGGAAAGGGGGGAAACAAGTGCAAATGCGGGCTTTTAAATCAGAAAGTTGAGAGAGATGGAAAAACTGCCCAGATGGCCAATAACTACAGTTTCTGCAACAGAACCACTCCTTATGTGGTAGATAGGTTACCTAGTGCTTACCACTCCCACTGATAAGCTAGAAGGCTTCCCTCCAACACAGAAAGCTTGGGGGGCTCAGAAGCCTACATACAGTCCTGGATACAGCAAATATGAATCTGGACTACACTAGTTACAGGAAAGGTAGGAAACAGGCTTAGATTTTTTTTATACAGAAAAGTAGCTAAAACAGCAGTAAAAACAATTCAAATGCAGTGCAAGTTAGCACATTTGAGTATGTAGCAATGTTAGACCAAACAGTTAAAAAAATGCAATTAAATTAAAAATGACTAAAAACAACTGCTGAAGGAGTCTATTAGGTAGAATGAGGTAAAGATATGGGACTGGGGGAAGTGTCCCAGATCAAATCTACAGTGGGGGCTGCAACTGCAAAAGCCTCCAAATTTAAACAAGACAGGAATAGGGAGGCTGGGTAGGGGAAAAACAACACCTTCAGCATAGATCTGAAAAACTATACAGTGAAGCAAAAATAGTGCACAACTCTGACGTCAGCCAGCAATGATATAAAATTATTCAAGCAACAATTAACAGTACACAACTCTGCCAGAAAAATATACTTAGCTCTGTATATCTCCAGATAGTTTGAAGAGCACTCTGTCAGGACACAGGAAGGCTCCAGCAATGATATGCAGGCTGTTACTAAGAGGGTCTAATTTTATGCAAGTAATCCTTGAGATAGATAACACACAGGATGTAGTTATACCAACTTAAGACACAGAGAAATAGGGGAGGTGGGGAAAAACACCTTCAGCAGAGATCTGAAAAACTGTACAGTGAAGCAAAAATAACAGTGCACAACTCTGAAGTCAGCCAGCAATGATATAAAATTAGTCAAGCAACAATTATCAGTACACAACTCTGAAGTGCCAGAAAAATATACTTAGCTCTGTATATCTCCAGATAGTTTGAAGAGCACTCTCTCAGGACACAGGAAGGCTCCAGCAATGATATGCAGGCTGTTACTAAGAGGTTCTAATTTTATGCAAGTAATCCTTGAGATAGTCAGATAACACACAGTATGTAAAACCAGTTATACCAACTTAAGACAGAGAAATAAGGGGAGCTGGGGAAAAACACCTTCAGCAGAGATCTGAAAAACTATACAGTGAAGCAAAAATAACAGTGCACAACTCTGAAGTCAGCCAGCAATTATATAAAATTAGTCAAGCAACAATTCACAGTACAGAATTCTGAAGTGCCAGAAAAATATACTTAGCTCTGTATATCTCCAGATAGTTTGAAGAGCACTCTGTCAGGACACAGGAAGGCTCCAGCAATGATATGCAGGCTGTTACTAAGAGGGTCTAATTTTATGCAAGTTATCATCATCTTCTTTCGGGTGTTCCCGTTAGGGGTCGCCACAGCGGCTCATCTGTTTCCATTTCTTCCTGTCCTCTGCATCTTACTCTGTCACACCAACCGCCTGCATATCCTCTCTCACCACATCCATAAACCTTATCTTAGGCCTTCCTCTTTTCCTCTTACGTGGCAACTCCATCCTTAGCATCCTTTTCCCAATATACCCAGCATCCCTCCTCAGCGCATGTCCAAACCAACGCAATCTCGTCTCTCTTGCTTTGTCTCCAAACTGTCCAACCTGAGCTGACCCTCTAATATACTGATTCCTAATCCTGTCCATCCTAGTCACACCCAGTGCAAATCTTAACATCTTTAACTCTGCCACATCCAGCTGTGACTCCTGCCTTTTTGTCAATGCCACTGTCTCCAGCCCATATAGCATAGCTGGTCTCACTACCCTCTTGTAGACCTTCCCTTTCACTCTTACTGGTACCCGTCTGTCACAAATCACTCCTGACACTCTTCTTCACCCATTCCACCCTGTCTGTAATCTCTTCTTTACCTCTCTTCCACACTCACCATTAATCTGAACTGTTGATCCAAAGTACTTAAAGTCATCCACCTTTACCAACTCTACTCCCTGCATCCTCACCATTCTTCTACCCTCCCTCTCATTTACACGCATATATTCTGTCTTAGCCCTGCTGACCTTCATTCCTCTCCTCTCTAGAGCATACCTCCACCTCTCCAGGGTCTCCTCAACCTGGTCCCTACTCTCACTACAGATCACAATGTCATCTGCAAACATCATAGTCGACGGGGCCTCCTGTTTGATCTCATCACCACTACAAATAAGAAAGGGCTCAGAGCTGATCCTTGATGTAATCCCACCTCCACCTTAAACGTATCTGTCACTCCCACTGCAGTTCTCAGCACTGTCACACTACCCTTGTAGATATCCTGTATCACTCTTACATACTTCTCTGCCAGTCCCGACTTCCTCATACAATACCACAACCCCTCTCTAGGCACCCTGTCATATGCTTTCTCTAAGTCCACAAAGACACAATGCAACTCCTTCTGACCTTCTCTTTATTTCTCCAACAACACTCTCAGAGCAAACATTGCATCTGTAGTGCTCTTTCCTGGTATGAAACCATACTGCTGATCACTAATCATCACCTCCCTTCTTAACCTAGCTTCCACTACTCTTTCCCATAACTTCAAGCTGTGACTGATCAATTTTATCCCTCTGTAGCTACTGCAGCTCTGCACATCACCTTCCACTGCCATTCAACAGCCTTTCCATTCTTCATCCTTTTACTTCCTCCTTGCTAATCTGTTTCACTTCCTGATTCACCCCACATCATCCAACCTTCTTCCATCTACTCAACACACTCTCCTCGCTCACTATCCTTTATCACCCTTACCTGCTGCACATCTTTCCCAGCTCTGTCCCTCTGTCTAGCTAATCAGTACAGGTCCTTTTCTCCCTCTTTAGTGTCCAAGCTCTCATACAACTCTTGCCATGTGCCTCATCTCTTTATACTCATGTCTACTTTCTTCATCTCTTTGACACACCCACTTCTTCTTCACCAGCCTCTTCCTCTGTATACTCTGCTGTACTTCCTCATTCCACCACCAGGTCTCCTTGTCCTCCTTCCTCTGTCCAGATGTCACACTTCTAGCAGTCTCCTTACTAGCTCTGCTGTAGTTACCCAACTGCCTCCCAGTGCCTGTCTTCCCAGAACTCCACTCACAATCACCACCATTTAATCCTTGGCACTGCTTTCACACTCCTCCTCCTCTTCTTGATCACCAATGTCATCCTACAGACCACCATTCTATGCTGCTTAACTACACTTTCCCCTGTCACCACTTTACAGTCTCCAATCTCCTTCAGACTGGCCCTCCTACATAGGATATAATCCACCTGTATGCATCTTCCTCCACTCTTTATGCTCCTCCCCCTTCTTAAAATACATATTCACCACAGCCATGTCCATCCTTTTCGCAAAATCCACAATCATCTGACCTTCTGCATTCCTCTCCTTAACACCATACCTACCCATCACTTCCTCATCCCCTGTGTTCACTTCAACAACATGCTTATTGATGTCCATTCCAATCACTAGTCTCTCACCCTTGGGTACACTCAACACCACTTCATCCAACTCACTCCAAAATCTTTCTTTCTCATCCATCGCACATCCAACTTGTGGAGCATATGCACTAACAACATTCATCATTACACCATCAATTTCAAGCTTCATAAACATCACTCTGTCAGACACTCTCTTCACCTCCAAAACACTCTTGGCATACTGTTCCTTTAAGATAACCCCTACCCCATTTCTCCTGCCATCCACTCCATGATAGAACAATTTGAACCCACCTCCTATACACCTGGCCTTACTTCCCTTCCATCTGGTCTCTTGCATGCACAATATATCAACCTTCCTTCTCTCCATCATATCAGCTAGCTTTCTCCCTATACCAGTCATACTGCCAACTTTCAAAGTTCCTACCCTCAATACTACACTCCTAACCTTTCTCCTCTCTTCCTGCCTTCGGGCATGCCTTCCTCCTCTCTTCCTGCCTTCGAGCATGCCTTCCCCCTCCTCTTCTCCTTTGGCCAACAGTAGCCCAATTTCCGCCAGCACCCTGTTGGCTAACAGTACTGGTGGCGGTCGTTGTTAACCTAGGCCTCAATAGATCCGGTGTGGAAATATGAAATGTTCTCCGCATAAGTCATTTGGCAGAGGGTTTTACGCCGGATGCCCTTCCTGATGCAACCCTCCCCATTTATCCGGGCTTGGGACCAGCACAAAGAAATGCACTGACTTGTGCATCCCCAGTGGCTGGGTCTAATTTTATGCAAGTAATCCTTGTGATAGTCAGATAACACACAGGATGTAAAACCAGTTATACCAACTTAAGACACAGAGAAATAGGGGGAGGTGGGGAAAAACACCTTCAGCAAAGAACTGAAAAAGTATACAGTGAAGCAAAAATAACAGTGCACAACTCTGAAGTCATCCAGCAATGATATAAAATTAGTCAAACAACAGTTACCAGTACACAACTCTGAAGTGCCAGAAAAATATACTTAGTTCTGTATATCTCCAGATAGTTTGAAGAGCACTCTGTCAGGACAATGGAAGGCTCCAGCAATGATATGCAGGCTGTTACTAAGAGGGTCTAATTTTATGCAAGCAATCCTTGAGATAGTCAGATAACACACAGGATGTAAAACCAGTTATACCAACTCAAGACACAGAGAAATAGGGGAAGGTAGGGAAAAACACCTTTATTAGAGATCTGAAAAACTACACAGTGAAGCAAAAATAACAGTGCAGAACTCTGAAGTCAGCCAGCAATGATATAAAATTAGTCAAGCAACAATTAACAGTACACAACTCTGAAGTGCCAGAAAAATATACTCAGCTCTGTATATCTCCAGATAGTTTGAAGAGCATTCTGTCAGAACACAGGAAGGCTCCAGCAATGATACGCAGGCTGTTACTACATTCTTTGAAGTGTACTTATGCCTCAGCTGATGCTACTTCCAGAGCTGCTGCTCAGGTTTACTTGGTTGTGTACACAGAACATTGTTTAGGATGTAAAAGCTGAAATCTTGAATTCTCCCTTGGATAGATATGTGGTATTTGGGCCATCTGCTGCAGATGCCCTTAAAATGTGATGAGAGAGAAGAGGGAAGCTGATTCAGTGAGTTTCTTTTCAGCCTTCCTTCTCCAAATTTGTTAAGGGTTTTACAGCTACATCTGCAACATTTTTTTTCAAAAAGTAAAATAAGCAGACATGGCAAACTGCTGGTAAGCAGACTTTTAAAAAGCAATGTCAAGGGGGCTCCAAAAAGAGAGGAGGAGCACCCAAGAAACAAAAACAATCTTATAAGTTTGGATAAGTAGCTATAGAATCCCCCCCCTTCCCCACCATGGGAAATGTCTAATTCTTCCCCAAAATGTGACTCTCCATTTTTCTCTTTAGCAGCAGACAATTGGGTTTTAAAAGTGATTTGTCAGGGATACAAATGACAGTGAGAATCTCTCTATCCCTCCCTCCTTTTCAGGGGATTCTTCCTTATTTGCCACATCAGACATTTTCCCCCTGTCATTCAGGACTTGTTTACCCAGGGGCACTAGTAGCTGTCCCTTCTTCTTCTTCTTGGAAAGGAGATTCTTTTTTTTTTTTTTCAGGAATGTTTCTGGTACCAAAGAAAGAAACCTCTTTGAGACCTGTCTTAAATTTTTCCATCCAAAACCAGTTTGTGAAAGTTCCAAAGTTTAAAATGTAATCACCTCACAACCTTTACCTTTCATTTGCATTTAAGTTTTTTGATGACTCTAGATTTAAAAGATACTTATTGCATTCCTATAGTACCAGATTTCAAGCATTTGTTAAGGTTTTCATTTTCTGGATCAAGTTCTCTGCATTACCCTTTTTGTTATCCACTGCTCCAAGGGTATTCACAAAGTGTCTAGCTCCAGTGATAGCCAACTGCAGACTGCAAGGTATTCACATGTTTCTTGTTTATCTTTCAAGAGTCTTTCAGAGTGTCAAGAATCTCTCATAGACAGGGGTTTCAGGAGAATATCCAAAAGTCTTGCATGACTCCTCCTCACAGGATTGTTTTCCTCGGGTGTCTCCTAGATACATAAGTTCAAAGGGCTTTTCTTCCACAAGAAAAAGTAGATGCCTGCATTAAGCACAGTGGCGCTCATGTTTTAATTAAAAAAAGTCTTCTTTTTAAACTGTAGCAAATAGTTGCTACAGTTTATACCCTGCCTGCACAGAGCTCTACAGCACTCAGGTTTTAGTTTAAAAAAATGTAGTAAACTGGACCACACAAGGAGTACTACAGCTCTCGGGTTTGACCACAAAAAGCTGGTATTGCTTTAAAGAGAGATCAGGATCAGCTGGTCACATCCCCAACACTTTGCACCCAGGGCCTTTGCCTCTCTCACCCTGCCCTAGGTACATTATTGGCTGCATGGTTGTGCATATGGTTGTGCTTAAGGAGACAGCATCAGGAATTAGAAAAGTGATTAGTGGGGTGCAGGATTATGCCATAAGTTCAGTAATCTTCATTGTACCTGAGTGAACAGAAGCAGTATCATTTGCTTTGCGGTTGCTGCAAAGATGATGAGAACAGTGGAAGATGAGTGCAGTATCTAGGAAAGTATTTCTAAATGCTGAACTAGTTACCAGAATGATGGCAGCTGAGGTTTGATGCAAACAAATACAAAGTACTGCAGGTGGGGCACGATAACCCTGATGGGAAGCATTAGCTTGGTGAGTGGAAATAATAGCAACACAAGCACCACAATAGAAAAATTATCTAGGGATGTTGATGGCACCTGGTTGGGGCACCAGTAGCAGAATGTGAGAGCAGCTGCAAACAAAATGCTGGAATTCTTCCTTAGGATAATGGATTCTAGAAGCAAAATGTCATGCTTCCCCTCTGTAGGACTTTAGTCAGACCACCCATTGAGTACATTGTGCAGGTTTGGGGACCATATAAAAAAGGGAAACCAGACTGTTGGGAAAATTCCAGAGGAAAGCTACCAGAAAGCTTCATGGATGAAGCTTAAGGGATATGATCTAGATGAGAAACAGCTCGTTTCACTTTAGACTAAAAGATATGGAGAAGCATGATATTGGTACGCAAGATCATTTTATGTATGTGACCAGGTCCTTCTGAACAGGAAGGGTAGAGAGAGAAGTAGGCATAGGCAGTAGATAGTATGAGATAACTTTTCTGTGGTTCCCTGCAGTACTTTTCCACATGGAGGGCTGTAGATCCCTGGAATGGACTACCAGAATGGGTGGGAGTGGTGGTGAAAGGAGAATCCAGATGCATTCAAGATGTCATGGGACGGGGGAAGAATGGGGAGGAGGAAGATAGGTATGGAAGGGAGGTAGAATGTGAAGGTACTTAAGGGTAGACTAAATGGTATATTGTCTCCTGTCATTAGACAAATGTACTGTAATGTAACCTTCCTCTTCTTTATATCAGATGTTATGGAGGGAAATCAAAGTCTAAACCAACTTTACTAGAAGTAGCAAAGATAGTAACAGAGATAAAACAACTGGAACTGGGATCTTTAGAAAAGGGTAGGACCAAATTACATAGGAAAAAAATGGGAAATGTGGGATCAATACATGCAGAGGAGGAACATAGTTTAAAAGAAGGCAGAATTTGAATGAGCTATGTAATGGCTGACTGACAATAAATGGATACATTAAAAGTGATGTATAATGTTTGCAGCTACAATTGTGTCAGCATGGTTTGTAATGTATAATGATGGTAAGTGAGATTGTGTCGCTTATATAAATGTAAGATTATCTGTGTCATACATGATAATTTAATAAGGATGTTTGGATGTTTCTTGGTAAAAAAAAAAAAAAATATATATATATATATATATATATATATATATATATATATATATATATGGTAAAACTCAGCACCCAGACATGGAGACTCCAACTCTTAGATGCCTAGACTATACAATTTAATCCAACCCAGCCCATTTTTTATTAAACTGGATATGCTTAAACAGTCAAGAGTAAAAGAACAAATGAAGATCAAACACAGATGCATTAAAGGAGGTAGTAAGACTGTTGAGTAGAAACTACCATATTTCTATAACAGGCTATGAGGAATACTGCTGAGATCCAGAAGGTGCTGAAATTCAAAAGAAAAATGTTAATATCCTTAACTGTTAATAAAAAAGTAAGAAAAATAAAACTTCGCAAAGCAAACGATTAAGCAAGCCCAACGTACCAAACCTGTAGCCATTTTTAGCAGAAAATGCACTGCAGTATCGAAGGAACAAGAAACTGGAATTTTTTTTTTCACCGAAAGCACGTTAATGTTTAATATTTACTTGTTTTAACATTAAAGGCCTTTTGGTGAAAGAAAAAAATCTTGTTGTTTGTTCCTTGGATACTGCACTGCATTTCCTGCTAAAAATATATATAAAACATTCAACAACTTTCTGTTATATGTGTTGAACAAAGCAATACAACAGTAAATATATTTCATAACATATTTATGAAGTCTGAATAGGCCATCTGCATGATTTAAAACATTGACTAATCCAGAAGCTGAAAACTGGCAGTAAAAAATAGTTATTCACTATCCAATCTCTGTGCTCCCTAAATAAGTGCATGTCATCATTAGCAAAAAAATTACCTGAGACAGTCAGTTACTGACTACATACGTCAGATCTAAGGCAAACTATACAGGGTCCCAGGGAATACTCAGAACTGTTCATTATCCTAAAGGCAGATCCTGCAGTGATGGGTCTGACAACATATTCCACTGACAGCGTTCTGTCACTGGAGACATTACCATCAGATATTGAAACAAGGATATTCAGTAGGTATGAAAAATATCTATATTTCCTTCATGATGGCAATAATAGGCTATATGAGAAGTGAGATGATTGTTTGAAATGTTTACTGTTGTAGCATGCACTGCTGTGAGTTCCACCTCCTCCCAAAAGTCAAGATCTCAAATTTATATGGGTTGTAGTAGAACTCAGTGGGGATTCATAAGTGTACACTTTGTGCAACCTTTCTGAGCAAATAGACAACAAAAGTACTGTGGTAGGACTGTTCTTGAATTCAGAAGATTTACCTCAAGGTGTATGCATAATGTACACTTCGTGTTAACCTTTATGAATCCCCCATCACACTTTCTTTTTATGGATAACATTCTGTTTATTACCCAACATTCCAACTATAACATTTCATGTTCCTCATGCATGGTGCCTGTCATTATCACTAGCAACAAGCTCATCTTAGAAAACAAACATCTATACTTGCAGTCTTATAATTGAGAGCTGCCCAAAACAGTGTTCACAGCTGCAACATTAATATGTCATCTAACCACTGTCTTAAATCCCTTAGCCAGTTTCTCGATGTGTCACAAAATAAAACTGAAAAAAAGAAAAGGAAATGCATTATTAGCTTTATACAGTACATGCCCTTGGCTTGAATAGTGTACTTCACAATACCACAAGCTATTTAAAAACATTTTCCCTCACTTGTGCAACTTTCCTGACTCTATCAGATATATTTCCATTCAACTTACTAAGAAACTCAGCTCTGTGAAATAACATTATTAAACAATTTATTATACTTTGCTAATCCCAACCTCTAAGTTTGTTTGTTTGTGTCTTTCAGCTTTTCCCGGTTAGGGGTCACCACAGTGGAACTCCGGTCCGCTAATGATTGGCAGTGGAGTTTTATGTGCCAAGTTGCCAGCCCTGACGCACAACCTTCAACGAAGGTACGCCCATTCACGCATGCCTCCACACCGAAGACGCTCTAGCTGAGAATCGAATGGTACGTCTTGCTGTGAGGCGACAACGCTACCGCAGCACCACCACCGCAGTACTAATCTCAACCTCTAAGTTATTTACAATATATAAGGAATTCCCACCTCTGTCTTTTGCACCCCCCACTCAGAGCTTACCCACTTCATTGGTCATTCTAGTCAAGCTCTTTAGACAAGTATTCTTGCCAAAGTATCCACTTTTTAACCTTCCTCTTCTATTCCCAAGATTGCATCAACCCCTCCAAGTTTCTGTGTTCCTCTATAGCTTTCACTTGGACTGCTATCCAAGGTTGATCCCTCTGTTTTTATAATCTGATTGTCTTTTTATCAACTAACACTAATACCCTAATTATCTGCTCTTGCCCTTTCCTCTCTTCCCTCTTTAAGTCTGGGCCTAGAAACCATCGATTTTGTCAGCCCTCTCCTCGCCGTTGCAGTGCAGTTGCAGTGTCAGTGGCACAACAGGTGTGCACCAGCATTTGGTAAAGAAGGCTGCGGGTTGTATTCCCACACCTGGTAGTTGGATTGCTGACACTAAAGTGCAGCATGGGGGGAGGAGGTGCTATACTCCTGAGTGTGTCATCCAGGGGTTGGGGATTGGCATAATGGTTAAGGTGTTCATCTTACAGGCAAAAGGTACAGGGTTTAATTCTCACTGAGGAAAATTAGCTAGGCATAAAATGGCCCATAAGGTCAGCTAGCCTGGTACTTACCTATGAACCTTTCTGTTGATGTCACAGTTCCATGCAAATCTGCTTTAAATTGTGTCAATAATGTATATACCAAAATGTGTATCCAGTCACCTACATCCCCTTCTTTACACCTCCAGCAGCCTGCATTTGCTCCTGGATACATGCTACTGGGTCTTTTCTAGCATATAAGTGTTTATGCAGGGACTTCCAGGTGAATATCCTAAATCTCCTTAACTGTATGCTTCTCCACACTGCTCTCCATAGTCTTACCCATTGTTCTTCCTGTATTGTTATGTCCAATACTTCAGTTAATTTTCCATAATTTCATTTGCTTTTTATCTTTTTAATTTCCTAACTGCGTTGTGAACTTTTGTAACTTGGTGTTTATTGATTAATCCCTTTTCTATGTATTCTGGTATGCATAAGATAATTTTGGGCCACTGACTTTGTTGCACTTTAGCCCATTGCAGATGTTTAACTTTCTCTGCTAGCAAATTTTATAGTAGTTCAAACTCTTCCTTCAGATTGTATCTTTGCTTGGCCTTCTCCCATTTAATCACCTACCCCATATCCTACCATACATATTATACCAGTATTTTACCAAGATCTTTTTCTTCCATTCTCTTGCCATTTGCAGTCTTAGATCCCTCCCTTTTCCACTCCTGCCAGTAACATATCTTGCTTCCATTCCCTTAAACTGTACCTCTCTCTCTGGAACATAATGGTCTTGCCTCTACACCCCAAAATATCATCCTGTGCCTTCCATTTCACTTTGTATTGTAACATACTGAACCACTTATGTCATCTCCCTGCATCCAAACTCTTGATAGGTATCATACATTTTGCTGCTTATATGTCTTTTTGGTGGTTTGGCACCCCCCCCCCCAACCTTGGACTGTTTTGCTAGTGCCATTTTTTCCAGTTTAGCCTTCTTGCAGGAGAGTTTGCTCACTATCTTAACTTGAGCTGATGCCCCTCAAAAATACTATCTATTGCTTTTCTTGTTTGTTCTGAAAAGGCAAAAGCCCATAATACTAATTGCATATAATTCTACTCTCCGATATCAAATGTTTTTTCTGCATTTAGGGATTACAGGCCCAAATTCTTCTTATTGCTTTGTGTATTCTGGATCATTGGCAGCATTTGTATGATATTGTCTTGTGTGCACCTGTCCTCTATGACACCTGATTGATCCGCATCTATCAGTTTCTGTACCACAGTAGCAGATCTCTTTGCTATCATAGCTATAGCAATTTTATAATCATAGTTTAATATAGTGATGGGTGTATATGATGCTGGAAATGTTGGAGCTTTATCTTCCTTTCTTATTCTTT
The DNA here is from genome assembly GCF_019279795.1 of Protopterus annectens. Lineage (NCBI taxonomy): Eukaryota > Metazoa > Chordata > Ceratodontiformes > Protopteridae > Protopterus > Protopterus annectens. The sequence goes on from NC_056734.1 coordinate 488,225,316, forward strand.
TTTCCAAGACTCTGGGCAGGGACCCCCTTTCCATACCTCATTAAACAGCTTTTTCCAAACCTTGATTCATTCTTGGGCCACTAGTTCCCATACTTGCACTGGTAAACCATCACTCCCTGCTGTTTTCCTCTTTTTATTTGTTAAGTATTAACCTTATCTCTCCCTTTGGTATCTCTTTCTCCATCTGTTCTTGCAAGACCTCATCTAATTTATGGAGTTCTAATCCTTCTAGAAATTTCATTTGATCTACATTCCTTTTCAGTAATTCTGCCTCCTTCAAGTAAAGTTCCACATAGTATTCCCTGAATGTTTGGAGGATTTCTCACTTCTCCTTCACTGAGTTATGGACTGTCCCCATCTTATCTGGAATGTATTTCTTTTTCCTGTTTGCTATCCCAGTTTTGCAGCAAAGGCTCTAACAGCCCTGGGTGTCTGTGATTGATGTAATTCTGTAAACATTTCTCCCCTGATCCCATGCCCTATCGTCATCTTTACTCTGTTTACACCTCAGGGATTCCTTTAACTCATGCCTCACCTCATCAGTGGCTACCATCTTCTTTAATTGGAGTGCTATGATCTTGTTACATACAAACTTCCTTCTTATCCTGGCTTCATCTTTCATTTTTCTACTTTTTTCTACCAGACCTCTGCTTTCAAAATGTCCCAAGTGTCTTGATTAAAGTATTTTAAGCCTGTTATTTTGTAAATCAAACACTGCTATAGCTAGCCTTTAAATTTCTCATTGTTTGGCAATCCTACCTGGAATTTCCAATGCCTGGGGAGCCGGTCCTTTAATCCCACCTTGAATTCTCTGGTGGGCAGAGCACTGTCTATTCGTTCCTTCAAAACAAAAATGTATCTGTTCTAGACAGAGGTAAAGCAAGTATATCATGTCCTCCCTTTCCTCTCTCCCTACTGTCCATCTGTGCATGAGTCCAGAAGTTTTCAATAAGTAGCTTATATCCTTTTCTACTTTTCATTTTCACCTAGCTCACTGTCATTCCTCCCCATGATTATTTTCCAATGTCATATTCCAGTCTCCTGCCATTATCAATAACCCTTCCTGATATTATATTACTTTTTGTAGTGTCAGGCTCACAATTGTTGTCGTCACCTAAAGAGTGATATATAGTGACACCAGTGTTAACTGTATTTCACACATCCTTCCCTTCCATCTGGCCAGACAACCATCCACTTGCATAACTGTTAAACTTGTCTGTACTTGAAGCCTTTTTGAGGCAAGAATTACAGCCCCTCTTCTTGTTCCACCCTTATATGTATCCTGTTCCAAAACTGCCCAATGTTTCCCATCCAGCTTCCAGTGTTCCTTCTCCTCCATATGTGTTTCCTGCAGTAACGCCACCTCTATTTCCTTTCTCTTCATATATGTGAGAATTCTCTCTCTCGGCCAGCATTGCAATCCTATTTGTATTCCATGGCCATATTTTCAGTGTCCTACTGCTTGTTACGGATGTCATTAGATCTTGCTTATTGCCTTCCCCTGTGTTATGGCCCTGGTGTAATCATCTTTGTTTGTACCCTTAGTGCATATGTCTCCCTTTTCTTTGTGACCTACTCTGCCTTGTCTCCTCCATTTCTTGTCATTATTCTTCTTGAATTCAGGTTCCCCAAAATCGCCTCCCCCCCTTTTTTGCAACATCTTCTAAAACTAAATACAAAAAATGCACTTCTGTGGTGGAGAGAGCATTAACCCTTCTTGCACTGAGTCCAACTTCCTTAGGCATCTTTCTGCCTGCAACTTCGGGCCTCATAACACCCCTGGGCAGGCATTAATTACACCTTAACACACACCCTGTCGGGCATTATTGCTTGCTTATTTACTTAGTAGCAGTTCATTTTCCTTTGTTTTAAAACACTGGTGCTACTGTGAAGTATGTACTTTAGCTGTTTACTAATGATTATGAATGTAAACCCTGGTTATAACTGCAATTATCTGAACAGTGTTTGTGTGACAATATGTAGTTGCTTATGGATCCCAGAATACCTGCTTCTGTTTTTAACTATAAATGTGTTAATGTTAGACTGGAATACTACCTTGGAGTGATTCCTTGATGTTTTAGGAAGCAGACAGACCACACTGCAGTTTTACAAAGCAAATTTGAAGCATATGAAAGCCAAAAAAAGAACCTACCTTACATCAGATTTTTTTTTAGTAGAAACCAAAGGGTTCAAAAAGTTGGTTATGTCATGCAACAACCAAAGAACACAAGAATGTGAATTTGGTCACTTGACTGATTCTCTTATAATAGACTTATCTGTAGAATCAGAAATGATCAGTTAAGCAGAAAAGTATTGAGGGAGATTTGATACTGTACAAAGTCACCGTGGAGTGAATAAGCTGTCAAATATGTGATTCAAATATATGACCTAGAAGTTAGAAATGTACAAAATAAGGTCTGTGCATGAAAATGAAGGAACAATTTAGCCTGAATTCAATAAAAGTAACAAAACTTAAAGCAAAATTGCAGCTGCATTATAACCAAGATGACAGCTAGTAATAAATAAGCGAGTAGAAATTAAACCCTGAACAAATGATTTGGCTACAAACATGAAAAGGGGCAGTGTGAAGCACTGAATCAAATTTGTGCATATAATAGTACAGAGTACAGGTTATTGATCCAGAAAATTTTGATATAGCAAGTTCAGCTTAAACAATCACATATTGGGGGTAATAACCATGTCACCAGAGTTTGTAAGAAAATGGGGGAAAAAACATGCATCAGCAAGATGTTTTTGAGTCAAAGAGATATTTGAAGCAGAAATGTTCGTAGGTGCTATTGAGGTACATTCAGTGAATACACTGCATCTGACACAGTTTCATTGCATAAACGGACAGAATGAATCTATGTAGTCTGTTCAAGCTGTGAATGAGGACAACAATGATTTTAGGTCTGTAAAGCTGCAGAACAAAGCAAATCAGCTACATTTAAACTAAACACTGGTGTAGTATGCAATATAGTGGAAGAAAGTGCTTTTTAAATGCTGCAAGTCTGCATGAATATTACTGTCATACCCTAGGCATAATTTCAAGCCTGCTGGGTCAGGTGTGGTTAGGCTGTGCATTTAACAGTACAGAGTACAGATTATTGCTCCAGACAATTTTGGCATTGCAAGTTCAGCTTAAACAATCACATATTCCTGGCAGAGATGCGTGTGTTGCATTTCACATGGTAGAAATTCTCGAAGCAAAATGTGAAAATAATTTAGTTAAAAGAGTCAGTGGTTAACTGATACTGAAGATATGCTGAGCTTGGATGTTTGTATGCTGTCTAAGAATGTTTAGTAAGAGGGACTAAAGTGAAGACAGTCAGTCAATCTTCTGAAGTGTTTGAGCGATTCTGAAGCTAGTACAGTACAAAGACAGTCCACTGTGCTCTATCAAAAGGACAGAATTCAGTGAAAAGTGTTCACAATAATGATTTTACTCCAAGAAACTCACCCTGGAAGCAAATCAGGCAAAATGTGTCTGTGTTGTATATGCCATGTAGGACTTCAACTATTCGTCCTGATTTCCAAATCAAGCACGAGGATCTCTAGTTAGCAAAGTCTGCAGTTGATTGTAAACTGGATGTCATACTCATATCCCCTTCTGACATGCATATGCTATAACTTGAACATTTTTTCCATCCAAATCCAATCCAAAGACATGCGTCTGGAGTGTTTCTCCCCAGGCCTCCACTGAAAATGGGCTCTGTCCCAGTCGGACTTTCCCAATAAATAAATGTAAAACAAAACTTGAACATTCTCATTAATAGCTGGTGCACAGAAAATGGGATAAAACTAAATGCTAAAAAGTGCAGTATTGTTGAAATTAGTACGTTATTCATCCCAGCTTATACTATGGACAACACCCCACTCCAAAACAAAGATGTTGTGAGAGACCTAGAAATGTGGGTGGATAATTCCCTGCTCTTTGATCATCATGTTGCAGCAGTGATTAGGAAATTCTGATCACAAAGGGTATCTCCTCCAGATCCAAAGAAGTCCTTACCCTATATATATATATATATATATATATATATATATATATATATATATCCGACTGATCAGACCCATCCTAGAATACAGTGTCTCTTTTGGGATGTATCTTACTAGACATATTAGGCAGTTGGAGAGACCCAGAGGTTCCTACCAAAAATAACCATGGGCCTAAAAGACCTTAGCTACCAGGAGAAGCTGGATGCTGTGTCCCTGTAGATAGTATTCTATAGACACTTTAGGGGTGATCTCTGCCTTGCTTTTCAGACCATTAGGAATCCAGAAATCCAAGGCTTCTTATATCTCTACAAATCAAACATTGCAACAAACACTAGGGCCAAATATCTGAATCTGCTTCAGAAAATAAACAAATCATGGTGGTGGCTCTGATCAAAAATTTACCAAAACAGGATGATCAGTGCCTTAAATTGGATTATGACAGCCGGTCTTGCAATCCCCTTTTGGCTCTTGCACCATTTTGGTAGGCTCTGGGGGCCATATTGGCAAAGGTCCTGGGCATCACCTGGGGCTGCCCTACCAGGCAAGGCTCCCAAAAAGCACCACCCACCTGGGAACCCCGGCTCAAGGAAAAACTAGAACCAATAATGCTCACCAACTCAAGGCTCCAAAAGCTCCAAACACCACTAAGGCCCTTCTTGGAAATGGCAAGATGGGCTGCTCAGCATACCCGCCAGAAACCTGGTTGGTACCTCCTGAATCACTCCCAGCGAGCCAAAAACTGGTTCACGCTCACTGAGAAACCCCAAACAGGAACATCCAAGAGCGAGGGGTGTAACAGGTTTGGTGGCAACACCACACCTCATGCATCGGAGACCATCCAGGTGTGGCATTACCATCAGTGTGCACTGCTCCATAGGCCGTGTCATAAGGCATAGGCACGACTGCTCACACCCCACCAAGGCAAATTACAATGCATCACATGGGCACCTTGGACCTCATTGGACTGGATAAACCACCCTCCTAAACTCATCACCTCCAAACACTTTCACTAAACTATAATACCTCTACCTAACACTCCTCAAGTTCGACTACTCTAAGCCACTAACCTAAACTAGTCTGCAACTCCAAATGCCAACGAACAACCTACAACCAGTCCCACAAGACATCTCACTCAAATGCCAAACCATCATCATATGTCAAAACCACAAATGTAAAACAATCGGATCATCAGGATCTACTGGTGAGATCAGATCATAAACTAATCTCACTGGAGGTCCTCATGGAAAGCCCCTTCAATACAACAAAAAGAAAAAAGTGATCCACTTCTCACTCAAAAAACTAGTGTGTCAAAAACTTTCAAAAGCTGAGCCGAACACTTCTAATTAAGTGGTAAAACATTACTCAAACCCTTCCCCAATTTCACCTCTAACATTACCCTACAGGACTGCATGGATCAGGCAATCCCAATCCAAAACGCAGACTCTGTACCAGCATCCAAAAGCATCAAATCCAGCAAACAAAGCCAAGCTCACAAAATCCAAAATAAAACCAAAGGCTAAAACTAAGACAAGCAAAGGCAAAAATCCTTAAAAGGAAAGACATCTTGAATAGGTAAAACCTTAAAACTAAGAGCTCTCATAAAACTAAGGCTCTCAAAAAATCAAGCCAAAATTTTTGAGAGAAGAAAAATCATCAATTTCTAAGAGACAATCATAAGGCCTTCTTTAGCTATGTTAGAAACCCTGGGAGGAAACTCCCAGTGAAAATTACTGAACCCTCAAAATGATGTGAAAATTTGACTGGTACTGAACCTACACACAAATGGCTCCCCTCCCCAAAAGGAGAGATGATACAAACTTCTCCCCCCCCTCCCCCCAGAGGACATCCAACCCCCAGGTGAGAATGCCCCCCCAGGAAGGCAAAAAACACAGCATCCATGGTTCATGAACTCAACGGGGAATTAAACCCAGACAAGGACAGCTGCTTAATCTTAGCCTCACCTCAGGATTAGCTCCAACAGGGGCATTACCGGTGGGTGCGTGGCACAAGGCAGGGGGGTCCCTCTCCACAGGCTCCCACAATCCCTGAAATTACCGCCCCATTGGCTTGAGCAAGCCTTAGCTGCAAAGCCAAAGGAAGGATCATAATGGAACTCATAAATAAGGGAAAGGAAAAGACAGAGGAACTTACAGACTTTGGTTCCATCAAGTGCAGATCCTCCTCTAAACTCCTCTGCCTTTTTTGAGACAGTGACTTTTTGAGACAGTCACAAAGCCATTGATGAGGGAAAGCAGGTCACCTACACCCAAAGGCCTTCTACACAATACCCACTCCCAGTATCACTCAAAAACTCATCAGCTTGAATGTAAACCCATACATCACAAGATGGGTTGCAAACTGGCTATGGACAGAAACTCCTAGGGGTCAGAGTTGCTGAGGAGCCATGTCAGTCTCACCTCAAAGCCTGTCTGGTGTCCCACAGGGCTCCAGTCCTGGGTCCACTCTTGTTCGCATCTTACTTTTCTGAAGTACAAGCAAAGCAAACACAGGAGGGTTATGGCTGACAAAGTGCAGAGACTGCAAACTGGGCGCCATAGTCGAAAACACATCTAACACAGATATCGTGCAGCGAAAGGCCCCAAAGTTCCCCAAAAAAGGGATAAAGGGTCTCAAAATATGTCTTATGCTGCCGACTGAAGAACTCCAGCTCTATTCAGTCTCATACCCACCTGTGATTAGTGGATTGTGCCTGTGACATATATTTTGATCATAATGGATTTGATGAAAAAAAATCACAGAAAAATCCAAATCCCACAGAACCACAAGGCGACTAAGAAAACACGATTGAGGTTGCGCGGTATGAGGGATCAGGGAGGATTCATCACCGAGAGGAACAAAAAAAATCCCATGCATGTGATGTGAGGCATGTGACACTCGGCTTGGAGGAGCCTTTGACCAAATGGATGGACCAATGGATGAGATATTCTGCAGAATCAGGATTACTTCACTTGTCGACAGAGTACAGAAAACATACAGAATATATTTTTATTTTTTTTTCAAGGGTGCTAAAGGGGCAGCCACATAACTATGGGCTAGGCTTATAAATGCCCTTGGGCAGATAGCCTAGTATGAACCTATGAAACTATGAACCTATGAGAGACAGATTTATCATGCAATGACTGCCAGTTATCTGGAACAAACTTCCACTCCAGGTCAAGCAATGTGGCACACTACATTGCTTTTAAAAAGGAGTTAGACAATTAGATGGTATTCCCACATTTTCCCCAGCATGACTAGCCAATTACTCCTTGAAAAAAGTAAGGTCATTTTGAAAGGTGGGTACTAGCAATGTGTAAATGGCTACATGGCCCAGCTGGCTTGTATTTTCTGTGATTCTTTGATTCTTTGTAAGTGCAGAATCATTAATCACTGAGGACAGAGTGTCTTCTGCAGGATGCACATAATAACGTTAAGAGGTATGCTAATCTGTTTGAAGGCATAAGATGTCTGCAGTTTGAGTGTCATATAAAGCTTTCATCTGAGGTATTTTCTGAGATATGTGCTTCTAGAAATATACCTGTCATGCTTAAGGCTAGAAAAGAACAAGACAAAGTGTATACAGTCAGTGGGAGTCATACTCAAACAGGCAGAACCAACAAAGTGGTTCAGCAATATGGTGAAAATGTTGACGTACGACTAGGTCAGGCTATGTCTTACTCCACAAGATAGTAACACATGGATCAAAAAGATTCATAAGGTAGAACCAATTGAATAAAAAAGGGACATTATCTACTTCAAACTATTCTAGAGGGGATAGCAACAGTGACTAATGCCAAAGTCTTCTCAGTGCTTGACACCAACCAATGGTTTGGCAGAACAAGTTAAATACGTTATGCTTTCAGGTGATTATAGACTCAGATGACTGCATTTTAGGACCTTGTAAGCTCCTGAGTAGTTCCAAAAGCAAGTAATCAATATAACAGATGACATTGTGGTCTGGGGTTACTACAAAACAAAAACAAGAAAGATGACTGTTATGGCTGTTAGAAAGACTGAGGTATCAAATGGACTGAAATGTATTCAGGTTAAGTGCCAAATATATGTCCACTTCTCTAAAACAAATGGGGTATGTGTTGACAGAAAATAATCTTTAGCTAAATGCTGGTGAGGTTTGAACTATTGTGAATATGCAGAAATCTACTGACAACTCATCTCTGGTGCATGGTATATGTTCAAGTTCATATCTCACTTTTCAGAAAGCAAGGTGCCAGTAAAACAGCTGCTAGACGACTATGCAGTGTGGTGTTCATCAGCAGGTGAAGAACAGAACATTCAGTTCTAGAAGTGTCTCATAACTACAGCACCATTTCTCAGAGATCACAATGTGGCACAACCCACAGCACAGCAGGTTGTTGCTAGTCAGCAGGGGCTAGTTTTAATTCTGTTACATATGGTCAGAGCTATATAGTATTATTCACCCAGAGCATTAACAGATGCTCACATTAAACACAAAAAGAGAAATCGATGCTTGCTGTAGTCTTAAAATGCCAGACGTCACATTATATTAATGGTAAAAATGTTATAGTAGAATCTAACCAAAAGTCACTTGAACGCATCTTTAAACAGTCCTTACTCAAAGCTCTATCAGGTCTACAAAGGATGTAGTCATGGCTATAGATGCATGATTTGTATGCACAGTAGAAATCAGAAAGACTGATGCACATTGTAGATAATCAACGGAGGGTGTACTTAGATGAGTTCAAAAATGATCTTTAAGAAGAAAAAGAAGATTTGGGACTGCTTTGGATTGTGCCACAGTTGTCACTAACATCATAGAAGAGCCAAGAGCTGAAAGCTTGCATTCGAAATAACTTAAGAAATGTCAGTTGCCTAATGGGATGAAAGTAGCACATCCTCCCATTAGACCACACTTCCTTTTCATAGATGAACTGTCATGTGCTCAGGGACTGATATTCAAAGGTGATAAAGTGGTCATGCCTACACAGTTGCAGAATACTGTGTTGATATATTTATTAATATATTACACACACACTCACATATTTTAGCAGAATTACAAGAATCTGAGTAAACAAAGCAAAATGCAAGGAAAGTGCACATGATACTATGTACTGGCCAACTGCGAGTGTGAAGATGGAACAACTGATACAGAAATGTGACTGTGTGAAATCCATCACCAGGGAGGAGCTCCTACCACATGCTATTCCTTCACTGCTATTCGTGAAATTGGGAGCAGACTTATTTCAGTAGAAGAATTTAAGCTTTTTGCACATTGCTGATTATTACTCAAAGTACTATGAAGCAGTGGGTTTGAAACATACTACCTGTCAATCAATTACCAATGACCTGAAGTGTACATTTTCCATGCAAGTGATTCCAGAAAAAGTTGCATCTCATAACAGACTGCATATTATTTTATTTCAAATACTATATCCCATCAGTATTTGCACTAGACACTCAAGGTCACTCATGCTATGGGCTGCAGACAAAACAGTATATGATGTATACCTATAGATCAACACTTCCAAGATTTATTTCCAAAACAAGCCTCCACTCAGTTTAAATTAATTCATGCTTTTCTAGTTTTTGAGATCAGTTGACAAGTTTTTCTAGTAACTATTCTCTCAGAGAGCCATTTGATGAGTTTATCATTTCTTTTTAAAGTTCTAAAGTAAACTCTCCCTTTTCTGTTTGATGCCTGCAGTCAGTGACAGTTAAACAATTTCCAGCCTCTGATCATGTCTGAATGTTGTAAAACCTAATGTATACTATTAGATGTTACAGAAGTAAGATGCTACCAGGATAGTGGCAACCCAGCCTAGGGCATTTGAAATGCTATGGGGTGAAAAGTGGTTGGCAGAAACTACTGGAATGTTTGTCCAGGATGATAAAGGGTTGAAATCATGTCCAGGACTGGCCTCTTTGCATACACACAGTGATGGCTGGTCGTGATTTGATATGCCACAACTATATAAACCAACTATTCTATGCTACAACACGAGGACCAGTAATCCAATCTACTGCAGGATGTTTTGGGCTCCCACAGATTCCAGAATAGTTAATCTCTAAGGTATCAGAAGGGCTTCCTACTACTAATGATTCTGTCAAGCAATAGGATACAGAACCTGCTTGCTCACCAATCCTGTCATTGGTCTGGGGCTGGAGAGACATTAACCCAGGAGGCCTCACAGGCTATTGGACTTGCAGACTATTTATAACTTATGTGTCTAAAAGATGGAAAGTGCAGGATTTTATGTATGTAGTTAAAACTGATAGTTGTTACTTAGATGGTAATATTTTATGTTGGTAACATCACTATGCAGTGTTGTTTTTCCAGCACATTGGTTTCTGCTGTTTTTCCCCCTCCTATATAAGCTGGAACCAGTAAATGAGTGTTGCTTCGCATGAGTTAGTTTCTTGGGGTCTATGTCATAAAACCGAAAAGCAAAGTCTCGAACGCTCACATGAGCGAATAATCAAAAACTTGAAACTGGTATTGTGGGGGGCTGCCCCCCCCCCCACAGCCTCCGCTAAATATATATTCCTACTCCGAGATCGCACTACAGTGAGGAAAGGGCAAATATTCCAGTCTGCACTGTACTGCAATCCTAAAATACCACGTTTGAGTTTCTGATTATTCGCTCATGTGAGCGTTCGAGAGTTTGCGTTTTCATCTTTCTGAAGTAGACCCATTTCTTAGAATTTCTTCCTATAGCTATTGCTCAAAAAGCATGAAAGCTGAAATATAATAATCAGTTTGCTATTTCAGTGTTTTGGCTTCCTTGAAAATGAAGATACCTATTTGAGTCTCCCTAACATCTTCCAGTTTTTTTTTTGACAACTCCTTCTCACATCTACCTTACTTGCAGACAAATCAGTTAAGAAATTGGAGCATCCTGTTGTTAATTATAGTTTCTTTGTTAAACTGGCAGAAGAATTCTGTTATTAAGAGCAGAAATTTCCATGTGTGTGTGTGTGTGTGAGAGAGAGAGAGAGAGAATGAATGTGTCTATTCACTGCAACCCCACTTCCCTGTGAGTTTGCCTTGTCTGATTCTGTGGGAGACCATCTGTGCCCACAAATTTCATTATATTGACAAAGCATTTGTATGGTCTGCTTATGAATATCATGTTATTAAGAGAAACACACACACACCTATTTACTGCTATATGACATTCCATTCCAGTTGTGTTTATTGCCTGTTGTTCTAACACATTGTCCATGCTGACATTTTCAGGTTAAGCAGGCATTTTCAAAACACGCATGTATGGATAATTTTTATAAGTACCATAAAATGTATTTGGTTTCTTGGAGCCAATAATTGAACAAGTTGGGATTACTAAACAGACAGTATATATTCAAACCAGAGAAATTAATAATTATCTGATTTGTTAGGGATGGGATGGTTACAAAGCAGGTGCTGTACTTTTTTATGTACAGTATGTCATAGCTAGAGAATTTTAGCAAAACAAAAATTTCTAATTACCTTGGATCTGGCTGAAAATTAAGGGAGATGTAATATTGGGTATCACATTGTTTACATTGGTGGGGAGGCGGTATCCCACCGGAATCTGTTCCAAGAGCAGCTTTTTTTAAAGTGTTCTGCTCTGGCCCTACACAGGGCAAGTGAAACTGGATCAGTTTTTTTGCACATAACACTAACGCTGAGAGTACATTCTGAAGTGGATGATAATTACGCAAAGGACTTAAAGATGCTGGAGGCATGAAGTGAGAGGTAATAGCTCTTCTTTAGTCTTTCTAAATGTGTGGTCTTGTACCTGGGGGAAGATACCCCATGCATAAAGTATGTACTTTCAGGTTGAGGGGAGCAGTGTCAAATGACAGGAGTACGAAAAAAACTTTACAATTATTACCGTTATTATTATTATTATTAATAATAAAGACTTGCATCATCTACCTCAGTGTTAAAATACATAGTGGTGTCGAATCCATGAATAGGAAGGCATTGATGCCTGTTTTTCAGAACCTTGAAATACCAGTACATGAATAATATGTATAATCATGGATGCATTATCTGTAGAAAGTGATGAAAGATCTGAACAGATACAAAGAAAGACAGCAAACATTGTAAAGAGGCCAGAGAGAATGTTGACTGAAGAGAAGACAAGTTTAAGGATATTGATCTTTTTTCCTAGAATAGATGATAGACAGGATAGGCCATGATAGGAGTATACAAGGCAATGATGAGGAAACGTAATGGGATTATGCTAGTTTAGGACAGAACTGGTAGTAATGAATGTGACTACCAGATTAAGAAAACCCAGTTCAGTGTGCACACAGTATAAGACAATGCACTTTTAATGAACCTCAGTAAAAATAAATTGCACTAAAGCTGTTTGCTCAAAGTACCATCCAAGGAGTGAAGATAACATAAGTGAAATTCAGGGCAGGTTCTGAGAATATGTAACTTGATTAAATGTGGCATTCTATAATTTGCAATATGCCTACACACTCTTTAAGCATTTATTTTCGTTGTTGTTCTTCTTTCGTCTTTTCCCGGTTAGGGGTCGCCACAGCGGAACTCCGGTCCGCTAATGATTGGCAGTAGATTTTTACAGTGCCAGCTCGATGACCAACCTTCAACGAAAGTACGCCCATTTACGCATGTCTTTCGAACTCCACTTGACCGCGGGGGGGCTACATACAAACTATAACGCATTCTTGCTGGAATACTAGTAGAGATAATTATTGTAGTAATTATAATCCTCTGTTGAGCCATAACAAAGAAGAGCTGGACTGGAATATAACCTCTGTCTCATTTCTGTAGGTAGAGCAAAATGTTGCTGACATATATTAACAGCACCTCTGTAGAAGAAAGATTTGCTATTATGCTGCAAAGAATTATTGAACTGCTGAGTAATCTATTGCTAGCTAGTTCTCATCTGAATGAGCATATGCTTGTTTTCTCCTACATCATCCAGTGCAACCACCACAAGGGCAGTCAAGTTATTTTTTCTACTCTTGCTGCTGTCCTTTTATTTTAAAGATGATAATTACGCTATTTATGACAGCTTTTATGCCTCCTTAGTTTGTTAGGGGGTTCTTCAGTCATGTATGAGATATTGTAAGTTATCCCTGAAGTTTTAGTTAACTCATGTGGTGAAATATTTTGTAATAAGGGGATCTTTGCTGTTATCATCTGGGTCTCTTCTTGGTTCATTGCTTAATGCCAAGTGTTAAGAGTAAGTGAAAAAGGTTTCAGATCTGCTGGACGTGCACCACCAGTCTGAAAAAAGATTAGAATCAAAAATGCACACTTAGATTAGGACTGTTGTTGGTCATCTACCGAATAGAGTAAGTCTATAGATGACCAGGGAGTCTCAGATTCATAGTCTTATCTTATCAACCAATCACATTTCAGGCAAGATTGGTATCACCTCCTCATTACTAAAAGACGTTGCACATTATACTATCCATCAGTGTCCCTTTTTGTGACGTAACTCTTCAGGTTCTAGCACTGCACAGCCATTGTGACCACTGGCTAGTCTATAATGCTGCACATTAATGAGCATGGTGACACTGGAAGGCTTACAGATGCTTCCAGCAAGACCATCTAGAAGGGTGAATTATCTCTGTCATGGTTATCCAATGCAAGAAGAAGGGTTTGGTAAAATGATAAAGTCACATCAAGTTAACATAAGGCTATAGGCTGTAGCCCAACAATTGTACATGCATTAGAAAATGCACATGTTTCATACACATTCATTATTTCTTTTCTTGCAAAATTGTGGCTTTGATCATGAAGTCAAAGCATGATTCTTAGACGGGTCTATATCAATAATTCGAAGAAGTAAAACGTCGAACGTAAAAATGTCGAACCCACAACATAGAATGATAAAAATAGCGAAGCCCCGGAACATCAAAATCTTACCTAGGGCAAGATTTCGGTGGGCTGTTCCATGGCTTCTATGTTTCCTCCACTGTGGTGCGAGAGTTATGGACCTTAGAGTTAGGGTGCGGGTAAAGGTAAGTGGATAGTTAGTAATGTATGTATGGTGTAGTGTAGGGTTGAGTTATGTTAAATGTATGTGTGTGTATTAATTGCTTTGTTTGTGTATAGTTTCGTAGGGTATGTGTGCGATAGTTATGGACCTTAAGGTTAGGGTGCGGGTTAAGATAAGTGGATAGTTAGTAATTTATGTATGGTTTAGTGTGGGGTTGGGTTTAGTTAACTGTATGTGTGTGGTTTATTTATTTTGGTGTGCTTGTGTTGTGTGTATGTTTCCTGGAACAGCAAATTTTTTCCCTAGGAAAAAATTTGCTATTCTGAGCGTTCGATGTTATCAATATTCGAAATTCCAAGTTCGGACATATGGTGTTCGATATTTTGGAATTTCATATATATGATATAGACCCTTCTTAGACAGTCTAAAATGATCCTGAATGCTGTTTTGCAAGGGCAAGAAGCATGGATAGAATAAGAAGAGACTTGTTAATAATTATGATGACTTGTCAGCACCTTATATTCAGCACAAGTAGACAAGCTTGCATTTGAAAAACCGAAAAGCAAAAATAAGAATGCATGGTGTGAGGTAAGTTACGATGGTCTAGTTTCTTGTTTGTGACAGTGGCAACTGGGGTGGGCAGGGATGCATTCTGCTGAAAGGGCCAGTTGGGGATTAAAAACAGAAATAACTTGAGGTGGGCTGGTGTTGTTTAAATACTTCAGACCAGGTAACCACAAGAACAATGACTCCACCAAAAAATCATGAAGAAGTAGGGACAAACCCAGACCAGACAGGAGAGTGTCCCACAATTTAATGCACTAAAACAGCAAACCAGGATTTCTGGTTTGCCGTTTTAGTGCATTAAATTGTGGAACACTCTCCTGTCTGGTCTGGGTTTGTCCCTACTTGTTGGCAGTTTTTTGTTTAATTACGTAATAGCTCTTAGACAATTTGAACAGATTTGAGGACTGGAGGTAACTGATGCTTCCAGGGTACTAGACTGTTATCATTGCAAATCTTCTTTAAGCACTGTGTGATGGAACTACATACATAGCACCCCATATAGTATGTCGGTGACATTATGCTAAGGTTCCATTTCCCTCAGCTCTCCCTTGTCTGTATCCTGTGGTCCACAAGCTGATTGTAGTTGTGACACCACAATTGTCATTCCCCAGTTGGGATAGAAGACAAGTCAAAACAGAAGGAGTATGGACAGTGAAGAAATCGCACCATTTGCCAAACTATTGCTTAGGAGAAGAGAATAAAAGCAGCAGGAATATATACTTCATACTTATTCCCTAGAATGAACAATTCAGATAAAAAGACATGTCGTAAGACACATCAGATAATCTTAAAGTACAGAATGTAAGAAAGCAGGAAGAGTTCCAGTTACGTGTGTCACACAAAGAATTACAGGATGTAAGAAAGAGACAGGGAAAGGAAGAAAAGAAGGTGGGAAGGAATGATGGAATAAGTAAGAGAGGTGCGTGTGTGTGTCTGTGTGTGCGTGTGTGTATGTGTCTGTGTGCATGTGTGTGTGTGTGTCTGTGTCTGTCTGCATCTGTGTCTGTCTGTATGTGTGTGTGTCTGTGTCTGTGTGTGTGTGTGTGTGTGTGTGTGTGTGTGTGTGTGTGTGTGTGTGTGTGTGTGTGTTTGTTTGTTTTCACACATATACATCTCCCAAAATGAAGACAATTACAGCCTTTTCAAGCTTTAAAGCAGAGCCCAGGAAGGTATCTTACAGAAAACATGAAGTAAAAGAACAAAGTGAAATTGTCTTGAAAACCAAGAGTAACGGCTTTAGAGCAATATTTGTATTTATAGGGAGGATGATTGTATAGGCAGCAGTATTGATGCACATGTGATGTAAAAAATGGGTCCCTATCAGAAGCTTGAGTTTTCATAAACTCGAAATTCATATGGATGACACCATATGAAAGATTTTTCAAAAACTCAAAGCTTTTGAATGGAGATTGCAGTACAGTGGTTATCAGGGAATTTACCCTTTTCCCCACTGTAGTGTGATCTCGGAGTTGGCATATGTAATGTGCAGGGGATGTGTGGGATTGCAGGAGGGCTTGCCCCTAGCAAAAATGTAGAATAAAGGTACATTTCTGTTTTTTCCATTGTTCAAGTTTTCAGAAATTCATTCATATGGTCTCGTCCATATGAATTTTGAGTTTCTGAAAACTCCAGCAGCTGAAGTAGACCTGTCAAAAAGAGATGGGAAATGCAAGACTACATGAGACAGACATAATCAACATTTAGAAGAGCTTGGAGGAAAGCAGACAGCTGTTTGGATAAGATTTCCAGCTGTTGCTGTTGGGCAAATTAGGAAGACTGGATAGTCCTCAGCTGAAACAAGTCCTGTGTTTTTATATTTTATTTAAAGCTACACTGATTGGTTTCAATAAAAAATGGGGCTATGACTAACAATTAGGCAGTATTTACTAGGGCAAGAGCAACAAAGATAGTAATTAATTGAAGCCGGAGACCATGATATGGATTTCCTCATGTCATGGTGATAAGCAGGGGGCAAGCTTCTGAACACAGATACTAAAGACAAGAGTAAGGACAGCATCAATATCAAGTTGCCTTTATCACAGTGTAATGGTGATAATGTTTGTAGGGCAATGGGATGTACGAGAAACAAAATGAAAGCAAGTTAGAGGGACTTGAAAGAAGGAAGGAGAAGAGAAGAACTGGATCTTATTCAGTGACAGAAGCTTTGGTATTAAAATATGTTCAGCATATTGATCACTACTGCAGTAGCCTTAGCTATATGGGTTATATCCTGCCAAGAATATAACAGCCGGCCAGCTTCCAAAGCTTCTGGGCATTTTCCATGAGTCCAAACTGTCAGTCAGCTTGAGCTGAGCTGACTAAAATACAAGTTTAGGCATGAAGCAATTCAGAGCTTTACTGCTGCCAAAGAATACACTCCTCTGAGGCTTTTGAGAATCAGCAGTTGGCTTGTGCTTTACTTTGCTGGGAAGATAAGTTCCTTTGGGGAAAAATATTCCATTGCCTTAATTTTGTTGATGTTTTACTACTTTCCTCTTCATGAAAGTTATTTTAAAGCTAGGGGTGCTGTGTTTTAACGGGTCTACTTCACTTCACTGAAATCCCAAATCACCTGAAGTTCAAATTACTGAAAATTAATTTCACTGAATTGTAAGCTATAGACGTGATGTGGCACTGTGTAGAGTACTGTGAGGCAAGTAAAGGGTATATGCCCTTATCCCCACTGTAATGCGACCTGGAGTTAGTATATATAGTTAGGGGGGTGTGAGGGGCATAGGCCCCCACTTACTTTGGTTGTATATTGTCTGGTTTCTGTTAAGGGGATAAATAAGTGGTTTTTAAGTCGTGGAAAGAGGTAGGCTTTAGTTTTGTGAGTTTGTCTATGGTTTCCATTTAGTCTTGTGAAATGTAACAGTGTAAGCTGTCAGTAAAATGAGATTCAGTGAAATGAAGTTTTCATTGTTGTGAACTTTAGGTGATTTGGTCTCAGTGAAATGAATTTCAGTGAAATGGGATTTCGTTGACGTAAAGTAGATCCGTTTTAATAGACTGTCTTGAGACTGTGATGTACTTTTAAACTGAGCGCTCATTTTTTCTGTCAGTTTAAACATGGTGTAAAGTAACTGAAATTTTTTTTTCTGTGGAGAAATTGTGTTTTCACTTTTATAGGACTGTCATAAACAGCTTTTTATTGTGTTTTTCTGTCATTGCAGGCTACAAGGTATCCACATTTCCCCTTATTTAGATGACTTGCTTATCTTTGGAGAGTCTTTTTTCAAAGTGTAAAGGCAATCTTATTTGGATGAGAGATCTGTCACACAAGCTGGGATTCCAAGAGAACATTCAAAAGTAATTTTTGACTTCTTTACACAGCATTACGCTCCTGGGGTATAAGCTAGGCACCTCAGTTCAAACAGCTTTTCTTCCACAGGAAAAAATAGATCAATATCTAGATCTATTACTAAGGTTTTCAAATCAGACTTTGGTCACTGGGATGGAATACCTCAGGATTTTGTGTCTAATGGAATCTATGATTCTCTTGGAACCCATAGCAAGACTCCACACGAGAAAGATACAATGGTATTTGAAGTCTCTTTGTTCCCAGCGCCAACATCCTTTGTCTTTTAAAATCACAGTACTGAGGTTTGTCAGAAGAGACATCACTTGGTGAAGACTGCAAATTTCCCTGAATCCAGGTCTCCCCTTCTCCCTCCTTGTTCCAAAGCAGTCATTCACCACAAATGCCTTAGACTTTGCTTTGAGAGCCGTTTCAGAAGAGATAAAAGTGCAGGGTGTGAGGGACACCAAGGACAGACAGATGCACATAAATATAAGAGAGATTATTGATGAAGGCACTCAGTTCTCTGAGCCATCTTTGGTCCCCAGGATCTTTTTCAGAGGTGTTACAGACAATACCACAGTCATGTGGTACACCAACAAGTAAAGGGAAGCCAGGTTGCTCCACTTTTGCAAACTAGCCATGTTAGCTTGGGATATAGCTTCACAGCACAATCTCACTTTACAGGCATCCTGCATTCTGTCAGATGAAAACTGTGTGGCAGAGAAGCTAAGCAGGACAAGGGCAGACACTCTCAAATGGAAATTAGATCAGGGATTCTTCCAGGATTTGATCCATCTGAGTGGAGTTCCTCAACTAGACCTCTTTGTCTCCTCTCTGAACTATCAGCTGGCAAGAAAACCTAGAAGATAGATGGCTTTTCTTTTCCATGCATAGGAATGTTCCTGCATGCTTTTCCACCCTTTTTGCTGACACCCAGAATACTTTTGATGATTCAGAAGGAATATTCCAAGATCATTGTGGTGACTCCTTTCTGGCCCAGGCAACAGGAGTTCTCTCTTCTTTTGGAAATGGCCAGTGGCCAGGGGCAATTACTACAAGCTTCCTCACAGAATAGATCTACTCACACAAGATCAGGGGTGTTTGATACACCATGACCCCAATCAACTTCAGCTGACTGCCTGGATGATAGGACCTTAATTCACTTTTGCCACCTGTTCAATAAGGACATGCATCAGGTACTAATGGAGGCAAGAAAGCCTGTCCTAGAAAATGATATATTAGCAAATGGAAAAGGTTTTTCAGTTTGTGCCAACAGCATAACCAACACCCATTCATGGCCAGTTGTTATCTGGCTTTACAGTAGTTGCATGAATTACTATCCTGTGTCCTTTCTTACTCCTCTATCAAGGTTCATTTATTGTCCAATTCAGCATATCTTCAAATGGGTCCTCCTCTTCCAAGGCAGTCTCGTGGCAAAATGTTTTGAAAAGGGTTTTGCATAACAGGACTCCAAATAAACTGGTGGCCTGTCCTTGGGATCTTAATTTTGTGTGAGAGAAGCTAACACTTGCGCTATTTGAGCCAGCTAACCTGGCTGACTTGAGGTTCTTAACATGGAAAATAATTTTACTGATTGCTCTGACCTCTGCAATAAGGGCATCTGAGTTGCAAGTTCTTATGGTGAGTCATTTCACAGAGACAGGATATCTTTGAGAACTAAGCCTTCTTTTATGCCTAAAGTGGAATCCAGGTTTACTTTAGGCCAAACTATCCATCTCCCTGTTTTCTTTTCTGAACCTGAAAAAGAGGGAGAAAGGATACTCCATACCTTGAATGTCCACAAACAACTCAGATACTATCTTGAAAGAACTAAATCTTTCAGATCTTTGGATCAGTTGTTCATTTTTGTGAAAGTAAGAGGAAAGGAAAACTTGTTTCAAAGCAGACTATTTCCAAATGGTTGTCTAAGGCTATTGCTTTCTGTTATACTCACCACAACAAAAATATTCCAAGCAGAGTCAAGGGGCTTGGCTTTATCTATGGTTTTGTAAAGGGTGGGATTCCAGAAGCAGCAACTTGGTCCTTTGTACATGCTTTTACAAAGCACTACAAGCTTTATTCCTTTCTCTAGATCTGGATCAGGGTTTGCTAAGAACATTCTCTAAGGGTTCCTGGACCCGTCTCCATCCTCCTTCCAAATGTGCTAAGCTAGGGTAATCTAGCTATAGCTATAGCTAAAGCTACTACAGCAGTGATCAATATGATGAACATACTACAGTCGTCTTAAGTTAAACTTACTATAATAGGAGATGTTTTAATGATCACTGCTCAAACTGACTGATGGTTTAGGTTTGTGGAAGGTGTCCAGAAGTTTTGGAAGCTGGCTGACTGTTATAGCCTCCTCGCTCATTACCTGCTCGAAAGGCCTAAATCTAATATGCAACATCAACAAAACCTATTGGCGAGACAGGTTTGTCTCTCAGAGGCTGCAGCATCTCTGGAATAGACTTCTCATACTTGTCAAACAGAGTACTTTGTTGACACTCTTCAAGCGCAACCTTGATGAGTGGATGGGAAACCACAAATTTGTCCCAGGGGTTACACCTTTGTCCCTCATTGACAGGGGAAACAGGTATTGACTGAGGTTTTTTTGGGGGGAAAAACTCTTGGTTAGGCTTGTAAGGGCCCCAGGGCCATTAGCCTAGTAACCTCCTATGATCCTTTGCTGGATATAACCCTTATTGCTGAGGCTACTGCAGCTGTGATCATTTGAACATCTACTGTTATGGTAAGTTTACTTACACAACTGTATTGTTTCACATATACCCTGTCTGATACAGATGGTGGTATCCAATGTATGTTTTCAGTTCCTAATGTCAATTTTGTAAAGCCTCTCCACAGTGCCACTTTTATTCTCACAAGCTCAAATCCAAAGCTTCTTCTTCTTCCAGACAGCTTCACTTTCTTTCTTTGAGCCTTATCTTCCATTGTAATGAGCTGTTTGTCATTTTCTGAGTAGTTCCATTCTCTTTCAAACTTCAGCAATCTGTTCCTTAATTATGGTGACCTGTGGAACACGCATCAACTCTGCTTCATCAAAAGTATTTCTAATTTTTTTTTATCTACATCCTGCTACCAGTCCTTCTAAGTGCTACACTTCACATTTTACTTTTTCTAACTCCCTTGTCACTTTTCTATCATTCATTCTAATCAATATAGCAACTGTGGAACACAGATGTGGTGTCTGATGCTCTCAATTATGTTTGTTACACATTTTTTCCTCTACAGTCACATTCTCAGCAAAAGTCTCCAGATTTTCTGCCATCATTTGACCAGCAAAATAAATACCATTATGTATGTATTCAGTAAAAAGTAAGTTTAATTAAAACACCATTTACAGAGTTACTGTAGCTAGAACCAACATCATAGGCTTCCTCTCCTTTTTCTCCTTTCTTTAAGGTTACACTGTTATTTTGGTCTTTTTTATATGGACAGTGGTTATAGACGTTGTATCCATTTTAGTTATGTTCCCCGAACCTTTCTTCTGTCTAAGTCTATATAGAAATAAAATATTTTTGGACAACAGGCAAATGTTTTTAATCATTCAGAAAAATGTTCATATGTGATCTATATTTCATAGAAGTAGAAAGATGAATACTTTCAGCAACATGACAGGACTGAACTGGATTGAACAGGCTCCAATGTGGTACCGTATCCCAACCAGATCTGTTATTCTGAATTTACGCATTATTTAGTGGCCTGTTTCAGAAAGATAGAAGACCCTACACCTCCACCCTACTCCCTGTATACTTTTAATTTTGTTGCAGGAATGATAACCAACTATTTAAAAACAGAATTCATGTAGATTTCACTGTTGCAACAGTAATATGTCATCTAAAGTCTTCAATGTAATTTTTGTACTAGGAGGGCCTGGCATAATATATAGCCTTCAGTAAAACCAGAGCACATTTGTAGCCAGTCCAGTGGCATAGAGAGATAAAACCCTGACTATGACTCAGGTGACTCAAATCTAATGAGGAGCACAGGTGTCTGACTGTTTTCGCAGGAAGGATGGGCATTCCTATCCTTGGGGGAAGGGGGTGACATGCCTGTATCTCTTTCTGTCTCGCTCTCTCTGTTGGAGGCTGAATCTCAGAGGGGTGATACAGGGCTGGGGAGTGGTAGGATAAAACCTCTCCAAACCCAGATAGCACATCAGGTTATGCAGAATTTATCACAGCAGCTTTGTACAACAATTTCTGTGATTGCACAGAGGCTGCTGTGCCTACCAGAAATAAGCCCAAAACTAACTCAGAAAACAAACCACTCTGCTGGAATCCAAGATCAAACAGGTTGTACAACAAAAGAAAAAAGTCATTGCTAAAATTAGGATCTGTAACACCAAAAAAAAGATAAAAGCTGTTTCATCCAACAGAATAGACAGCTAAGAGGACTAATTAAGTCTAACAAAGTAAACTTTGAGGTAAAGATAGCATCTCAGGCCAAGGACAACCATAAGGCCTTCTTTATCTACATCCAGAACCTCAGAGGCAACACACAACAGTGTGCCAAACTGTTGGCAAATGGAGTCATATTCACATAACTTGGCGATATAATAAATCTTCTGGGCTGACTAATTCATCTCCTGCTTTACCTCCCCTCTCTTCCCCAGCTGACCTCCAGGAAATACCATCTGACATAATCCCTTATCCCCCAGGTCTTAGATGCACGGTCAAAGGCCAGGAATACAAGGTCTTAGATGCACGGTCAAAGGCCAGGAATACAGCTTCAATGAGCCCTGATAATATCCCAGGATGCCTACTAATAGCCTGAAATAAGACATATCAGGGCCACTAATGTCACTGTTCAACCATGGTCTTTGCACAGGCTTCATGCCATGCAAATTGGAAGACTTCAATAATTATCTCTCTGCACAAGGGTGGACCATCAGTGGATCCCAGGAACTACAGACTCATTAGTCTGAATAGTCTCATATGCAAAGCCATGAAAAGAATTATCATGGAAATGGTTAACAATGACATAGGAAACCTTCAGAGATTAGATCCAACACAGTGAGGTTTCATGAAAGTCAGGTCATGCCTACTGAACCTGGTGGGCGTCTTTGAGCTGGTCACCAAGGCAATAGATGAGGGCAAAATGGTGCATACTGCCTACCTTGGCCTAATCAAGGCATCTAATACAATACTGCACTCAGGCATCATAAGAAACTTGCAGAATTAGGCGTAAACCCCAATGCAACTCGCTAGATAGCCAGCTGGAAGAAAATCATTCTGTGTCACTCAACTTCTAAGTAAGGGCATGGCATCTAGGTCCATGGAATCATCATGCCACTGTACTCAGCCATCATCAGACCATTATTGAGTATAATACCCCCTTCTGTATGTACCTGAGCAGGCATATGCAACAAATGGAACATCCACACCTGTTCCTCACAAAAAGAATACAGGGAGTAAACACAATATCCTGTGCAGATCACCGCAAAGCTCTATCACTATACATTTTCTACAGACTGCTGAGAGGTGATTTTTTCCTGGAATACAAGGCATCCTTGGATCCTACTTTTATGGGGCTTTTGCATACCCACAAATAGAACAGCACCAGAACTACTATATCTGAGCATTTAAATTTTGAACTTAAACAGGACATGTTGGAGGACAGGTGTGTATCTCAGAGCATCCCCATTCTCTGGAATCGGCTTCCTGTCCATGTGAAACAAAGCCCTTCCCTAACTCTATTCAAGCACAGCCTGGATAACTGGATGGGAAATCTGAAATTTAACTCTGGTCTGACACCTATGTCTCTCATGGACAGAGGCAGCCATTAAATCATGTCTTAACTAACATACCTCCCTTAAAATAACCTCTAAGGCACAATAACTTGGGGGATACATTTGGGTTGCATAGCTAGGCTTATAAAGGCCCCACTGGTTGTTAACCTAGTATACATATATGAACCTAAAACAGGCATGCCTTCTCTATAAAGATGGGTGCAAGGTACATGCTTTAGAGTATCTCTTCATGACCCGCTTAGCCTGTCAATGATATTGACACATAAGGGAAGGTCATCAGGCTATAGAAAAATACCATGGGCCACTGTCTCTTCTCAATTTTCTTGCCCTTGCATGCTGCATAGGTTCCTAGGTAGGTACTAGGCTATTGGCCCTAGGGCCTATATCAGCCTAGCCAAAAAGATACCCTGGCTTTCGCCACCCAAGAAAATGTTTTTTCCTGTCGAGCAGAGCCACAGAAGTGATCCCCAGGGTGAATTTCCTATTTCTCATCCAATCATCAAGATTTTTCTTGAAGAGTGCTAATGAGGAGCTTTGTTTGATATAGATAGGTAGTTTCTTCCAGAACATGGGAAGTCTCCAAGACAGGAATCTATCCTTCCAGCATGTTCTGATTATTGTGGTGACAAGGTTTAGGTCCCTAGAGCGTGTAGCTTGGAGGGATTGGGATTTCTTTAAGTGGAGCATGTCCAACAGCTCTGGGTTTGACATAGCTTTGTATGTTAGGCAGAGATCACCTCTGAGTAGGTGATATGCAACGGAGTAAAGCTGGAGTTTTTGAGACGGTATGCGTAGGGCATCTGTTTGAGGCCGGTAATACTCTTTGTGAGGTATTTCTGCGACTTTTCCAGTTGTTGTAGATGTCTTGTGAGGTACATACCAAAAAGGATGTTGTACTCTCTAATGGGTCTAATGAGTGATGAGTACAGGGGAACAATGACCTCTTTTTTCCTGGATGAGAAACCTTTTGTGATGAGGTGTGCCATGTAGAAGGATTTCCTGACTACTGTGGCGATGTGATTATACCGTCCACCTGTGTTCCAAGGACTCTTGTCACACTTTCGGTGTTAAGTAGACTACTGCCTATGTGGTAGTTCATGGGTATGGAGTTTTTACCAAAGGGGATGACAATGCACTTTTTGGCATTGAGCTTGAGACCATGGCTTTGACACCAGGCATCTGTCTCAGTGAGGCCTTTTTGTAGGATGTCCACATCATTAGGAGTTTCGATTATGGCTCCTAGTTTGCAGTCATCTGTGAACTTCATTAGCCAAAGACCTTCTGTGTTAGCCTATACTTCATAGAAGTAGATACCAAACAGGAGAGGACCCAGGACTGAACCCTGTGGTACTCCACTTGTCACTGGTCTGGTCTGATTTGGAGTCTGCTACTTTCACAGTGTGGGTTCTGTCAGTGAGCTAGTTGGCAACCCATCTTGTGACATAGGGATTTATACCTAGTTTAGTGAGTTTAACTATAATTCCAGAGTGGGGGATAGTGTTGAAAGCCTTGGCGAGATCTAGATAAGCTGTTTGAACCACCTTACCCTCGTCTACAGCTTTGGTGACTGCTTCAAAGAGGTCTATCAGGTTTAGGAGACATTATCTGCCTTTTACAAACCCAAACTGGGTGGGGTCCAGAGTTTGGAGATTACCAATGTTTTAGTTTATAAGTTCCATGATGATACGTTCCATGGTCTTGCAGACCAGGCTCGTCAGGCTAATGAGTTGGTAGTTCCCGGTGTCTGTGGTGCCCCCCCCCCTTTGTGGAGTGGGATAACCATCGCTGTGCAGTGGGCACAAAGCCTGACGTGAGGCTATGATTGAACATGGTACTTAGGTGGGGTGCCAGTTCATTCTGTAGTTCATGTAGAACGCAGCCTGGGATGTTGTCAGATCCCATGGATGCTGTCAGATCCCATGGATGCTGTGTTCTTGGCTTTGGAGAGTGTGGTTTTTACCTGTGCAGCTGTGATTACAGAAACTTTGCACTCTTCCAGTATAGAGATGGGCCCTTTAGGGGGTGAGAGGGGGGTAAAGTTAGCACTGAACCTATCTGCCAGGATGCTGACAATATCAGTTGGTTGTGTATATTTAGTGCCATTGTGCTGTAACTCAGAGCAGATCTGTGTGTTGCTGTTGAGATTCTTGACATAGCTATAGAATGCTTTGTGATTGTCTTTAGAATTAGTGGTGATTTTGAGGATTTTATGAGGGATCTCAGCTTCTTACTGAGACTGACCAGGGAGTTCCTCCAATCATGGGATTTTACTCTTTTTTGCAACAGTTTCTTTCTTCTGTTGTAGAGTTTGTTTATGGCAGGGGACCTGCAGATTGGCTTCCTTTTTTTGGAGGATAGCATCTTGGTTCTGTTAAGGATAGCATGATCCATGCACTCATGTAAGTGCTTATGAAGTGCATTTGTGTGGGATTCAGCAGTCATACCTCTATTGTCCGTCTGCATGGGTGTCGGGAAGTTTGACACTTCTGTCTTAAGAAGCGTGAAGTTGGCTTTGGAGAAATTTTTTATGGTGGTTTCCCCTGATGGGGGGGGTGGGAGCGGGGTGTGGATGTCTAGGGTGATTAGCTTGTGGTCGGATCTGACTAATGAGGAGTTGATCTCTGGTGTGGAACACTGGTTACCCATGTTGGTAATGACCAGGTCTAGGATATTGCTGCCCCTGGTGGGGGTGTGGATAAGTTGATCCAAGGCATTGGAATTTATGAATTCCAGAAAACATTGAGCAAAAGAGTTGGTATATGAGTAGTTTTCCCAGTAAATGGTGGGGTAGTTGAAATCATCCATTATTAAGGTGTTAGGTTGTACCCAGAATCCTGTGGCATGGTGGGGGATCTGTAGCAAGCTACAATTTGGATTGCGGTCTTGCCCAGAGTTAGTTGCACTTGGATAATCTTGGATGCATTATGCTGAGCAACTAGCCTGGAGGTGTGGATATCCTTAATCAATATGGACACGCCTCCGTCTTTAGTGTTTCGGTCCAGGTTAGGTGGCTAAAAGGTGTGGTGTGAATTATAGCCTGGTAATGCAGTAGTGCTCTCTGGAGCCTTGAACCAGGTCTCTGTCACTGCACAGATGTCGATGTTTTCCATTTTAAGGAGTGCCTTGATTGAGTGCATTTTGAGGTGTAGACATCTAGCATTGAGTAGCATTACCCTCAGATATTGCTTGCTTGTACCTGTTACAGTGGTGAATTTGTCATTTGAACCTTGCCTAAGAAAGGCACTATGGGGTGGCGAGAGCCTTAGCCAGTGTCCAGAATCCCAGGGCAACAGGTACAGGCCATCTCTGGCAAAGCATCGTGGTCTGTCGATCATGTCATCCCAGGCAGACAGATAATGGATACCCTTAGAAAATGGCACCAGAAGCATAGCCAATTGCTGAAGTCAATAATTTTGTTCTTGTACTGTGGTATAATTCTGAGTAATGGTAGGATGCTACTCAGGGCTAGGGTCATACGTGCCTGGGCTACAAGATCGGAGAGCTCCTCCATGTCTCCTTTCATGTAGTCCAGGGAGGTATGTCTCAGGTCATTCATACCAACATGGACAATGACAGAGTCATATTTGTACTTGTTGTGGAGTGTACTGAGTGCATGCATTATATGGCAGATCCTGGCACCTGACAAGCAGCTGACAGTAACTTTCTCCTTGTTTAGCCTGGTGAGTGGAACATCAGTGTGCATGACTATAGTGTCACCTATGACTAGAGTGTTGGGTACGTTGTTATGCCTTATAGGCTGTGGTTGAGTGGCACACTGAGTTTGTGGGCTGTGTGTCATTTGGGTTGTGTTAGGGGGTGGAGGTTGCTTGTGTTTCTGCTTTAGAGGTCTCTGTTGCTTGGGCAGATTTTTATTGAGAGCCTCCATGAATGTAGGTGTGTGTTTTGTGTTTCTATGTGTGTGCTTTGGTGGTGTAGGTTTTGAGCGACTATATGTTGAGTGTGGTGTGGTGCAAGTGTTTACCTTCTCCTCTTGACTGTCTAGTCCATTCTTGGGTGACGAGAGCTTTGCTTCCAGTTTGGCTATATAAGAGCATCTCTCATAGGTTGTAGTGTTGGGTGATAGGAGGAGAGGGTTGCCTGTGTACATGAGGCAACTGCTGCATTACCCCAAGATGCCCAGATTCATCAGGTAGACAGGAGAAAACACCGGGAGCTGACCCTTAGACATGCCTGGATAGGTGCTTATTTATTAAGTACTAAAAAACTGTTTTTCTCTAGACAAGTGAGAAAAGTTGAGTGCTGTAGTAATTTGTAGCTTATTTAGTGCTTACAATGAGTTCTGAACAAGTGCTGAGCTCAAAGAAACAGATTTGAGTGCTAAAACTAAAAAACTGGCGATGCATAAAGTGTATTTTTTTTCTTTTTTTTTTTTTAATATAAAGTAGCAAATGAG
This sequence comes from Protopterus annectens, assembly GCF_019279795.1. Taxonomy (NCBI): domain Eukaryota; kingdom Metazoa; phylum Chordata; order Ceratodontiformes; family Protopteridae; genus Protopterus; species Protopterus annectens. The sequence continues at coordinate 488,253,311 of NC_056734.1, forward strand.
CAAACTGATTTAAACAAATTAACCAAAAAAAGCTAAAAACTGAGCCCTGTTCCAGCAGTCTTTGATTAGATTCAGCAGGTCTGAATCTAGTCTGTGCTACAGCAAACAAGGCGTACCAATTTCAGAAAGAAACAGTTCAAATAAGCAGGCACAATAAGCCTTTAACTAGAAACTCCCAGCGCAGAAGGGCAGAATCTACCCTCTCCTCCCACAAGAGTGCAGACCACACCTTCTTAATGTAAAATAACTGGCCCGAAGCCCAAGTGCTTAAACCAGAACTAATACACTTTTAGAATAACAGACAGTAAGCCTTCAGTCAGCAACTGCCAACTTAGAAGGATGTAAACTACCTGTCCTGCCACAACAGTTTGTTTGTTTGTTTGGCTTTCGGCTTTTTCCCGGTAAGGAGTCATCACAGCGGAACTCCGGTCCACTAATGATTGGCAGTAGATTTTTTTTACGAAACGCCGAGGTGCCAGCTCGACACCCAAAGTTCAAAAAAGGAACGCCCATTTACGCACGGATGTCTTTTGAACGCTACCCAACCGCGGGGAGGACATGCAGACTCTACACAGAAGGCACTTCCAAGCCAAGCCGAGAATCGAACAGGAGAACATCTTGCTGTGAGGTAACAACACTACCGCTATACCACAGCGGAATTGTCCTGCCACAACAGTGCAGACCACAAACCTTCTTAATGTAAAACAACTGGTCTGAAGCCCAAGTGCTTGCACTTTGAGCCTGTACATGTGGTCAGCAGATCCATGCTCAGGTGCTGTTCAGGCTGGGACACCGTCCTGGTGAGGGTTACACTGATGAATACCCTGGGATTGGACTTGTGGAGATCAAGGTAGGGCCTGATGTTAGAGACAGAAGATGCCAGAAAAAAATTGTTTCTTTCCTAAGAAAGGAGGTTATTGATATCTGACATAGTCCTCCAGGCAAGTAGGACACACCTTCATACACAAAAGATCTAGTCAGGTGTTAACCAGTAAATTTCTTTCATCACAACAGGTATGGGTTTCCTCAACTGTATCTTTTAATCAAATTCTGCTTTTGAACAAAAGCAACATTCAGAGAGCAAAATTAGACGTTTTCTACCCATGAGGAAGAAGTAAGTGTGTGTGTGTGTGTGTGTGTGTGTGTGTGTGTGTGTGTGTGTGTGTGTGTGTGTGTGTGTGTGTGTGTGTGTGTGTTGTTGCTTCTTTCTCTTACGTAATATCACCAAATGTTCATGTTGCTGTATGTCAGATAATTATATTCCTGTTGAATGGACCTCCATTCACACAGGCACATATTTGGCCAAGGGACCTCAGAACAAATGGTTTACTACTGTATAAAAGAATATTAGGTGATTTACTTTTTGACACTCAACAAACATATTTAGTTCTTTTCCCACATCCTGATCCAGACATCCATGCATATGAAACAGCTAAATCTTTTTTTCTGCATATTCCTGGTTAGCTTGGTGTCATATTTACAGTAGTATATAACAAAAACTTGCACATTATCTGTGATTTAGCACTGTACAACACATTCACCTCTGTCACTTACTCTTCTTCCAGGAGTACTACAAGCATAAAATTGGCACCGTTATTACAGGCCTGCACTTCAATGCTCCCAACAAAGTTGCATTCCATTGTTAATTTATTCTGTATGTAATGATATGTGACATCTAGCATCAGTACCGATCAGTGTATCCTGGTCTACAGTCTTTCTGGAAAGGTAACTAATTGCATGTAGTCTGCAGACTGCATCATACTCATATGCTTTCAGTAGCACTATCATGTGTTGTACTATTGTAACCAAAAGGCAAACACAGCAAACCTGTAAATCCAGTATAAAAAAGTATAATCCAAATGTACTTTGTTTCCGTTATTAAATACTAAGCGTTCCGTTCACAAATGATATTCTGTTTGTAAAAACTGGTTTATTAGCATGCAACAAGTAAGCACTTTCACATTAGCTTCATCAGACCGTTAAAATTCTAACACTTATCAATTACAAACCTTTTATATAAAACAATGACTTATTGATGAATGAAGCAGCCAATTACTCATTTAAAGGTGTATTTACAACCACCACAATAAACCATCTTTTGTAGTTTAAAATGTAAAAAGTTTTTTCATCCTTTCACATGGATAAATGTGCTACTCATACAGTACATTTAAAATGCAATTATTATTACTATCAATTTTACAATATAAATTAAAAGCTACAAAAGGTTGTACATACTTAATACCACGTTGATGGCTCACTTAGTTAATCCTATAATTATACATTTCCTTCTATCTAAATAAAATAACATCATAATACAGTGAAAGCCTTTTGCGAACTACTATATATATTTGTTAGCTAACCATTGTTATATGCAGTATATACCTGATGCTCTTTCCACAACTTAATGATCTTGCTAATACAGATAAACAGCATCTCTTTTTAGAGACTGCTTATACTAAAGCCAACTTAGGCATCAGCCGACATGAACCCGGTGCGATCCCTGGACAGGCGTACATGAGACCCACCATACATTTTCACCCAGTGCAACACCTGCACATGATATTTCATGCTCAAAAATCTCAACTAGTTTAAAACGTAACTCAGGAAAATAGTACTACTAGTGCTCTGACCCAGCCTTGTGGATGCCCTGATTTTCCTACCTCCCTAATCTGATATACCAACTCTGAGTTCATAGCATTTTAAAGTAGGTTATATGTGTTTGGGGAGCATGTTTGTAGGCACTGGCTCTCCCTTCTGTTTAAGTGCTGCCTACAGTAAAAATCCTAGCAAGCAAATTAAGTAACACCAAAACATTTTCAATGCACTGTGTTTCTTTCAAGTACCAGTTGATACACTGGGCTGATTAGAGGATGGTGCAGAAGTAGTTGACAGAGTGGTACTCAATCAGTGTTGCCAGTGATTTTTAATTTTGCACTCACAGAGTCACATTGTTGCCTCAGCAACATACTTCACATTTGAAAGTGTGTATGTCTTGTAAAATCTGCCTCTGCATGCACAATTAAGAATTACAGGCATTTTTAGCTGATGTTCCTTACGATAATAAAAATAAGTTGTTTACATATGCTTATCCATACCGCTAAACAAACTGCAAAACAATGTATGATTTAGGCTTTACTTCAGACAGTTTTAGACATTTTGTTATCTCTACAACTCATGACATTCCTGAGAGGTATTTAGCCAGAAATAAATTCAGCTGAGACTACTGTATGACTAATTACATTCTTCAGGCAAGGAAAGAGCTAGTTGGAGTTTATGGATGGCAAATTGGAGTGAATGGGTTGCTAGTCTGGGTGTTTAAGAAAGTAGAAAATATACTATAAAAGCTGCTGATAATCACTATTAAGTCTCTTTGGTGGCTGGGGTGTGGCACTGAAGGGCTAAGACAATCATGCTAACATCCATTTTAAGTATTATGATAATTTGGGGTGACATCTGCACTTTGCCAGAATAAATTAGGTGGGAGCTCCACTTCAGTGTGGACCTGCATCAAGGAGCTCCTGCTTGTTTAAATATATTCAGTTTTATGAATGGTTATTTGTAGAGGTCAGTCACGGCAAATCAGTAGGCAGAGTCTAATGATTTTGTCCTTGAATGGATGATCTTTTTCATATTTATGACCGGTATCACCTAAATACTGACAGATGTAGTCTAAGCAAGCATGTCTGTAAATGGCGCTGAGAATGGAACAATAATTACTGGTGATAGTATCAGGTTGTAAAAGGACATTACAAAGCTAAAAACTAGGAAAGGCAGATGGCAGCTAGGGTACAGTGTTAAGACATACATAGGGACTCACTTAAGAATAGCAAGACAAAAAAAGTACTGAAGTGTGGTCGGGTGAAGGTTGTAGGTGTAAGAGGAAGAGCTAGACCTGGGAGTTATTACCATACCTTAGATAAACAACTCAGTGCACTGCAAATGGATAGGACTCAAGGCCACCTGGATGTCAGTGGTACATTACCAGAGTGGTGGAAATCTAAACAGTAGAGAGAATTTAACCACGGTGGTGGTGCTGCGGTAGCATTGTTGCCTCACAGCAAGATGTTTTCCTGTTCGATTCTCAACTAGAGCGTCTGCTGTGGAGACATCCGTGAATGGGCGTACCTTCGTTGAAGGTTGTGTGTTAGGGCTGGCAACCCAGCACGTAAAAATCAACTGCCAATCATTAGCGGACCGGAGTTCCACTGTGGCGACCCCTAACCGGGAAAAGCCGAAGGAAACAACAACAACAACCAAATGCTAATGAGCACTGTGTCCTGTACTGAAGAAAGAGCCAGGAGAAATATGTCAGCATACCATAGACCATATAAAGAAGGACTGGAAGAATTCTGAGGGGAATGGAAAGCATGGAGTATGAGAAATGGATATCAGTAGTCAGAAATCACCTTAACAGAAAGTGCAGGTCAGAAGAAGGGTAGGAAGGAATAGACTGTCATCTGGAAAGGGCAGGTTCAGGATATTATCTCTTGATTGGCATGGGGGCCTGGAACATATTTGTGTAGTAGGTGGTAAGAACCAGAGATAGAGGAGTTTAAGGAACATGGGACACATTATGAGAGGAGTGTTAATTACACAGGACTGAGGTTTACCTTTGGATAGTTAAATGGATGAACTGGTTTCTTTTCAGTGGTAAATATGCTGGAGTACTTAAAGTACTTTTTAGCAACTCAGTACAGATAAATGTTATTCTGAAAGACTGGAGATGGGGCGACTAACTGCAGATCTACCAGCTTAGCCTCTTTATTACGTGTACTAATGCAGAACCTGGCCAAGGCAAGTGAGTTAGGCTTACTTGGCTTATAAAATGTGAATACTATGATTCCATGCCATAAGAATCCTTTCTTGCTATCTTGAAACTCTAAATATTTTATTTGTTTATTTGACATTTGTTTACCAGGAAAACTGGCCAGAAAGTGCCCATTTTCAGCAGAAGCCCGGGTAGAAAAGCTTCACAAATCACAATCTTTCAAAAATCAAGTACAAATATTTTAAATCGCAAAGTATCATGTTACATTGCAAAACCTCAAGTACAAATATTTTAAATCACAAAGTGCCATGTTACACTACAAAATATAAGAATGAAAAAATATTGTAATGAGAAAAACATAGAACATATGTTTCATAGTAGAGTGCAATGGAAAACAATGAGTTGGAGAAAATATGTGAGAAAAAACTCAATAGTTATATTATTTGTTGCATAGATTAGTATGATATAAATGAGACTTGAGACAATTCTAATAAAATATTTAAAGATATATTAGAGATTACATGATTAGAGACAGTGAGGGGGAATCTTAGTATGACAGATGGTGTTCATATTATGGTTATAGAAGGAAGAAGGATGGAGAGAAGAAGATTATAAGAAGAGTGCAGGTAGGGTGTCTTCAGGTAGCTTAGGTGTAAGGAGGATAGAGAAAGAGGTAGAGGGAAGGTCTACAGAGATGAAGTGGATAAGGTAAGGTAGTAGAGGATAAAGATAAATTAATATGTGTTTTAAAACCTGACCGGGGGGGGTTAATTGTTATAGATAACAAGAGTTATCTGGATCAAATGAATGCTTTACTTATGACTGATTCATATGAAATTGTATCATGGTGAAAAATAATAATATCTCTGCTCTCCAAAGTGTCCTCTGGCAACGTATGAAACCAAAATTCTCAAAATGATGAAACCTGAGGACACACCATTTTCATGTTGCATTGAATAAAGCTGAACTGGAACTTCTCGTGGTGTGTCCTCAGGTTTCATCATTTTGAGAATTTTATGAAATTGTATCATATAATGAAATTCATATTGCTTATATTAAAATTGATAGGTTTCTACAGCAGAAGTTTATGGATGGATTGATTGGTAAAAATGAATTTGAATTTATGTTTAATGATAGACCTAGGGTGGCTAATATTTTTGGTCTTCCTAAATTACACAAAAATATTTTTAAGCCACCTATTAGGCTTATTGTAAATGCCAGGAGGGCTAAAATGTATTTTATTGCAAAACATATTGATTTTATACTTAAAACAGATATCTCTAATTTAACACAGCTTTGCAAGGACTCTTGGAATTTTTTTATCCCTACTTAGAGGGGTAACTTTTAATTCAGATATAATATTTGTAACTATTGATGTTAATAATCTTTTTAGTGTTATTCCTGACAATATTGGTTTATGTTGGTTCAAAAAGCAGTTAGTTAAACATTCTAAATTACCTTTTAGTAAAATTAATTTTATAGTTGCCTTAATGAAAGTTGTTCTAAAACAATTTTTTTTGTTTTTTGAGGGACACTTTTTTCACCAAAAAAACAGGTGTAGCCATGGGGGCAGCTTGTGCTTTTGTTAATAATTGGTGGGTATATATAAGGTTTTTGGATGATATATTTATTCTTTGGAAGGATGGAGTTGAAAAAATAATGATGTTGTTGTGTCTTTCGGCTTTTCCCGGTTAGGGTTCGCCACAGCGGAATGCCTGTCCACTAATGATTGGCAGTTAATTTTTACGTGTCGAGTTGCCAGCCCTGACGCACAACCTTCAACGAAGGTACGCCCATTCACACTTGTCTCCATGCAGAAGACGGTCTAGCTGAGAATCGAACCGGACAGCATCTTACTGTGAGGCGACAACGCTACCGCAGCACCACCACCGCGGATAGTTGAAAAAAATAATGATGTTTTTGGACTATATTAATGATACTATGGAATTTTAAAATTTTCTTATTATCTTGATGGTACAAAAATTGCATTTTTAGATGTGGAACTAATTAAGGATAACATCAATTAGATGTTTGTTTCTAGTATTTGTCGTAAATCCACTTTTTCTAATTCGTACTTACATTTTTCCAGTTGGCATCCTATTTATCAGAAGAAGTCTGTTGTTAAGGGCCAACTCGTTAGATTAGCAAGAATGGTATCCAAGATGGATACATTTTATTTGGGAGGTGGATAAATTAATGAAAATGTTTTTAGCAAGGGGCTATCCTGAAAAGTATTTTATTTGATATTAAGACTGAGGTAGTTACTAAAAGGGAATTAGGGACTTATATTCCTATTCTTCGAGATGTACAAAGCAGTAATACTATTAAACCTGGATTCAATTATAACAATAATGAGAGCAATATGATTAATAGCAACAACTTGTTCATAACAACATATGATTTGTATAGTAGGTCCGTTATTAGTGTTGTTTTAAGGAATTGGCCTTTAATTGCATATGATAGAGACTGTGCTAAGATTTTAGGGAACACCCCTCCTAAAGTAGTGTTTAGGCAGACTAAGTCCTTAAAGTAATATTTAGAGAAGAAAAATACTATGATAATTAAGATTTTTTTTTTTTTATAAAAGGTGGACCTTTTAAGTGTGGGGCTTGCTCCCAGTCTAATCATTTTTTGGTAACAGAGCATTGCACTATTAGGGGTGTGAGGTATAACATTAAAGGTAATTTCACTTGTTTAAGTATGAATGTTGTATATTTGGCACAACTTAATGTATGTCTCACATATTATATAGGGAAAACTAAGAGATGGTTGCAGGACCATATATATGTACATTTATTGGATGTTAAAAAATGGAAAGGTACAAATGCTTTATATATGCATCTTATGGATTTTAATGTACATAAATTTCATTTTATGCTATTGGAACACGTTGTTTTTGATTAACAAGGATGTGTTTTTGAAGAGCATTTAAATTTTAGTGAGATAAAATGGCAATTATTATTGAATGCAACAGTATATCTAGGTTTGAATGAGTCTATATCTTTAAATCCTGTCTTAAAGAGTTATGATGTCAAAGTAATCAATTGATTAATTAATGGGCTGGGTTTGTGTGTTTTCAATTGCTTTTAATTGTATGTTGAATATTTAAGCTTTAGTATGATGCTTTGTAATGGTTCTAATGAAGTTCCTAAATACTGAGGAATGAAATCACTAAACCTTGGTTAATAAAGTTGTTTCCTTCATCACTGTTACAATTTATTGTTTATTAATTCTGGGATAGCTTACACCAAAAGTTTGGTCAAAGCTGCTGGTACATAAGTGATAATTAGCAAGTACATCTAACTTTATTGAAATGTCACTAGCATTGTGGCAAAGGAACACAACCTAGTTATGGAATTTTAAGTATCTTAGCTGGGATTGTTATTACTTCTTAGTGAATGCCCTCAACATACAGTGAAAATCAAACTTACTGTATTTATTAAATTATTTGTTTAGGGCTGGGTGTTGCCTGTCTGTTCCATAAGAGTTTATTTTTATATGTGAATTGTATATTTATATAATTGGACTCAACAAATAGAAAACATCCTTGTTTTGTTAATTTTAAGCAACTGATCTGCATGTTTTAGCCTGTTGTTGTTAAGATTGTGCACTATAAGGTGGAAATTCAGTCAAAATAAGTTTCCTTGTTATTATAAAAATGTCAAGCATACTGTTAGTCTGTTATTACCACTGTTTTCAAAATGTTATTACAGTCTAATACCATAAGATTAACCTTTAAAATGGGAAACCACAAGAAATATAGTATACTGCACAAGACCACTGTAAGAGATAAATGCATGACTTAATGAAACAAATTCTAATTATTTAAAGCAGAAGTTAAAAGCCATAAAGTATCAATAGTCATAAAGGATTATAATAAAAGCTGAAATAGTACACCATCTCTGCCTTGATACCATTTGTGCATAAGCTGAGCTTTACCAATCAGACTACGATAAAACATTTTTGTTATGTCTTTGAAACTATTTGACCCTGTTTTAGTAAGCTTATTTATACTACTTCACTATTTTCCTGTACTGATAGCTAACATTTGCTTACAACATGAAATCCTAAGACAATGAAAAGGCACATCTGTTCTTATCTGTAAGAAACAGAAGTCATAGATATCAGCCTCAAGACTTTCTTAAGATATATTGCTTGTCTGCGTACAAGTAAACAGTGCATTTTTAGGAAGTGAACACTAAAACAAGTTAATTAAAGGTTGTCAAACAGAAGCAGCTTAGATTTCTGATATTGTTTAAAAATATTTTATTTTTCTGTGCAGACACATATTATATGACAAATGCAGTTATATTCATTTAGAACATGTACTGCCATCTAAGTACGGATTCTACCAAGGTAATATACTATAATGTCACAGCAACAGTTCACAATTAAAAGAAAGTTGATTGTGTGTGTTAGAAAATAGTTCTGGCAAAAACATTTATTTCTTAAGAATATAGTACATTTGGTGACAAATGACAACGTGTTCTGATGCAAAGCTCTCAACCTTTAATCTCCTAGATGTGGACAAGTATTTCCAAACATGAGGAATAAACAGTTAAAAATGCAGAACAGTTATTAACAGGTTTAAGCAGATGTACTCTCAGCCTTTGATACTGGGAATATCAGAAGGCTTTGGGTTCTTGGATTTATGTACCAGCACAGAAATTGTTGTGGAACACTTGGGGTACTGCATTCGTGAGGTGCTGGCATTTGGATAAAACAAAAGTGTAAACTACTTCTGCCTAAGCTGGTGGTAGCTGATGTGGATGCTAATGTGCCATGGTGCTTAACAAAAGAATAAGGTTGCCTTATTAAAAATCCATCATTGTTTTTAAATTACACTAAAATGAAATATTCAAAGCTGAGAGAAGGCATCAAACATTAAACAAATTATTTTCCCTATTTCTAAAACATTTTTATTTATTTATTTGACATTTGTTAACTGGGTTAGTCCAACTGAGTCAGAGGCCCATTTTCAGTGGACACCCAAGGAGAAAAACTCCAGGTTTTTTACAAAACATAAATTCACAATGCATTTGAATGCTATATACAAGTTATGCATAGTAGTTTGAGTGAAAATAATACAAGGAAGACACAGAAACAAAAAGCATTAAGAATCAGAAAAACAAATACAGTTCAAAAAAGAAAATTACAATTGAAGGAAGGTGGCATCTTTGACTGTGTACCTTAGATATTAAACTGAGATGAGGAAAGTACAGGATAGAGGCAGAAAGGAGTCAATGACCTCTATGTGTCTCAGTAACAATATAATAGAATACATAGAATACAAAAATAAGAATACAAAGATCACAGTGTTGAATAAATGGTATGGATAGTGTAGAATACAATCCATTGAATACAGCATACGCACACAACATTACACTGTTTATAAATGCTCAGGATACTGAGAATGAGATAATTACTGGTAAAGAAAAAGCTACCATTAATGGGAGATAGAAGGGAAGGGTAGCTGTGAAGTTGTTGTAGAAGGAGAGAGGTGAGTTGAGAGAATTGAGGTAAGGTTAGAAAGTGTGGAGGGGTTTAGGTAGGTTCCTGGCAAGGACAGATCCTTGAGCTTAAGAAGAAGAGCTTTAGTTGCTTTTTGAATTGAGTAGTATGTGTGGTGTTCCTAATGTATTAAGGACGTTTGTTCCAGGCTAGAGACACATTGTAGTTGTAGAGAAGTTTACCTATATTTCTGTTGGATTTATATATGTCAAGGAGTTGTTGGTCAGACCTTCTGACAGATCTGGTGGGTATGTAGAAGGAAACTAGTGTAGAGAGGGAGGGGCAAGCAGTAGGTTTGTAAAGGATGGAGTAGGTGATTTGTAGTTGTACTATAAGAAGTTGGTGGGGGAATTCTGGCTATTGCAGTTGTTTTAATGCAATGCAGAGGTGAGATCTGTAAGGCTGGTTTGTTGCAAATCTGGCGATTCTATTATAAATGTGTTCCAGTTGTGAGATTAAAGTAGAGTGTAGGTTTGTGAGGATAAAAGCAGCATAAAGAAGGCCTGGAAGTAGGAAAGCTCTGGCTAGGGATAGTTTAGCTTCAGGAGTAAGGTATTTTTGTTTCAATACAGTAATCATAATTTTTGTTGTGTTTTTTTGATACACTGATAAATATGTTGGTCAAATTTAAGCTGATCATCTGTAATGGTGCCGAGGAGTTTTGTATGTGGGTCAGCTTTGATGATAGTATTATCTAGGGAGGAGATGGAAAAGGAAGATTTACAGTCTGAGAGTGATTTAGGTAGGAAGAGTAAGAGTTTAGTTTTCTTAGGGTTTAGAATTAGTTGGTTTTCATTTAGCCATTTTTCAATGGTGTTAAATGTGTTTTGTGTAAGAGAAGGGAGATGAGACGTTGTTAGAGGAGGTTATGAGGGTCGAGTCATCTGCATATTGGATAAGAGTAGAGTGGTTACAGGCAGAGTTGAGATTGTTGGTAAACATATTAAATAGAAGTGTGCCTAGAATAGAACCCTGGGGGACCCCTGTTTTTACAGGTAAGAAGGAGGATCAGGAAGTGAGCCATCAGACAGATTGTAGTCTCATTGAAAGGTAGCTGGAGAACCACTGCACGGTGCAGGAGAGAGGTTATGTTCAGAAAGTTTTGTTAGTAATTTGGAGTGAGACACTGTATCAAATGCTTTGGATAGGTCAAAGAAGAGACAGGATGCAAGTTGGTTATTATCTCTGGCCTCAGTGACTGTGTAGGTAAAAGATAAGAGGGCAATAGCGGTACTGTGATTAGGCCAGAAACCATGTTGTGTGGGAGTTAAGAGGTTTCCCTGTATTAGGTATTTAAGGAGTAGAGACTAGAAACATTTTTCAAGAATTTTGGAAAAAGGTGATAGGATGACTATAGGTTGAACGTTAGAAGGGTCTGTAGAGTTACCTCCTTTGTGCAGTGGTATAGTATAGAAAGATTTCCAGATGTTAGGAACTGTACTTTCTTGAATTGATCTATTTGTAAGTATAGAGCTGGGAAAGGCTATGGAATCTGCAGCAAGCTTGAGAAAGAGGGGTGGTAGATTATCAGCAGGTGGGGAACATGGTTTTAGTTTATGTAGAAGAGATTTGATGTAGGAGGAGGGAACAGGTTTAAGAATGAAAAGGGTTTTGTTAATATAGGTAGAAGACAGTGAAGAGTTGGTGGGACTGGATTTATAGTCAGAGTGAATTAGTTTATGGATGGTGTCTATGAAGTAGTTATTGAGCAGGGTGGCAGTCTCTAGTGGTGGGTTATTAGGGAAGGGATTAAGGGTTGAGGGGTTGCCAGGATGTAAGATATTATGGATGATGGACCAGAATTTTGTGGGATTGGAGAGGTGATTGGATTGAGCTGTATTGTAAATGTTTTAGTTATCATGATAAATGTGTTTTTTAATGAGGTTTATGATTTCCTTATAGTTTTGTAGTAGGGTTGGGGATTTGGATTTTTGCCAGGCTTTCCAGATACTATCTCTTTTGTGAATGATGGAGCATGTTTCTTTTGATAGCCAATGTGTAATGGAGTTTTCTATCCTATTTTTTTCTTTGGTGAGCAAGTGAGTCAAGGAAAATCTGGTTGAATCTTTCTACAGCTTCCTTAAGAGGTAGGTAGGGAAGAAAAGACCAGTTAATGGAAGATAGTTTACTGTTAAAAGAATCAGTGTCAAATGAGGATAGTTTATGGCAGTCTCTGTATAAGTGGGATCTAGATATAGGAATAGATTGTCTTTGGATGTGAATGGGTAGGTGCTCACTAAGGGTATCGGGCAGGGTGTGAGGGTTATGGTAGAAATTAGGGTCTGTAGTAAGAATCTAGTCAAGGATAGAACTGCTACCAGTACATTTATTAATATGAGTGGGGGATGTGATGAGTTGTTTGAAATCATGAAGATTTATACACATGTTGGGGGAGTCAGACATGAGTTTTGTCCAGTCTATGTTAACATCACCCAGAATGACAGTTTCATAGGAAATGTTGTCAGTTAGCCATGAGAGTACATTCTTGAGGTCAGGAATGTTATTCCCTGGTGGGATTTAAATTGATGCTATAGAGCGCTTTTTGTGGGAGTTAAGGTGGCAATTTAGTACAAGTAGTTCAGCAACTTAAAAGCTTGGTAGTGGTATTTGTAAGGGGGAGAGATTACATAGATCAGAAAAGAGAATGGCTACACTACCACCTTTTTTTCTCTCTCTATCTAATCAAAATATGTTGTAGCCTGGGGTAAAATTTCATTACTAGCTATGTGTGGTTTTAACCAGGTTTCTGTTAAAGTTAGAATATGAGGAGAGTGTTGGGCTATCCAGGAGTGTAAGTCAGTGGTTTTATTGAGTGGGCTTTGTATGTTGATTGAGGACAGGTCTAAGGTTTTGAGAGTGGTGCAGTGTGGAGTAGGGAGGGGTATGTTTCGGGCAGATGAGGGTGAGGAGGGTAGCATGCTGGGGTTGAGAGAAAGGAGTTAGGGTCCAGGGATGGGGTGAATGTCACCAGTAGGAGGAGACTGCTCTTAAATGATATAGGATGATGAGGGTGATGTGGGTTGGGCCTGTAGAGGACACATTTTAGTTTGTCCTTGCTGTGGACATGGGAGAGAGTTTTCATCTTGAATAGATGAAAATGGGAGGTGGTAAAGAGAGATGGCAAGATGTAGAAGGAGTAGTTTATGTTGTGGTTATTGTGGGAATAGGGAAGGGTGGGGGAGGTATGTAAACAATGAAGTTTAATATGGTAAGAGGAGAGTTGCATTAGCAGAGTGAGAAATGGGATGCCTGGGTAAAGTGAGTCATGATGAATGGAAGTTGTGAGGATAGGCGATTTTAAGTATTAGCAAGGGTGAGACTAATTGGTATGTAGTTGAAGAAAGGGGTGGATGTAGGATGAGGTTTGGTGCAGTAGCCTAATTGAAGGGATGATGTATAGTGGGAGGAGTGTAGTTAATGAGGACACAATATAAATCTGATGTCAGCTGTGGTTGGGAATGGGGGTAGGGTAGGGGAGGGGACTGAGCCTGAGAGTAGTGAGGGTGAATGGAACGGGCTGGACCTGAGACAATGTACTGGCTCTTCAGAAACAATTAGAAGGTAAGCCCCTAAGTCAGAAAACAGAGCTAGGTAGTGCTGGGAAGAGTAGAGACAAACAATAGGAGCAATGAAACAGTCCTTTTGATTTAAATGGAACATTTCGTTCCTGTACCAGAATGAACCTTCACCCTTTATTTTCTACTACTTTTTATTAGCCATTTTTTTACTGCTTCAATCTATGTTTTTTAACCCTTTCTTTGTTATACAGGACTTCAGAACAATTACTTTTCCAAATCTGACTTAGACAATATACCACTAAGGGATCCCATTCATGTGCTTCACATGAAACTTCTTTCAGCTCCAGAAACACGGAAGAAAAAAGCCGAATGCCATAACACTGTACACTGTTTCCCCTAAGAAATAATTTCTGGTGCACACTTAGAAACCACCTGCAATAATTCACTTGTTTTAGGAGATTTCTCCCTTCTTTGAATTGGTGTGGACGTGGAGTTGGTATATAGGATCACAGAAAGTTACTAGGCTATTAGCCCTTAAGCCCTTATAAGCCTAGCCAAGAGTTTAGCACATGTTTAGACAAGTCAGCACCCAATGCCCCTGTCCATCAGAGACACAGGTGGAATCCCAGGAATGTATTTTATATGTAAGTTTTGGGGGTGGGGGTTGGAGGAGGGGGGTTTGCCCCCTGCAAAAAATATGTAAAAATTTGTTTTTCACCCAGTTGAATTTTATTTTATTTTTTTCATCCATGTGGCATGTCAGCTTTCAGAAAGTCAGTGTTTCATAGTAGAACCACCACTAACATGTCCTTTTTTATTTACTGTAACATACAGTATACTGTAACTGAAAGTATACATATATATCGTTATGCATTATCAGTAAGTTTAATTTTTTAGTTTTCATTGCATTCAGGCCTAGACTTAGCAATTATGGGGCCTAATTTGGACCTTTTAGGAGGGAACCCCAACTGTTCACTTACCTCCATCACCAACCCCTTTACACTTGCAGGCTTCCTGGACTTAAGATTATTTAAAATTAGGTATCAATAATATATGATATTACTTTATATATAAAAAATAATCTATTTATTTGTTACTTATATTTTGTAAAAAAAAATGTTGAAAGAGAAGTGAGCTGTCAAAGTTGGTAAGTTGATAAGCTAAGTACTCTATAAACAGCAGCATCTTTGTGAAGTGCTGCAGAAAATACCAAGTAGGTTATGAACCAGGCTCATTTGAAGCATGAAACCTGGTCAAACTTTCTTAGATGTTACAATCTCCAGCCCTCACTTCTCAGTCCAATATCCTTGGGTGCCAGGAAGTGTGGGACAAATGAATCAATGGGTATGGGCTTGATGACTGCATGGAGATGGGGGAAGAATGTGAGTGTTTGCTAAGTTGTGTTATACATTGCCATCTCAACTTACCTTTTTCTTCTTTCATGAGCTTCCAGTTGCCCCCCCCCCCCCCCCCCACTATGAATTTCTGGAATCCTGTGTCCAGTTAATTGTCATACTTTGTTACAGGCAATATCTTTCCACAAAATCTTATAAAATTGTTGCTCTACCTCAGAATTATCAATAATAATAATAACAGACTTTCCTTAGGAACAGCATTGCTCACTCACCATCCCAATTATAATTATTTATGAACATTTATTTTTATTTATTTATTTACTAAACTGGTTAAGTGGATTTATATTTTCCAGACCATTCTAGCCATAGCCCAGTTAACACGTGCTACAGTATATGTATAGATAATGTATAGTTGTCACTATGCAGCATATTTTGGCAGGTGGGAGGACATTGCAGTTCCTTAAGGAAACCCACATGGGTGTAGGACGAACATGCAAAACCTGTACAAATTATTTAGCTTTCTACTATACACTTCCTCCCAAAACACCTACTTAATCTAGTCAAACCATTTTCTGTCTTTAAGTTTCTTCTTGTCTGCCCCCTCAACAATTTGTAAGGGATTCAAACTTGGGTATGCCTACAGTACCTTTATGACTTAAACTGTTTTTCCTCTTTTAGGCAACAGAAATATTTTTTTCTATCCACCTATGCCTTCCTCCACTCAACACATGCATCTCATGTTTCTCTTTTCTGAGATTATTGTGTTCCTGTCTGCAACATCAACAAGCGTTTCTCTGCCATATGTCTATGTCTGTAACTGGTAGCATTCTATTACATGTCTTGGTGATCAGAAAAAACTCATACCACAGTATCCACTCATTGTTTTGTTTGGGCTTATTAGTCTTTGTTTTTGTACTGGCTGAGGCTGATTATTCTACAGTTATTTTTTTTTTGTACTGGTATTCACTAGTATCCGCAGTGGTGGTGCTGCGGTAGCATTGTTGCCTCACAGTAAGACGCTGTCCGGTTAGATTCTCAGCTAGAGCGTCTTCTGCAAGGAGACATGCGTGAATTGGCGTACCTTTATTGAAGGTTGTGCGTCAGGGCTGGTAACTCAGCATGTAAAAATCAACTACCAATCATTAGTGGACCGGAGTTCCGCTGTGGCGACCCCTAACCGGGAAAAGCCGAAAGACACAACAACAACAACTGGCATTCACTAGTAACCAATCAGGTATCCCGCATCACAAGAAAAGCAAAAGAAGACAAAGTACAACTGTCAGTCTTCAAATTAAATCTGGTCTTACACAAAACCAAGGCTCAAAACTCTGTTGAGTGCTCAGCATCAATAACTGGCTACTATGAAAGCAGGAGTAACTAATGCTTTGAGTCACTCTGGTGTCAACATTCAGTGTTAGTAATACTAAGAGTAGAGAGTAGTGCAATGCATCATGGGAAATGTCTGCTCCACTAAAGAGATTTGCTGCTGAAGCAAGGTTACAAATAGGAAAATGCCTTGCCCTTTGCTATAGTGTCTTTCAGGCAAATTTTCTAGGTCGCATAAGGCATAAAGACCCTGTAATAATCTAATGCAGGGCTCTCCTATGGGAGCAGGCTCTATTAGACCAGATAGGTTCAACTGGCCTAAGGTCAGTCTTAATTGCAACCTTCCGCCAAAACTCTTTGACAATGATTACACTGTATTAACGCATGTTCTATAGTCTTTTCCATGTAATATTCCTTTGCTAAGTATTTCTTCTTCTTGAATACTTTACAGCTCATCTGTGACTTAACATATACCTTCCTGTGAATCTATCTGTATAAAAGTTCATAATGCCTGATCAATATTATGCATATTTTCTTTTTTGACTTACTGCTTCCATGAAAAACGGGCCTAATTCCTGCCCACCTGGGAATTATATAATACTTTTCTGTGATATTAGAATGCCACTTTCTTTTTGTGTTTGATGTAGCCACCTTTGTCATTCATAAACCAGTACTCAGCTTTCTAATTGGTCATAAAGTACACTACACTTTCACTTCTCTAAACACTCTTCTTCCCAAAAATCTCTACAATGATTTGTATAGTATTCACCCAAACAGTGTCTGTTATTTTAAAATATATTGTAAAGTAAAATGTAAATTCAATGAAGCATAATGTATTATGGGGTTTACTATCTGTAAACCTCACTGCTCCTATTTTAGACTGCTACCTCTTATTTAGATTAACCATTGATCCCTAATTAGCCATAAAAGTCTCCTTTAACTCTACATTAATTTTTTCTGGATCTAGATACATTCTAACTGTAATTACTGACCATAGCCAATAACCCAGACTCAGTCAGAAATGCTTTCTTCTTTAAATGCATAATATGCTTTCTAAATTTGCACCTTATTCCCCTTCTTGTTTAAAAAAATCTTCTGTTCTTTTATTCTCACTTTTCTTCCATCAGACTAAACTCTGCCTTTAAGATTCTCCATAGAATATACATCTCCTAGAGTAACTCTGCCTCACAAAGTTTTACTGCTTTCTTATATAGCATTAGTACTGCCATCTAATTCCTCACTTATTTCATATCTCATGCTACACACACCTTTCCTGCTGTAAAAGTACCATCAAATCATCAGTATCACTCAATTCATCTCACTAATCACATATATGCCAATAGGCATACCAAGAGTGGGGCGAAGGGGGCAACAACCTTGCATGCAAGATATCAGGGAGCATGATCAGCAGATGCCAACTGAATGGTACTGAGGGGGCTTCCAGATCAGGGGAAAAGCACTGGGATTTTTACAATAGCTAGCTACATCCAGGCTGGTATTGGCATTTTGGAGGCCCCTTGGACACTTCATTCTAAGTTTCACTCTGTTACTGCTGTGATGACCGTGCCCTGGCCCAGCAATCAAGGAGCCTCAATCCTCACCACTAACACCAGGGAGGTCGTATCATAGAAGAGGAAAGGATAACTACTACACACAGTAAAGTACAATTTCTCTTAAGTGCACACAGAGATTACAGTCAGTCTGGGGCTGGCTGCTCCCTTGCTCACCAGATCCCCAATAAGACTCCCCACTGGCACAGCTATATAGTCCATTTCTCAGCCTAACTGAGCAAGCTAGAAACTCCAGTACCCTCTCTGTCCAACCAGTGCTTCATGTCCCTGCCAAGTAGCTGACACAACACACACACACTTTGAGATAAGTATTTATACAACTTCACAGACACTCCTGGGAAAGGCTGACACAGATACTCCAGCTGTGCCCCTTTATCCAGACTATATGATAGTAATTACTACCACCACCCAACTAATAGTATCAGCTACTAAAAGGCCCTTAAAAGGGTGTCCAATTATTACTTTGAAATATTATTATCCAATGGTAATGTGACTATACAGTCTAAGGCTTATCAGAGTGGCCTATTACAATAAACTCTATATAAATATGCAATGTACTCTAGAGCTTATCTCTTCACAAACCAGCCACAGGTAGAAGGTGTTAAAAATATTTAATAATAAATAATTAAAACACAAGACAAAACTACTACACCACAGAGATATCTGAGTTCAGAGATCACACAGAAACTTAAAATAATATTGTAGGAAAGATCTGATTACACAGAAAAATACTTAATCTAACTTTCTAATCTTTAGCTAATCTTAAGAAAAAACACAGTGCTACAATCCTACTTACATACATAAAGAGCATAAGCAGTGCTGGGTTAGATGTTCAAAGTCAAAATGCTTTTTCAAGTCTCTCTCTCTCTCTCTCTCTCTCTCTGAGACACAGTTTATAAAACATCACTAACAAACATGTTTCTGGGTCCTCCCCAGATTACAACATTTTTGACACAGGTTTTCCCAGTATTCATATTGCATCATCGTGACACCTGCTCTGAGTTCCCAGGCTAATAGAAACTGCATTATTTAACAAGCTAACACCTGCGCAGGAGAATACAACACTAAAAGGCATTTCACATATACACTCTAGCAATTAGTCCTTAGTTAACACAATAGACAGAATGTCTTCAGCCAGCCTGGCCGGAACCAACTTTAAAGATCAAAGAATGTCATAAAATCATTTCAATTTCAAAAGACACATTTGAAAGGCTTGATTTAGTTTTTCTTTACAGCAAGGGGGCAATGTTGTAACAATCTTGAAGTTCACATTTTACAGTGTTTTTCTTTCATTTAAAAACACATGCCTGTATTTTACATTTATTTATACAAATGATAGAATTATGTATTGAATTCTATTTGACTAGGCTGGCAGCCTTCGCCTGTCTCTCCCCAATCATCACATCTCTTCCCCCCCTGGGGAAATTAAGCAAGTTTTTCAAGTGCCCCTTGAGAAACATCGCTTGTTAGTGTCAGGTCTATCTGGGTGTACCTCACACCATTCCCTGTCTTGAGAGCCCATCTGCATTGGCATTGCTACTCCCACTGCGGTGCTGCACTGACATATCATATGCTTGCAACCCCAGACTCCATCTTAGCAACTTGGCATTTTGCTGACTGGCTCTGTTTAACCATGTTACAGGGTTGTGATCTGTCATCACAGTGAATTTTCTTCCATACAGATAAGGCTGATGTTTTTGTAGTGCCTACACTATGGCTAGACATTCCTTTTCTACCGCTGCATAGCATTCCTCACTGGATTGGAGCCTACAACTGAGATAGATCACTGGGTGCTCTTCTCCCTCTGAAGAAATCTGGCTAAGTACAGCCCCCACCCCATAATTTGAAGCATCCACCTGCACAACAAATTAATTGCTGTAGTCTGGACTGGCTAACACAGGGGGTCCTCCCAAAGCTTCCTTAAGCTTCTGAAATGCGTGCTCACATGTTGGGGTCCATACTACCTTATCTGGCCTGTTCTTCCTTGTCAGGTCGGTGAGGGGAGCAGCTATGGTACTATAATTGGGAATGAACTTTCTGTAGTACCCTGCTGTCCCCAATAATGCCATCACCTGCTTTTTGGTGACAGGTGCAAGCCATGCTTGAATAGCTTCCACTTTAGCAGGTTCTGGCTTTATCTTACCACTCCCCACTCTATGTCCTAGGTAGGAGACCTCTGCCATACCCACCTGACATTTTCTCAGCTTAATGGTCAACCCTGCCCTCTGTAGTCTGCCCAGCACCTCCCTGACATGCTGAAGGTGCTCTTGCCAGGAATGGCTGTAGATAGCAGTATCATCCATGTAAGCAAAGGCAAACCCTCCTGCTCCTGCTAAGATATGATCTACCAGCCTCTGGAAAGTCGCTGCAGCATTCTTCATCCCAAAGGGCATCTTTGTGAACTCATACAAGCCAAGAGAAGTCACAAAGGCTGACTTCTCTCTAGCAATGGGAGTCAAGGGCACCTGCCAGCAACCCTTGATAAGATCAATGGTTGTAAGATACTTAGCCCCACCCAGCTGCTCTAGGGCCTCATCTATCCTAGGCATGGGGTAAGCATCTGCCTCTGTGTGACTATTTAATTTCCTGTAATTCACACAGAACCTGGTGCTGCCATCCTTCTTTGGCACCAACACCACTGGTGAGGCCCAGGGACTGTTGGATACTTGAATTACCCCTAGTTCCAACATCTCCTGTACCTCTTCCCTCAGAGTCTGTTTGACTCTCTCAGGCAGCCTATAAGGGGCCTGCCTGATAGGCCTTTGGGGTCCTGTATCAACCTGGTGCTGCACCAGGTGGGTGCTCCCTGGTTTCCCGGTGAACATGCCCCCAAACTCCTGCAACACTGCTCGGATTTCTCGAACCTGGGTAGGAGATAGCTGCTGGGACATTGCTATTCCTTCCACAGAGGTGTCAGCCCGAGCCTCACTGAGAAGATCAGTCCCCAGATCTCCCTCAGACTCCTCCTGCAATCCACTGCAAATGCTCAGCACAAGGGCCTCCCTATCATGGCAAGGTTTCATCATGTTAACATGGTACAATTTGTGCCCCTGCCATCTGCCTAGCACTTCCACCATGTAGTTAACATCACTTACCTTTCTTACCACCTTGTAGGGTCCCACCCAAGCTGCCTGCAACTTGTTGTGTCTGACAGGAATGAGAACCATCACCTTCTGCCCTACAGCATACTCTCTAGCTCGAGCATTCCTGTCATACCACACCTTTTTCTGTTGTTGGGCTTCTGCCAGGTTCTCCTGGGCCAAGCCCATGAGTTCCCTGAGCCTTGTCCTGAGGGTTAGGACGTATGCCACAACAGACTCCTTGTGAGACTCACACTCACCTTCCCATTCATCTCAAATTAAATCTAGAGGTCCCCTCACCCTATGCCCATACAGCAACTCAAAGCATGAAAAACCTGTGGATTCCTGGGGATCTTCTCTGTAAGCAAACAGATGGGGCAAATATTTGTCCCACTCCCTCTTAAACTGATCTGCAAATGCCCGTAGCATGGACTTGATTGTAGAGTTTAACTTCTCAACAAGACCATTAGTCAGGGGATGGTAGGGGGTGGTCTTCATGTGCTTCACCCCACAGGACTTCCACAGACAAGTCAGCAGGTCTGACATAAAATTGGCACCTCTGTCAGACAGTATTTCCTTTGGGAAACCTACCCTGCTGAAACTCTCTATCAAAGCATTTGCCACCTTCTCCGTCTCAATGGAGGACAAAGCCACTGCCTCAGGGTATTGTGTAGCATAATCTACAATCACTAGGATATACTTTTTCCCTGTGGAACTTGGGGTACTCAGAGGACCAACAATAGCCATAGCTACCCTCTGAAATGGCTCCTCAATCATAGGCAAAGGCATCAAAGAAGCTCTCATCTTGTCTCCTGCCTTGCCTACCTTTTGGCACTGCTCACAGGTCCTGCAGTACCCTGTTACATCTCTAGAAATTCCAGGCCAATAGAAGTTTTGCATAATATGGCTCTTTGTACGTTGTATGCCCATATAACCTGCAAAGGGAATATCATGGGCTATGGCTAGAAGCACCAGACGGTAAGTTCTAGGCACTACCAACTGCTGTACTCTCTCACCTTCTAGCCCTCCCTCAGGGGTCCACTCTCTGTAGAGTAACCCTTTGTTCCAATATACAGATTCCCCCTTCCCTTGAGAATCAGGTGCCTCCCTAGTTACCTGCCTCAGGCCTTGCAGTGTAGGGTCTAAGAGCTGAGCCTGTCTCAATTCTGTCCTTGTAACCCTTCCCAGCTCCCCTTCCACAGGAAGTCTGGCATCCACTGACAGTGGTGCCTCACTGTCAGCCTGGGTACTACTACACACCTCTTCCTTTGCAGTTACCCTGTCCAAGGGAACATCAGTACCCACAAGCAGCTGTGGCTCACATTCAGTCTCACTGCTACAGCATAGCTCACTCCCTGAAGCAACCACCTCAGCAGTCCTGGCTGCAAGTATGCAGTCTGTCTGGGTCTCCCCCAGGCTACCAGACCCACATGCTTGTCTCCTAGCCTCACTGCATGTAACTGCATTAGTACATAGTACTGCCACATACAAATCATTCCCTCTCAGGACATCTGCAGGATGGTAGTTCCATACCCCTGTTGTCTCAAGACAATAAACTGTTGGCATTTTGTCTTTCCCACTTACTGGCTCCCTCACCTTTGGTTCCCCACCTTGCCTCCGTGGACATCTGTATGCCACATGGCCCCACTGGTTGCATTCAAAACATTTAACCTTAGCTCCTGAATGTGTACCTGAACTAGTGGCTTCCCCTGCTACTGACAGATTCTGTTGGGGCCGTCACTGCTGCCCACCATGGGTTCCTTTAGTCCAATGAGCAGTACTGGGGGTCCCTTTCCTGTGCAGGGCTGCCCTGCTTGCTAGGTATAGGTCTCCCTTCTTCCCCAAGTTCCAACTCATCTGAAGTAGCACACTGTCTACCAGCTAACCAGATCCTCATGTCCTCAGATAAAGTGCTAAGGGCTTGTTCCCACACCAAAAGTCCGCCAGCCCTACAAAAGTGGTGACCTGACATCCACTCACCCAGCTATGAAAATAAGTGCTCAGTTCACACATATTCACACACACTTTCATCTGCCTTGCATCTATGCTCATAAAACTTTTTCCTATACATTTCAGGTGTTAGCTTAAAACATTCTAATAAATGTCTTTTTACAGCAGTATAATCAAAACAGTCAGTGTCATGCATTTTTGCTAAAAAAGTTACAGCTTTACCATGGAGTAAGGGGGTCAGGAACCGTACCCAGAGCCTTTGGTCAACTTCATACTGTGTACATACCCGCTTAAACATATGAATGAAGCTATCAAAATTATCCCACTCTTTAAACTGTGGAAGGAATTTATTGACCTTTTGTGCTTCTGGGGTCCGGTTACTCAGTTCCCCATTACCTCCATGACTCTGGTGAAGAGTCAGCATTTCCCGCTCGTGCCTCCTCTGCTGTTCATTTTCTTCAGCTTCTAGGCTCCTCATTCTGTCGGCTGCTTCTAGTTCCATATGCCTGGCCTCCAACTCCAGCTGGATTTTTAAGTCCACTGCAGAAAGGTTGAGATGTACATTCTCCGAGGATATTGTATCTCTACTGTCAGTCTGATTGTCCTCCAGACTGCTGTTTTCTGATGCAGCTGTAACTAAGGCTGCAGTCACGTCTGCTTTAGTCAGGTTTCCATGCACCAGTCCCCTAGCCTGGCACATCTCCACCAGCTGGCTCCTTATCAGCTTTCCATACTCCTCTGCTGACATGCTGCCTGCTCACCCTGACAAACACTAAGCTAACAAAAGAAATAAAACAATTGTGATCTGAACTCTGAGTATACACTGCGTGTCTGTTTTAGAGTACAAAACACTTTTAGAGATCACTGTACATAAGCTACAGAAATTTGCTCTACCCACATCACTGCAAGCCAATTAATGTGAAGTAGATCCTACCACTGCCAAACACTTGTGACGACCGTGCCCTGGCTCAGCAATCAAGGAGCCTCAATCCTCACCACTAACACCAGGGAGGTTGTCTCCTAGAAGAGGAAAGGATAACTAATACACACAGTAAAGTACAATTTCCCTTAAGTGCACACAGAGATCGCAGTCAGTCTGGGGCTGGCTGCTTCCTTGCTCACCAGATCCCTAATAAGACCCCCACTGGCACAACTATAGGGTCCAGGTCTCAGCCTAACTGGGCAAGCTAGAACATCCAGTACCCTATATCTAAGAGTTCAGAGATCACGCAGAAACTTAAAATAATATCGTAGGAAAGATCTGATTACACAGAAAAATACTTAATCTAACTTTCTAATCTTTAGTTAATCTTAAGAGAAAACACAGTGCTACAATCCTACTTACGTACATAAAGAGCATAAGCAGTGCTGGGTTAGATGTCTAAAGTCAAAATGCTTTTTCAAGTCTCTGTCTGAGACACAGTTTATAAAACATCACTAACAAACATGTCTCTGGGTCCTCCTCAGATTACATAATTTTGACACTTAGGTTTTTCTAGTATTCATATTGCTTCATCTTGACACCTGCTCTGAGTTCCCAGGCTAATAGAAACTGCATTATTTAGCAAGCTAACACCTGCACATGAGAATACAACACTAAAAGGCATTTCACATATACACTCTAGCAATTAGTCCTTAGTTAACACAATAGACAGAATGTCTTCAGCCAGTCTGGCCGGAACCAACTTTAATGATCAAAGAATGTCAAAATCATTTCAATTTCAAAAGACACATTTGAAAGGCTTGACTTAGTTTTTCTTTACAGCAAGGGGGCAATGTTGTAACAATCTGTTCACATTTTACAGTGTTTTTCTTTCATTTAAAAACACATGCCTGTATTTTACATTTATTTATACAAATGATAGAATTATGTATTAAATTCTATTTGACTAGGCTGGCAGCCTTCGCCTGTTCCTCCCCAATCGTCACAACTGCCACCTCTCCTAAGCAGCCTTTTAGTTTCTTTTGCAAAGTTTTAAGAGTACTGCACACAGCCTGAACTGTAGTTACAATGTTCTTACATTATGAAAGGCATGTGTACCACACATACCTGTCAACCGTACCAAATTCCTCGGTATTTACTTATTTTGAGGTCAAAATAATGGAGTGCCACGAATTCCAGAATGTGTGATGATGAGGCAGACTACCAGCCTGTCGGAATAGGGCTCGGACTGTCTCTGTTAATGTTTATTTTTTTTTCAGTCAGACTCATACATTGATTGAATGTTAACAGCAGCAGGCAGCAGCAGCATATATTGAGCAGAGCGGAGGAGCTGTAAATCTGTTTCTTTTAATATTTATCAGTAAAGGTAATTAAACTTCTGTGTTCTGCAGCAAAGCCAAGAAAGAGCAAGTGCTACAAGTTCAAGTTGTTGTACTTTCTGCAGTGCAACGTCCGGAGTCCCAGACCAGTCCACCCAGCAATCATCTGCTGCACCTCCAGGAATACCAGACCTGCCCAGAGACCCAGACCCAGTCCCATACCTGGAATCAGGAGAAAAACAGTAGTCACTCATGGTGTGCCTATACTGCCATGGATCCAAAGAAAGTTCACCAGCTGGACATGGGCTGTAAGAAGCTGTAGTTCCTCCCAGTTTTTGATGTAGATTATTATGCCATTGCATGCTGGTCAGCTAAAGTTAAGGACCATTTGTTTTTAAGTTTGCAGTATTTTTAAACACTTGGTTGTATGGGGTGCATTACTTATAATGTTTTTGGTGGTTCTGCTAGATTCAGTATTATTTCAATGTCTGGAATTTACAGGTGACAGTAATAGAGCAACAAACGCTTTTAATCCTTTTTTTGTGTAACTGTTTTGGAGTGGTGTTGCAGTAAATACGCTTAATTTGTGGTGGCACCATGGCTACATAGTAAATGCAGTTGATTTAAGGTGAAAGCTGCTTTCCGCATATTCTTGTGGTTCTACAAGTTATAAAAGAAAATATCAGGGGAGGCAACATTATGGACAAAATGGAGCTTGCAGAAATGAGATGGATTGGGGATCTGCTAGCTGACAAACCACGCGGTTTGAATGTGAATTTACCTCTCAAGCCAGCCCTTAAAGAGCGTAGACTGCCTAGATGATTACGATTGGTTAATATGTTTTTAAGTGGCTATGTCATGATTTAATTCTTAAAGCCAGCCCCTGATGGGTGTCAGCAATTGATTATTAAGTTTTTTAAAAGGTTTTATTTACTGAGCTTGAGTAGATCTGATGAAGAGTTAGTGTTAACCCAAAGGCGCTCATCCTTTTTATTATTTTAGTGTTTTATTAAAGTTTATGACCTTCACCATGGTGATCGAACAGGTTCTTTTTTCTGTTATTTTATTAATCTACAGTAACGATTTTTGGTGGCTGTTTTCATGATATTCTCTCTCTCTGTATATAATACATTCATACATACATACATATACATATACACACACACACACACACACACACACACACACACACACACACTCACTTACTTACTTATCTTCTCTTTCAATGGAATGGCTATTTTAAATTCCACGTGCAAGTGTGGAATATGTTTACATCCGCACTGGTGTGCGTGTGATGCACACAATGTTCTGCTTAAAGAAGACGTTGCCACTGCGGAGAAGAGATGTCATAAATGTATGGGAGGAAATAATAATAACACTGTAATGCAAATTTTCTAATGATGCTCACCGATGTCTGCATGAAGAGAAGTAATTCCTGCATTAGTAGTCAAACATAGAAGATATTGATATACAATCGGGTACAGAACACAACTTGTATGTATTTTATTAAAGAAACATAAACACAAATTGAATAACATCCCACCCTGGACACTGACTAAAAATGAAAGTATGACAGAGAAAAGGTCTCAAACTTATCATTATGAAATTACTGAATATGGCAATACTTTAATGTGTACGATTAAGCAATAACTTAGAAGAAACACAGTGCAATTGAAAGGGGCACCTTATGGTGGACACATCTAGGAGTACTCATTTGCATTTTGTGTAGGACAGCAATTGAATCTGGAAAATCCGGTACGGTGTACGTACAAGTGTTTATTACTGACAACTGTTGTAAACTGCTCATGTCTGTGATGCGGAAGTCGTCTGGCAGGGAAAATAGACATGATGGTAGAGAGCCATAAATATAATTCATCATGTCTGTTCTGCTGTCAGACCAACACTGCCTTAACAGTACACAAATCATATACTGTATTCTGCGTACCAGTAAACAAAGGACACAGGGATGCCAAGTCTCGACTGTATTCTGGGTTCTTGACAATAACAGTTCATTTAAGTCATTTATGACCTAAAATAAGATAGGAAAAGGGGTGGAAAACATGATGTTACTTATGCTCTGGAAGTGAATTTCCTAAGCTTTCCCAAGACATATCACTCCCTGAAATATTTAATAAGATCCTTGCCCTCTGGAGGAAATGTTGCTATCGAATCATACAAAGCCTGAACGACCTCATCATTCTAAAGAAAAGCAAGTGCTGCCAATTGTTTGACACACAGCTGAAATGACAGCATTGACCATATGGTGGTGCTAAACCAAGGTGCTGTACTTTTCTCCATAAGTTCTGCCTTAGATGAAACAGGCAGCTTACTAACAGCACCAGGAATATTGCAGCATATGCTCTTTTTAACTGCAATCTCAAAATTGCATAAAACATAGCATTCATGAGGTGTGAGACCAGTCACACACATAAGCTCATAAATAGCCTGCAACAAGATGTTATACACCCTCAGTGACTTCCCTCACAGCAAACAGTGAACAAGTAGAACGCATTTGCTAAGCATGCGTCACTTAATGAAGCTGTGCTGTACAAATAATGAGTCATCAGTTGTAGAGCATGTTTTGATACACTCTAACTAGACCTTTAGGGGGCGATATCGACCATGATGAGATCCATTGGTTTAAGCAAAAGTAATGCACATTTACATTACTATTTACAAAAATAGTAATATATTACTAGTACTTTGTTACTATTTTGAAAAACGTTTTATATTATTAGTTACTAGAAATTGTAATATATTACAGTAACAGGTTACTTTTGTACACCCATCATTGCACATACCCGCACTGTGAAGGTAGTTGGTGACTGAGTGAATGAGGAGAGAATAGTGACGGGATATTTAGTAATGTATTCTAGTTTAGCGAACCTCCAACCCTCAGGTCAAATTACAACAGAGAGGAATCAGTTTATAGCCAATAGAAAGCAATTACCAGAGAGGTATAAAGTAGAACAGGTTTTCTTTCATTTCTTGAATGCAGAAACCTGTCAGCCTTGAACACTAAGCAACTGGCATATACAGTGTCAAGTATTTGTCACGAGAAGGACAGTGGCCAGCTTAGTAAGTGGCCCTTAGAGTGCAAGGACTGCTCTTGGGGGGGGGGGGTGTTAAAGCTAAATCCCAGCACAAACAGGTATTTGACTAGTTGAGATTAATAGATAGCAAGGTTCTTCAAGTTAAATTTGCTTACATTATGCAAAGACAAAAATCTCAGTGAAAATGTTTGGGAGTTGGCCCTTATGGCACAGCTCCTGCCAAATCAGGGTTGGATATAGTGGCTATGGGCTCTGCAAGGAAAGACAAGAGAGAAACTACTAAAATGTCATATTACATTGTAATAATAAAGTTAATACTTACTATAAAAATAGATGGAGGAAGAAAAACAGTGAGTGAGAGCAAGAGAATGTGGGGAAAGTATAGTAAAAGAGAGACTGTAAAAAAGTGTATGAATGTAAGTCAAATGTTGGTTAGCAGGAGGTCTATTGATAGAGAACCACTGTAATAAGGTGTGATAGAGAGCTGTATCGGGCAAGTTATCATAACATTGCACTACCCTATTAAACACAATACAAAACCTTCACTTAGTAAACATTCATGGGATTAAGTAGTACATCAAGAGTGTGTTTATATATACATCTATCTATATATATATATATATATATATATATATCAAAACACCAGACGCTTGCAGTACACACTTGTTAAAGTGCACCCATTTGAATGAAAATGATACAAATACAACATGCTACCAAGGTCTAGTCATTATTCTATACAATCTTAGAACAAATAGAAATGTAATAACATATGATACATATTCTCACTGTGAAGGAAGTTGGTGACTGAGTGACAGAGGACAGAATAGTGAGGGGATATTTAGCAATACATTCTGGTTTAGTGACCCTCCCACCTTCTGGTCAGATTCTAAGAGATAGTAAACCATTTATAGCCAATACAAAGCAATTAACAGAGAAGTACCAAGTATAAAAGGTTTTCCTTCATTTACTAAATGCAGAAACCTGTCAACCGGGAAGACTAAGTAACTGTTATATACAGTGTAAACTACTGGTCAAGCGAAAGGACAGTGGACAACTTAAAAAGTGGTTCTTAGAGTACAAGGACTGCTGTTCTTGGGGAGGGGGACATGGTAAAGCCAATTTCTAGCATAAATAAGTATTTGATTTTTTGAAGTTCATACACAGCAAGGTTCTTCAAGATAAATTTGCTTACATTATGCAAAGATAAAAATCTCAGTGAAAATGTTTGGAATTGGCCCTTATGGCAGAGCTCCGTATTGGGGTCAAATATAGTGAACAAATGCTATTATATAAAGACTAAAATCTCAGTGAAAACTTTTGGGACTTGGCCCTTACGGCAGAGTTCCTGCAGTATCAGGGTTTGCTGTAGTGACCCAGGCTATCATACAAAGACAAAAATCTCAGTGAAAATGTTTGGGAGTTGGCCCTTATGACAGGAATTCTGCAGTATTGGGTTTGGATGTAGTGACCACAGGCTATTATACAAAAAGAAAAATCGTGTTGAAAACATTTGGGAGTTGGCCCTTATAGTAGAATTCCTGCAGTGTCGGTGTCAGATGTAGTGACCACAAGCTATTATACAAAGACAAAAATCTCAGTGAAAATGTTTGGGACTTGGCCGTTATGGCAGAGCTCCTGCAATATCAAGGTCAAATGTAATGACTACAGGTGATTACACAAACACAAAAGTCTCTGTGCAAATGTTTGAGAGTTGGCCCTAATGGCAGAGTTCCTGCAACCAGATGTAATGACCAGAGGCTATTATAGAAAGAGAGAAAGATTATCCTGCTTGTTTTGAGCTGCAGAGTGAACCAGAAGGGATCTCACCTGGTAGAGATAGGAAAGTGTAATCTTCCCACATTTACTGCACAAAGACAATAGGCAGTGTCAGGTGTGGCAGTAATGACAGTCCCTCTATAAGACTTACATGTGACAACAGCTTGCTAGGGTACTGAGTGGTGTCACTCACATCTCTTGGTCTGGTGATCTGTGCAAGCACATATGTAACACACACACACACACACACACACACACACACACACACACACACACACACACACACGTACATGTTGCATATATAGGTTCATATGTAGGTACTAGGCTATCTGCCCAAGGGCATTTATAAGCCTAGCCAGAGTGTGTTGGCTTTCGCCGCCCCATTGATTAATTAACTGAGCCTCTGTCAAGCAGAGACACTGAAGTGTTCCCAGGGGTGTACTTTCTGTTACCCATCCACTCGTCAAGGCTTCTCTTGAAGAGTGTTAGTGAGGGGCTCTGCCTAATGTAGTTAGGAATTTTGTTCCAACTCGCAGTGACTTGGATTTCTTTAGGTGGAGCATGTCCATCTATTCTGAGTTGGACATGGCTTTGTAAGTCAGGCAGAGATCACCTCTGAGAAAGCGATATGCCACTGAGTACAGCCGGACTTTTTTCAGTTGGGCTGCATAGGACATATGTTTGAGGCCAGTAATCCTCTTGGTGAGGTGCTTTTGTGGTCTTTCAAGCTGTTGGAAGTGTCTTGTGAGGTACATCCCAAATGAGGCATTGTACTCTATGATGGGTCTGATGAGTGACGAGTAGAGGGGCACTATAAGGAGGAGGAGTTGCTATCTTATATAAAGCTAACCTTCAAATCAGTACTACACATCCCAACCTACCCCTTGACAATAATACTGAAATTATCTGCTTAAAGCTTCCACTCAACAAAAGTAAAGCAATAAATATTATTTGTACATACCTTCCCCAGGAAATAACATTATTACACTAGAAAATATCCTTAA
The DNA here is from genome assembly GCF_019279795.1 of Protopterus annectens. Classification (NCBI taxonomy): domain Eukaryota; kingdom Metazoa; phylum Chordata; order Ceratodontiformes; family Protopteridae; genus Protopterus; species Protopterus annectens. Next base: position 488,284,485 of record NC_056734.1, read on the forward strand.
CTGGCTCTCCTCCAACCTCCCACAAGAAACAATTATCCTAGGTGACGTAAACATTGATTGGAATACCTGTAAAAGTATAAACCCCACCTCCCATATAAACTTATATGGCTTCTCACAACTTATCAATAGCCCTACCAGAACTAATAAAATCAATATCCATGAAACTACTGGATAGTTACAAATAACCCCCACCAAACCTATACATCTGGTACCCTTCCAGATGATCTAAGTGACCATTCACTAACTTACATTATTAGACATAGAACAAACCTAACTCTTCCTAATACTGTCCTAACATTACGCTCAAAAAAGGAATTTAATTCCAAACTCCTTCTAGCTGAACTAAAACAATGTAGCTGGTCCCTACTAAACCTTCTTCCCCTTAATGAAGCAGTAGAACACTTCAATTCCACATTCCTATCCATTCTAGACCGTCATGCACCTCTATGTACTATTAGAACCAAAGCTAAACCAGCCCCCTGGCTCTCCAATGACACCAGGCAAAAAATCACTCTTAGAAACAAATTTTGGGCAAAATGGCGCACTACGAAAAATCTGACTGACTGCCAAACCTTCAAAGAACTTAGAAACAGTACAAAAAAAGCCATTCTGACAGACAAAAAGAACTATTTTCTCCTAACTCAACAAACCTTTAACAAGCAACCTAAACAATTCTGGACAAGTATTAATAATCTTCTTTCCCCAGGCCAATCTGTCACACCCAACCCACTAGGCTCCAACCCTGACAATCCCTCACAAACAGCTAATGCCTTTAACTCTTTCTTCACAATTGCTATCCAAGCATTGGCTAGTCACCTATCTCCTGACACCTCAAACCTGCCCACATCTTCTTCTACTCCACCTCCTGCTTTTCATTTTGAACCTATTCCAGCCTCCTTTATCTTCTCACTCCTTAAACTAAAACCTACCACCCCTTCTGCCGACAGACTCCCTGCAGAATTCCTTCAAATAGCTGCCAAAGCTATAGCCTATCCCATCGCTATACTCTTAAACAGATCTATTACAGAAGGAACTGTTCCCTCTATCTGGAAAATATCCCATATTATTCCACTCCACAAAGGTGGGAACTCCAATGACTTCTCTAACTATCGTCCTACAGCACTCCTATCCCCTCTTGCTAAAATATTGGAAAAATGCATACATAAACAACTACTTAACCACCTTCTCCAAAACAGCCTACTTCCTTCTTGTCAGTATGGATTTAGACCTTCCCATAGCACCACCACTGCATTGCTCTCCTTTACTAACTCCATCAACTTTAACCGCAATAAAAATATTCTATCCTCTGCAGTCTTCATTGACTTGTCTAAAGCTTTCGACATGGTTAACCACCAACTTCTGCACGTTCTTACTTCTCTCTCACTTGATGCTCCTTCCATTACTTGGTTCACATCTTACTTAAATAACAGTCAACAGGCAGTTCTCTGGAAAAACTTACTATATGATCACCTTCCTATCTCTGTAGGGGCTCCTCAAGGCTCTATCCTAGGCCCCCTTCTATTTTCCATCGTTATCAATGACCTGCAAACAGCTATCCCTAACACCACCTGCATTCAATACGCAGATGACTCCACAATAATCTGTACAGCCACCTCTCAAACTGAACTCCAGTCTATTACCCAAAACACCTTTAACACTGTAGAACAATGGTTCTCTCAATGGTGCCTGCTCCTTAACCCTAAGAAAACTAAACTACTACTCTTCTCACCTACCCGAAAGTCCATTCCTTTACACTTCACTCTCACTTCCAACAACGGCACAGTTATCTCGCCTGATCTTACCACTAAGCTACTAGGAATAACTATAGACAATAATCTCAACTTTGATTCTCACATTAACAATACTATAAAATCACTTAACAAAAAAATAGGATCACTATATAGAATCAAACCTTTTCTCACTCCACTAGCAAGGACCACAATAGCTAGAACCCACCTAATCTCTACCCTACTCTATGCCTCACCAATATTCACCAATCTCTCTAAAAATAACCTCAATAAACTAGTAACATCCTATAATAACATTGCTAGATTTGCTACAGCATCTACTTTCAGGACCCATCACTGCCTGAACCTAAAAGAACTAGGATGGCTCGAACTCCCTAATCTACTCAAACTCCAACAGCTTACTATAGTGCACAAGACCCTATACCAACCTAGCAAAACCCCAATACTTTCCAGTCTCATTACACCTTACACTAACCTGAGACACCTGCGCTCTTCTAACAAACCTCTGATCCATACTACTAAAACTAACAATTTAGCAGGTGATTGCTTGTTCTCCAGTGCTGTTGGAAAAATATGGAATAAGCTTCCATCTGAGATCTCATCTCTCACATCACTCCCTCTGTTTAAAAGGAATCTAAAACTTTATCTCAATAAACACTGGATTTGCTCCTGTATTAACCCAGACTAACCCTCTCCTCTTTTCTTTTTCTTATTTCGTTCTCACTTCTTCTCTATTCTTTTTCTTCCTCATATCTCTAATACCTTTCCCTTTTCCCTTTTCACCTCAACGCATTTTTATCAATTTTTATGTTAAATTTCATTGTAATTAATAATATGTTTATGTCACAATAATACTTGTTTTGTAATTTTGTCATTAATATTGGAGCTTTTCTCCCCAGGCCTCTACTGAAAATGGACATATATCCAGCTAGACTAGCTCGGTCAACAAATGTAAAATAAAATAAAAAAAATAAAATAAACTATAACCTCTTTATTTCTAGATGCAAACCCCTTAGTAATTAGATGGGCCATATAGAAGTATTTCCTAACTACTTTGGCAATATGATTGTCAAAGGAGAGATTGCTATCTACCTGGGTCCCCAGATCTCTTATTACCTCTTCTGTATTGAGGGGGCTGCCACCTATGTGGTAATTCGTGGGTGTTTTGTTTTTCCCAAACGGGATGACTATGCATTTTTTGGCATTTAGCTTGAGGCCATGACTTATGCCATGACTTTGACACCAGGTGTCTGTCTCAGTAAGACCTTTTTGGAGGATGTTCGTGTCAGCCGGAGAGTCAATTATGGCTCCCAGTTTGTAGTCATCAGCGAACTTGGTTAGCCATAGTCCTCCTGTGTTTGCCTGTACTTCTGAGAAATATATGCCGAACAGTAGGGGTCCCAGAACTGAGCCTTGCGGGACACCACTTGTGACTGGTTTAGAGTCAGACCTGGCGCCCACTATTCTTACCGTGTGAGTTCTGTCTGTAAGCCAGTTGGCAACCCATCTTATGACATAGGGGTTTATGTTCAGGCTGGTGAGTTTTTCTATAATACCCGAGTGATGAATGGTGTCAAACTCCTTGGTGAGATCAAGGTAGGCTGTGTGAACCACCTTTCCCTCATCTATGGCCTTGGTAACTGTCTCGAAGAAGTCAACCAGGTTTAGTAGGCATGATCTGCCCTTAAAGCTGAACTGGGTTGGGTCAAGTGTTTGGAGGTTCCCAATGTCTTTGTTAATGAGTTCCATGATGATGCGCTCCATAGCCTTGCAGACCAAGCTAGTCAGGCTTATGGGGCGATAGTTACCAGGGTCAGTTGTGGCTTCTCCTTTGTGGAGTGGAATAACCATTGCTGTTCGCCATTCTATGGGCACATAGCCTGTGGAGAGGCTGATGTTGAACAGCGTGTTTAGGTGGGGGGATTAGTTCGTTCTGTAGTTCGTGCAAGATGCAGCCTGGGACACCATCTGGCCCCATTGATGCTGTGTTTTTGGCTTTTGAAAGGGCTGTTTTCACCTGTGCTTCTGTGATTTCCGGGACACTACACTTTTCCGGTATTGCTGTGGGCCCTTTTGAAGGTGAGAGGGAGGTGAAGTTTGCACTGAATCTATCTGCCAGTATGTTGGCAATATCAGTAGGTTCAGTATATTTTGTGCTATTTTGCACTGTCTCAGAGCATATCTGCGAGTTGCCACTTAGATTTTTGACATAGCTAAAGAAGGCTTTGTGGTTATCTTTCGAGTCCTTGGCTATTTTTCTTTCTAAGTTAGCCTTGGATGATTTTATGAGGGACCTTAGTTTCATACTGATACTGATCAGGGATGTCTTTCCTTCTTGGGATTAGCTTTTTTTCTGAACTAGTTTCCTCCTTTTGTTGTATAACCTGTTTATGGCAGGGGTCCACCAGGCTGTTTTCCTTCTCTTAGGGGAGTGAGTCTTGGTTTTGCTAGGGATGGCATGATCCATGCATCCTTGTAGGTGTTCATAGAGTGCAATTGTAAAGGATTCTGCATCTTGGGCAGTGTTATCCTTTAGTGTGGGGGCTGTGTAACTTACCACCTCTGACTTACATAAGGTGAAGTTTGCTTTAGAAAAGGTGTTCACTGTGGTTTCCTTGGTTGGGGGTAGTGGTGGGGTGTGGACATCCAGGGTGATTAGTTTATGGTCTGATCTAAGCAGTGACGGGTTGACCTCCAGTACGGAGCACCTGTTGCCCATGCTGGTGATGACCAGGTCCAATATGTTATGGCCTCTGGTAGGGGAGTTTACCAGCTGATCCAGGGCATTTGAGTTGATAAATTCCAGGAAATGCTGAGACTGGGAGTTTGTACTCAAGTAGTTTTCCCAGTTAATGGTAGGGCAATTGAAATCTCCCAAGATCAGGGTGTTCGGTAGGACCTTCATGTTTTCCAGTGTCTCCAGAAAGGTGGAGTGGTGGTCTTGGGTCCTGGAGGGTGATCTGTAGCAGGCCACAATTTGCATTGCAGATTTGCCCGATGTTAGTTGCACATGGATGATCTCATGGCTAATATGCTATTCTATTTACTCCATTTCTATCACAGGATTATCTGGTGACTGGCAGTGGACCTTTCAGGTCTGTGATATATTTTGTTACAATTTCACTTAGCCAGTCTGACAGTGGGAAGGTTGGTGCCTGTCTCACTCAGTGTTATGTTTTAATGCAGAATTTTGTATAAATAAAATGACTGAGAAAAATGAAGATTTGGTTACATGCTTTCATGCTTGCTTAGATCTGGACTGCATAGCGCATTGCACTTAATTTATATCAACAGGACAGGATCCTACTTTGTTGTTAACTCCCAGGCATGATTTATGTTGTTAAGCATTTCTCTCCTACACACTGTTCTCTCTCTGCTTTTTAAATTATGGTTTTGATTCATTAGCTTGTGCCGCTTGTCCTTCACTTTACACTGCTGATACCAGGCAGGAAGCGTACCTGCCATGCTGGTGAACTCTGGGAAGAGTGAAAGAAACACACTTATTTAAATATAGTCAGTAGTCTAACAAATATTGGAATATAAAATCTGACACTGCTTTTTAGAAAGCATACAGAAAACAGAAGCAAGAATGCAGTATTGGAGTTATAAGATCAGAGAAAATATAAAATTTCAGGTCATTTTCACCTTACTTGCTCCCACCATCAGTCCCTCAGAGAAAACACAAATTAACCAATTTTGAAAAGGATCTTATCACTCACCTTGGATTTCTAGCCAAGTGCTTTTGCCCCTATAAAGGGCACATCATCTAAAACACCCACTCTCATGCTGCCTTTTGACCACTAACTCCCTCTTTTCATTTTAGTTCATTTTTTTTGCTCTATCTCCACATTTAACAATTCTACCAACACACTACTATAATGGGTCTCAAATATTTTTCATCAAATGGACCTTTTATTTATCCAAAACATGTATATGTTGTATATTTGGTATTGTCTCAGTTTTCCTACCTACATTCTCTTTGTATTTACTACGTTTATTGTCCCACCTATGAGTGTTTTTTTTTCATGCTGGCTCTATCTGCAAGTGGTCATTATTGATCAGCGCACTACCCCAGTAAACAGATGTAAATAAATAAATAAATAAATACATACATACAAACATACATAAATAAACTTTGACCACCATGAGTCTACTGTGATGAGAAAACCATTCTACGTTGTACAACTTATACGTAAAGGTATGGCATCCAGGTCCAAGGAGGTCATTTTCCCACTGTAATTGTCTCTCATCAGACCAATTATTGAGTTCAATCATTAAAGAAACACCACAAGTTTTAAGTTCTTTTCAATTGGAACAACATTTGTACTCACAGTATCCTTTAGTATTGTTCAGCTGTAAACTTGTATTCATTGGTCAAATGAAAAGAGAGCTTGCAATCACTTAAATGGTATAAACAAATGAAATAATGTAAATCAGAAGCAATAAATCACATTTTCAGGTACATGGCTGCCTCAAGGGGATCTGGGATTGATTGACTGATTGCTTAACTAATTGTTAGATTGACAAGGGAACCTTATAGGTCAGAAGTTTGAAGTTTCTCTGTGAAGTGTTTGGAATAGTTTTACTGATCATTTGCAATATAAAACTTGTTTCAGAAGAAAGGTGATAATTCCTTTTATGGCTATTTCTATAGTTGTGATATTTGTGACTTTTTTGTGCTAGTGGAACATTCTGTTTGTCTGCTGTTCATATAATCAGAAGCTGGGGAAGAATATTTATTTACTTTATTTTGCGATCATCATCTGAATCAGTCTTGGTATAACTGGGCTGCAAAATTCAAGTACCGTTTTTGCTACTATTGTTTGTCTGCTTGTTTCATTTACACTGACTGCATGGATATCTTATTATTAATATCCTGCAAAATGAGACTATTTTAAGCTTATAAGCATTGCTCATTCATTATTATAATATTCAGGGGCTTTGCTTATCACTACTTCTAGTTGCATGTAGCGAACTATTAAAACTGGCACCTGTGCTAAAATGTAAATAGGAATGTCTCATCTAAGGGACCTAACATTTATGTTTGACCTTATCAGTAAATGACCTGATACCTGTGTTTTTCTTTAACAGAAGTCTTATGGGATTGTTATCTTTTTGTTAAGGCTTTGCGTCTTGTTGAAGTAAACACAAAAATATGCTTCATTATGTGTTGCACATTGGCTAGTACAAAGAATTGCTGCCCTATATATTGTTGTACATTGGTTAGTTATTGTCAGATCACTCAAAGATCCTTTGGTCTACCTGACACACCCTTTGTTTGATTCTCTGCTGCAAAAAATGTTTTTTTTTGGGTTTTTTTTGAGGAACAAAAAACTGGTGACATTTTTTTGTTCTACATGTGTGGTATACAGACCTGAGATTGCTGCTTTATTCCTGAATTAGGTTTCAGGAGGCAAAGTCGTTACAAAACACTGGTACTCTTTATGTTGCAGGACATCCTTGGTTTTCTTGTTGCCATCAGCCACTTAGATAAGCAGGTGTCCACCATCCACGTTTCACTGTAGAGCATTGTTTTGCAATGTTTGACCAATCACAGCAAGATTCTGACTTGGATCAAGCTAACACTGGTTTTCTCACTGAAATTTGTGTCAAATATAACTTTGTCCCCTCTGAAACCTGGAATTGTTAACTACTTTTCGGTGACATACTGCACTAGAGAAAATCAGGTTGGGGTCTGTGTAAACATCTGCTTTAAATCTAAGTTTGAAAAGCAAAGTATGTGTGGTGGGAGACTGATCTGAGTATGTCCTCTGAACTGGACAGCTCTGCATGTAAGCATTTCATCATCAGAAGGAGATAAGTTTAGACTTTTGCAGAGATTTGCTGACCTCTACATTGAGTTCTCTAGGAACACTAGAAGTGGTTGACTCTCAATGATCTTAAAATCTGGGATGATAACAGCTTAGCTGTCTGTAGCAGTATGCCATTAATTTAAGTACAGTATTTGGTATTATGTGACATTCTCTATAGCTTGTCTTTCACATGGCCATGGAAATTACTCTGTCAGAAATTAAGTATGTCTCTTAATATTACCCACCCATTTGCGGCATTTTTTACAATTATCACCAAATTAGCACCCTGCCAAGTTCTCAGGTTGCTTATTATATCAATGTGGATAATAAAAATGGATGTGTAACTGCAACTTCATCTCTGGTTTCGAACCCCTGTTCTTCATTAATAGGGGAACCATGTAAATGTCTCAACATATCTTTGTTCAGAACATCTCTGGGTTATCTCTATGCAAAATATGAGTGCTAAAAAGTACTGAGGGAATGTAAGGCTAGGCTTCTTAAGATTCTCACAAATCAATAGCCTGGTAAGGCCCTATAAACCTATGAACATATAAATCCTAGACTTCGAAGTGGGTGTGGATTTAACTTTTGTTGAGTGGCATGCTGGAGACACTGAGATCCTGATACTTCTGTCAATGAACCTTCTCGGAGGTCTTTGATGTGCTCACTCCTCTTTGGGGATGTTTCTCATTTCTGAAGACACAGTCAGGATATCTTGATTGTGATATGAGAGACATGAAAAGATAAGTCCAGAGACTTGATCATTGCTGGAGAGTGTTGAACCTGGCAGAGGAAGGTTTGTGCTGATACATCATTGTTTCTGTCAGTGAGATACTTTGTGTAAGATGGCAGAATTGCTGAACATTGAAATTTCTGTAGCAATGTGCTGGCCTGATCAGCTTTTTTGCATTGTAGACAGGCTGTGCAGCACAAACTGCTGAGATATTTAGAAAGCTCTTAACATACAACAGTGCTTTGAACTGGGCTGGTTCTTTTTAAAAATGTTATTCTCTGCTAACACAGCTTAACGGGGAGTGCTGAAACTACTCCAGGAGCTGAGACAGGATTTGTTTGTAATATCTTTCTTCTACTTCACTGCCAAGATTCCATAACAGTTTGCATCCTGCCTATTGTAAGTTGGATTCCTGTCCTTCACGGCTTTTCAAAGGATATCTAACAGTTCTGAGTATCTGAATATTTTGATTTTCCTAATACTTATTGCTTCTCTTAGGAGAGGTGCATTCACATAAGCTTTCATTTAAGTTTTTAAAGAGCCTACGATAACTTCTGTATATGGGAAGATTAGTGTGGACTAACAGTTTGAACACATTCCTGATGTCTCTAGCCTGCTGTTTTTGCTGAAATCTATTGAGAAGTTGATGACAATGAAAACTTGAGAATTACTTATAAGCATGTGGGCTTCTGAATTCCTTTCAGCCTAGTTTCAGGCACTGCCTTTGCACTAACAAAGTGCTTCAAAGGATTAGGTATGTTCTTTTCATAGAGAAACATTACAAACATGCTTCTCTCTTGCTCCTTATTGACCTCTCAGTAGTATTCAGCTTTATCTACCATGGCATTGTAGCTGAATATGTGAAGATTAGACTCAATCTGGTTATATGTCAGTATGGAAAACAGATTCTAGAAAGAGTATTGGTTTAACTTCCTAGCTCTCATTTAACTAGTGAGTGAGGTTCCTCAGGAGTTTTGTCCTTGCATCATTTATTCAGAGTATCTGTATGCAGCTTCTAGGTGAGTAGGACATTGGTTGAATACCACAGCTATGCTGATAACACTCAGTTCTGTCTCTCATTTGATCCTGTCTCTACAGGTGTTCTGGCTCTGTAGGACTCATTTAATTGACATCTTTAGCAGGACTAGATCATACCTGGTGGGATTGAAACCAGGGAAGGACAAACTGCTTGCAGTATAGGCCACTAATCAAGTGCCACTTACTTCTTGGATCTACCCACTCCTTAAGATAAATAGATACACTGAATCTGATATGCGTGCTGCACGATCATGGTGTCATTACTAGTGATGCAGTAGCGCTGAAAGACTAAGTGTTAGTGATGGTGAAATTCACCTTTCATGACCGCAGGACTGTCCTAAGGTTCATATACCTAACTTGTAGCAATGGTGTTGCTACTGTTATTAATGCATGTTTATGTTCTAGACTGCACTAATGCAGTACCCTCCATCTCCGAATGCTAACAGGTGACTCTCATCTACTTCAGCCTAACGCAGAATGCATCAGACAGGACACTGATGCAGTTATCATATGGCTCGTATTACTCCCAGTAGCTTCCAGTTCAGTACATGATCACGCAGCATGAACTTGGACCTATCTACTAAAGATGTTAATCAAGGCTTTTCTTCTAATTAGGAAATTCCATTCATCCAGCAACAGGCTGCTGTAAATTTCCATAGCTCTTTTTTATAAATGTTGTCCTTGCTGGCCTTGTGGAATTATATACCATGCTGCCTCAGAGAATTTCCCAACACTGTACCATTTGGAAAACATTTAAAAACACTGTCTCTTTAAGAAAGCTTTTACTAATCTCCAGTTTATTGGCTGGTATTTAATTGTTTTAATGCTTCTTGTTTATGTTATAATGGTTTTCTATTTATCTGCATGTTAAATTAGTTTTCTTATGTATTGTATGCATTATAACTGCTATAAAGCACATTTGGTTGAAAGGTGCCATAAAAAAATACTGACTGATTGAAATGCCACTCATAATTAAGAATTTTTCACTAAAACAGAATGGTTGTTGCGTCTCTCTTTTTAAAAGAAAAGTTGGCATGTTTACTATGGAGATGCTTTGAAATTAATCAGTTTGGAATGTTGCCGACTGACAGCTGGGGAGAAATACTGCACAATGTCTCACTGGAGCTGTTCCGTTTGTTTCCTTTGTTGACTGTTGAGTACCCAAGTAACTGACTTTCAAACCAGCTAAAATGAAAATATGTAACTTAACTTCTGATAACACTAAGATATTGAAAAATATTGTTGACACTATACACACTATTATTCAAAAACTGAAACACACACACACACACACACACACACACCAGTGTATCTCTACATCTTTATATCTCTTTATTTGTGATCATACAAACTACTTTATGACTCTGTTTGAAAGGGCCCACTCAGCCGAAGTGCTTCATTTTTTATTTGAATTTAATATTTCAAAGACTGTATTAATTATTAATTCTTAGTGTAAAAGTGTTTTGAGCAATAAATCTGTTTTAGGTTCATAAGATTCATTCAGCACTTTTGCATTTATCAGAGCATGCATTACTCATTAAAGTAACCAAAGACCACATAGGTTATGAGTGTAACCAAACCTACAAAACTATCTCAGGACAGTGTCCTTTAGGTTGCAGTGAATGAACTTGAGGCAACTACTCAGAACTATTCCAGGGACATAGACAGTGCTGAGTTACTTACCTTCAATAATAAACGTTTTAAAGTGGTTGGAACATGGGCTGTCTGTGTATCAGTCACATACATGTTTTTCTATTACCAACAAGTGTTAAATATGAGCACTGACTGAGCTGAAATAAAAAAAAAAAATGTAACTTAAATGTAGTGCTGGAGCAGTTTAAATGTGCGTGTGCTGAGTGTCAAGGATTGTAGGTCAGTTTCTCTTTGCAGTGGTTGGTGGGTGTTAAAGGTAACGCCTTTGCCTGCACTCTTGTGCCTGATTTAAGTTTGAAACCAAGAGGCTTCTAGTACTTACTGTTGAAAAGTATAATGATTGCCACTGCTTATATGAACACGCCTATGTGATAAGGGAGATGCTTTTCAGAAGCTGGTTATGTGCAAGTATTTTCTTCTACTCAGCTCTCAACCTCTTTCCTTCAAAATCCGTGAAAAATCCAGAAATAATTATGAGACAATCAGGGAAACTTTTTAAAATATTAGTACTATTAACTTGAGAAATTGACAGAATAAGAGAATGTGAATTAGCATGCATTTTCATAATAATTATGGTCATTATTTATTAAAATCATTATCATAATTTATTAAAGTCATCATTTTTGAAATCCCTCGCCTTCAACTATTTAAATTTATTGGACATCCTACTGTATTCCATAGTACCAGAATACAAAAGTGACCACCCCGTTCAACCCATTTTGCTGTTGTAAAAATAGTAACTCTCCACTAAACCTTAACTTTTTAAACAGGTAAAACTTAAGTTACCTACTTTCACATCTAACTTCTCTAGTGTACACTGCAGTGTGCATTTTTTTTCATCTTACCTTTAAGCATCCCTGTGACTAGCACTTTCTCTAATACCTGCTGGAAAGCACTAGGAAGCCTTGCACTGATACAAGCACTCAACTCTCCTTGTTAATAAGGAGAAATTAATAGTAGGCACTAAACAGCCTATAATTGCAAAGTACCTTGCTAAGGTAAGGGAAAACAGCTCCTGTACTTTACAAAAAAAAAAAAAAAAAAAAGCACCAAACCAGGCATGTCCAAGGGTCAGCTTCCGGTGATTTCTCCTGTCCACCTGGTGAATCTGGGCATACTGGGGCAATGCAGCAATTGCCTCATGTACACAGACAACCCTCTCCTCCTACCACCCAACACTACAACCTGTGAGAAATGCACTTACATAGCCAAAATGGAAGCAAAGCTCTCTCCACCCAAGATTGTGCTAGACAGTCACGAGGAGAAGGTTAACACCCACACTACACCTCAAGCAACACATAGCCCTTCTAAACCCACACCACCAACACCCACATATAGCAACACTAAATCCACATATGCAGAGGCCCTTAACTGTAACCTGCCCAAGCAACAAGGACCTCTGAAGCTGAAACACAAACAAACACCAATCACAACCAAAGTGTCACATAGTTCACAACACCTGTGTGCCACCCAGCAACAGCCCCTAAGGCAAGACAATGTACCTAACACTTTAGTCATAGGTGACTCTATAGTCCAGCACACTGATGTCCCTCTCACCAGGTTGAACAAGGAGAACATTACAGTCAGCTGCCTGTCGGGTGCCAGGATCCGCCACATAACGCATGCACTCAAGTCACTCCACAACAAGTACAAATATGACTCTGTCATTGTCCATGTTGGAGTGAATGACTTGAGACGTACCTCCCTGGACTACATGAAAAGAGACATGGAAGAGCTCTCGGATCATGTGGCCCAGGCAGGTATGACCCTAGCCCTGAGTAGCATCCTGCCTTCGCCCAGAATGATACCACAATATAAGGACAAAATGATTGACTTCAACAATTGGCTAAGCTTCTGGTGTCATTCAAAGGGGATCCAGTATCTGTCTGCCTGGGACGACATGATTGACAGACCACGATGCTTTGCCAGAGATGGTCTGCACCTGTCGCCCCTGGGATTCAGGTTACTGGCTAAGGCTCTTGCCACCCCTATAGTGTCTTTTTTAGGCAAAGTTCAAAGGACAAAACCACAACCGTCACAGATACAAGCATGCAAAATCTGAAGGTAATGCTACTCAATGCTAGAAGTCTAAACCTCAAAATGCACTCTCTCGAGGCACTCCTAAAAATGGGGAACATCGATATCTGTGCACTAACTGAGACCTGGTTCAAGGCTTCAGAGAGCACCCCTGCAATACCAGGCTATAACTCTTACCACACTTCTCGGCCACCAAACCAGGACCGAAACACTAAAGGTGGAGGAGTGTCAATATTCACCAAGGATATTCACACCACCAGGCTAGTTTCCCAACACAATGCATCTGAAATTCTCCAGGTGCAATTAACACTAGGTAAGATTGCAATCCAAATTGTAGCTTGCTACAGATCCCCCACCATACCCCAAGATTCTCACTACACCTTTCTAAACATACTGGAAAATATTAAGATAGAACCAAACACCCTAATACTGGGTGATTTTAACTACCCTGCCATTAACTGGGAAAACTACTCATGTACCAACACCTTTGCCCAACGGTTCTTGGAATTCATAAATTCCAACGCCCTGGATCAACTAATCCATAGTCCCACCAGGGGCTCCAATATCCTAGACCTGGTCATTACCAACATGGGAAATCAATGCTCCACACCTATGGTCACCCCTCATTAGTCAGGTCTGACCATAAGCTAATCACCCTTAACATCCACATCCCACCCCCAACCCCCAGTAAGGAAACCTCCATAAAAAATTTCTCCAAAGCCAACTTCATGCTACACAAGTCAGAAGTGACAAACTTCATGACACCCATGCAGATGGGAACTGAAAGTTTAACTGCTGAATCCTACACTAAGGCACTGTACGAGCACATCCGCTCATGCATGAATCGTGCCATCCCAAATAGAACCAAGATGCTCTCATCCAAAAAAGGAAGCCAATCTGGTAGTCCCCTGCCATAAACAAACTTTACAACAAAAGGAAGAAACTGTTGCAGAAAAGAGGAAAATCCCAGGATGCAAAAAACTCCCTTACCAGCCTCAGTAAGAAACTGAGATCCCTCATAAAATCCTCCAAAGCTAGTTACGAAAATAAAATTGCCAAAGATTCCAAAGGCAACCACAAGGCATTCTATAACTATGTCAAGAATCTAAATGGCAATGCTCAGATCTGCTCTGAGCTAAAACAGGATGGCATTAAATATACTGATCCCAAGGATGTTGCCAATATCCTGGCAGATCGATTCAGTGCCAACTTCACCCCCCTCTCACCCCCTAAATGGCCCATCTCAATACTGGAAGATTGCCAAATTCTGGTAATAACGGCCACACAGGTAAAAAACCCACTCTCCAAAGCTAAGAATACAGCATTCATGGGACCAGATGACATCCCGGGCTGTATACTACATGAACTACAATATGAACTGGCACCTCACCTAAGTGTCATGTTTAATCATAGCCTCACCTCAGGTTTCGTGCCCACTGAGTGGCGCAGAGCTACAGTTATCCCACTCCACAAGGGGGGATCCACCTTGGATCCCAGAAACTACCGTCCCATCAGTCTGACAAGCCTTATCTGCAAGGCCATGGAGCGTATTATCATGGAACTTATAAACAAAGACATTGGCAACCTTCAAACACTGGACCCCACCCAGTTTGGGATTGTGAAGGGCCGATCTTGTCTCCTGAACCTGACTGACTTCTTCGAATCAGTCTCCAGAGCCATGGACAAGGGTAAAGTGGTCCACACAGCTTATCTAGACCTTGCCAAAGCCTTTGTCACCATCCCCCACTCTGGAATCATAGATAAACTTACTAAGCTGGGCATTAATCCCTACGTCACCCAATGGGTTGCTAACTGGCTTACTGATAGAACCCACACTATAAAAGTAGCCGACTCCAAATCCATCTCCAGACAAGTGACAAGTGGAGTACCTCAGGGTTCAGTCCTGAGTCCACTCTTGTTTGGCATCTACTTCTCTTAAGTGCAGGCCAACACTAAGGGAATCTGGCTAACAAAGTTCGCAGATGACTGTAAACTGGGAGCCATTATTGAATCCCCAAATTATGTGGATACTCTACAAAAGGGCCTTACAGAAACAGATGCTTGGTGCCAGAGCCATGGGCTCAAGCTCAATGCCAAGAAATGTATAGTTATCCCCTTTGGGAAAAAACATGTATCCGTGAATTAGCATATAGGTGGCAGTACACTAAACACTGAAAGTGTGATAAGAGACTTAGGGACAGAGGTGGACAGTGGTCTCACCTTCGAAAACCACATCGCCACAACAGTCAGGAAATCCTTCTATGTGGCACACCTCATCACTAAGGGCTTTTCATCCAGAAAAAAGGAGGTCATTGTCCCACTGTACTCATCCATCATTAGACCCATTATAAAATACAATGCTCTGTTTGGTATGTACCTCTCAAGACATGTGCAACAACTGGAAAGGCCGCAGAAATACCTCACTAAAAGAATCACAGGCCTAAAGCAGATGCCCTACGCTGACCACCTTAAAAAACTCCAGCTAAACTCTGTCACATATCGTCTACTCTGAGGCGATCTCTGCTTAACATACAAGGCCATGTCAAACCCAGAGCTGTTGGACATGCTACACTTAAAGAAATCCCAATCCCTCAGAGCCACACGCTCCAGGGATCTAAACCTTGTCATCACAATAAACAAAACATGCTAGAGGGATAGGTTCCTGACCCAGAGACTCCCCAGACTCTGGAATAGATTGCCCATACATGTCAAGCAGAGTGCCTCTTTGGCCCTCTTCAAAAGGAACCTTGACGATTGGATGGGAGAAAGGAAATTCACCCTGGGATCACGTCAGTCGCCCTGCTAGACAGGGGTCCGGGGAAGTAAATAGTGTGGGAAGAAATAGCCAAGGAATTGTTATGGCTAGGCTTGTATAGGCCCTAGGGCTGATAGCCTAGTACCAACCTATGAACCTATGAACTATAATCCGCTACCTTTTCTTCCAAAATTGCCAGTTTTATGGGGGATCAGGTGGGGCAGAGCAAACTTTTGAGCCAAAATAAGGGACAGTTGATAGGTCTGCTTTCATTAACTGGAAGACAAAATCTCGATGAGGATGTGTATGAAGGATAACAGAAATGTTTACAAAACCGTTGTAAAAGAAATGTTGAACCGATAACGGAAAAGTACCAAAAAAAAAAAAAAAACAAAGCAACTGAGATTCTGTTTTCTTTCACATGCACAATACACCAGTATAGGGAAGACAGTATGAAAGAAGACTGAAGTGCCCTTATACAAATACATTATTTAAGAAAGGAAAAATGTCTTTCTTAAATAACGTAATTGTATAATAGCAATAATCCACACCTATTTGTGGGTATATCAGGATATATGAATTGTTGGCTTTGTTAATTACTTGGGCTTTGCCCTTGTGATCAAACCACACTAATCATGGGTAAATCCTGATATTCCCACAAACAGGAGTGGATTATTGCAGTGCTTTACTCTAAGCAGAGGTGATCTGTATCAGGACAGGAGTGATTACAGAGCTTCCTTTTTAAGCAGGTGCGACTCATTAAACACAAATATGTTTTGCTTAGAAGTGATTTGAGAGCTTTGATAAAGTGAGATGTTTGGAGCAATGACATAGTCTTTAAGAAGCATGTGATGTGCAACTTGCTAGTGGTTCATAGCTCTAACTGTCTGTTCTATACTGCCATTCCAATAAAAACAAAAGGTTACAAAGTATGCACATGTATATACACACAATATATAATTACAATGCATACTTTGTTACAAAAGGTCAAGTACTTTCCTCCTTTGCCTGCAAATAATGCTAAAATCATATTTATTATTTCCTTCTGTATTGGCTCTGCAGTCTAAAAGAGCCAATCAAAGACAAGAGACTTGGTAATGCAAAAACATAACTGGTATATCATCACAAGGCATGTAAGTGGTGGCTAACAGGATTCAAACATGGGCTCCTAGTTCTGTAGCCCAAAACATACACAAGTGTATTATTTAAGCAATAACCCATGCATGGGTGTGGGTAATGCTGGATTTACCCACGGTTGGTGTGGTTTGGTCACGAGGGCGAAGCCCGAGTGGCCAAACAAAGACAACTGTGGGTAAATCCAGCATTACCACCAGAAGTGAGTTATTGCTATATCTAATGACATTATTTAAGAAAAAAAATACTTACTTTTCTTAAATAATGGCATTGTATAATGCCTCCTTGCTGCCCTTCCGCAGCTGTCCAGTATTCTGCGGCAGTTCTGATGTACTGTGCATGCGTATGGTTATGCAGTACATCTGAACTGTGTGTGTGGAAGCAACGGAGAAAGGAAGATCTCCGTTGCTTTTAAAAACTTGTCTCGCTATGTTAAAAGAGTTTAACATAGCGAGATAGCTTTAAAAAAAAGCAACGGAGATTTTCCTTTCTCCGTTGCTTTTTTTAAAGCTGTTTTGCTATGTTAAACAAGTTTAACATAGCAAGACAGCTTTAAAAAAAGCAACAGAGAAAGGAAGATGTCCGTCGCTTTTTTTTAAGATATCTCACTATGTTAAACTCATTTAACATAGCGAGATAACAGCAACGGAGCTCTTCCGTTCTCCATTGCTGTCCAAAAAAAAAAAAAAAAAAAGACATACTAATGGACCTTTTTCCATTAATAAGTCTTTGATTTACAACGTGCACGCTGACCAATCAACATGCACGTTTTGGAATATTAATGGAGGGGTTGTTGTATAATTTGTCTCAAACAATACACGTTCAGAAAAAAAAATATCACTAGCATTTTTTGTTTGCAAAATTAGTTGATCGTTTATGTACTAAGTATATTTCAAAAATAAGTTGGCAAAAACGTTACTGTAATGCAATATGAAAAACTTAGCAGATTAGTTTTTAGTTGCATGTAGCCTGTTGATATCCATCTCACATTACTTAACATTTTTAGTTCAGAGTCAGCCCTCCTAGAATTCTTAGTACTTTTTTGTCAGCTTTCATCCAGCAATCAGAGGGTTATAGAAAGTACTGCAGATGGGCTGAGACTTATGTGAAGGCACAAATAAATGGATGAAAATGCTGAATGAAATATATTCAGAACCTGCCCCTCATCTTCAGCTCAAAGCAAACAGTGATTCTCATATTAGTGGTATACAAGCACCATTATGTCTTTTGCATTCATTAGTCTGTATAATCCAGATCACCACAGAAAATATTAGACATATACATCTAGGATAAAAAAAAATACCTTATACATTTTAACAAACTGTTTATTTTGCAGCATATCCTGCACTGGTGTAGTCTTCAAAAATACTGGTCTCATAATGGAAATAGTTCTCTGTAACAGTACTGTCTCTTAACATGTGGCACATATTTACATTTTGGGGAAATGTCTCTACAAATATTTTAACATCATTCACTTAACAATTATGAGGAAATGCATGAATAGGAAATATTTATGGGTCACATTTGAGCTGAACATCTTGCTTTTTGTACTAAATATATATACAGTGGATATAAAAAATGTACACACCCCTGTTAAAATGCCAGGTTTTTGTGATATAAAAAAATTAGACCACAATAAATCATTTCAAAACATTTCCCATCTTTAATGTGACCTATAACCTGTACAATTCAATTGAAAAACAAGCAAACATGTTAGGGGAAAATATAAAAAATAAAAAATGTAAAATAAGCTGGTTGCATAAGTGTGCACACCCTTAAACTAATACTTTGTTGAAGCACCTTTTGATTTAATTACAACATTCAGTCTTCTTGGGTACACACCTGCCATCAATTAACGAGACTCTGATTAACCCCAAATAAAGTTTAGCTGTCCTAGTAGGATTTTCCTGACATTTACTCAGTTGCCTGCTACAGCAAAAGCCATGGTTCGCAGAGAGCTTACAAAGCATCAAAGGGATCTCATTGTTGAAAAGTATCAGTCAGGTGAATGGTACAAAAAAATATCCACAGAATTGGATATACCATGGAACACAGTGAAGACAGTCATCAAAAAGTGAAGAAAATACGGGGCAACAGTGACGTTGCAAAAAACTGGACTTCCCTCCAAAACTGATGAAAAGACAACATGAAAACTAGTCAGGGAGGCTGCCAAGAGACCTACAACAACACTGAAGGAGCTGCAGAAATTTCTTGCAAGTACTGGTTGTGTACTACATGTGCCAACAATCTTCCATATTCTCCATATATCTGGACTAAGGGGTAGTATTACAAGACGGAAGCCATTTCTTACACAGAAAAACATCCAGGCCTGGCTAAAATTTGCAAAACAATATATCAAGTCTCCCAAAAGCATGTGGAAAAATGTGTTATGGTCTGATGAGACCAAGGTTGAACTTTTTGCTAACAATTCCAAAAGGTACGTTTGGTGCAAAAACAACACTTTGCATCACCAAAAGAACACCATCCCCACGGTGAAGCATGGTGGTGGCAGTATCATGCTTTGGGGTAGCTTTTCTTCAGCAGGAAGTGAGGCTTTAGTCAAGGTGGAGGGAATAATGAACAGTTCCATATACCAGTCACTTTTGGCCCAAAACCTCCAGGTGTCTGCTAGAAAGCTGAAGATGAAGAGGAATGTCACCTTTCAACACTACAATGACCCCAAGCATATATACAAATCAACAAAATAATTGCTTTAACAGAAGAAAATTAAAGTTTTGGAATGGCCCAGCCAGAGCCACACCTAAATCCAATAGAAAATCTGTGGGGTGACCTGAAGAGGGCTGCACACAAGATATGCTCTCACAATCTGACAGATTTGGAGAGCTTTTGCAAGGAAGACTGGGCAAATATTGTCAAGTCAAGATGTGCCATGCTGATAGACTCCTACCCAAGAAGACTGAATGCTGTAATTAAATCAAAAGTTGCTTCAATAAAGTGTGGGTTTAAGGGTGTGCACAGTTATGCAACCAGCTTATTTTACGTTATGTATTTTTTTATATTTTTGCCCCTAATAGATTTGTTTGTTTTTCAATTGAATTGTACAGGTTATTGGTCATATAAAAGGTGGGGAGAGCTTTGAAATGATTTATTGTGGTCTCATTTTTTTATATCACAAAAACCTGGCATTTTAACAGGGATGTGTATACTTTTTATATCCACTGTATCTCTCTCTCTCTCTCTACATATATATATATATATATATATATATATATATATATATGTATAGAGAGAGAGAGAGAAAGAAGGAGAAAATGAAAGACTGAAAGAGAGATATAGAGAGATGCACACCACACACACACTGCTTTTTAAATGGTGGTTATATTAAGGCTTGTGTTTGATAGTATATGAATTCATTTTATTTTTTTCCATCTAGTTATTTGATAAATGCTACCTAGCTTATTATGTAATTCAGATCATAAGCTTATAACGGGCAATTTACGAGTGTTTAAACAGATAGTTATTAAAATGTATAAAAATTACATATATAATTTGTATACACACATATGCACATGCAAGTGCGCAGACACATGCGTGTGCACGCTCACACACACATACACACACACACACACACACACACACACACACACACACACACACAATCATACACACACATTCTGCATTTTACCTAGAAAAGCTTCAAATCAAATGCTGACATTAACTGCAGTAAATATTCCATGTTTAGACTTAGATATTGTATGTAAATAAGAGATTAAGACAAAAATAAAACAAGTACAAGGAATTTAGCTCATCAGTATAAGGATTATTACTATTTAGAAAGACAGGTGTTAGCAATCCCATCTTTTCAAACACTCAGCTGTTAGCTAAAATTGATATAACTAAGAGTAATATGCCAGCAAAGTTTGTTCAGAATGACTGCATTAGATAGTGGCACAGGAATAAAAATCTGGGTTTCTGTTTATCATTAGAACAGTGTAGTTGCCAAGTTTTAAAGTACATAGGCATTATAGGAATTTCAAGGCATCTGAGAAGCAAAGTCATTTCCTGTTCATGTGTATTACCTCGTGAGTAACAAATGGCTTTAACATCAGTACAGAATGTAATTACTAGCAGAATTGTGTCAAAGTATTTATGGAGACACTTCTCCAAATAATGTAAATATGTGCCACATGTTAAGGGACAGTACTGTTACAGGGAACTGACCAATTCCAATATGAGAACAACATTGTTAAAGACTACATCAGTGCTGTGGAGTTGCTGTAAGAGAAGCAGTTTGTTAAAATGTATAAGATATTTTTTTGTTTTGATCCTAGATGGATAGGTCCACTGTTATCTGGTTGATGTATATAAGTTATGGGTACTTTGCTAGTAGTATAACAGGGCAGACGTATTTGTTAATGAACTCATTCAGTAATATAGATCAAGCAAAATGATGTAGTATGTGTGTGAGAGGCTTACTGGTATGTGTGTGTGAGAGGGTTACTGGTATGTGTGTGTGAGAGGGTTACTGGTATGTGTGTGAGAGGGTTACAGGTATGTGTGTGTGAGAGGGTTACTGGTATGTGTGTGAGAGGGTTACTGGTATGTGTGTGTGAGAGGGTTACTGGTATGTGTGTGAGAGGGTTACTGGTATGTGTGTGAGAGGGTTACTGGTATGTGTGTGAGAGAGTTACTGGTATGTGTGTGAGAGGGTTACTGGTATGTGTGTATGAGAGGGTTACTGGTATGTGTGTGTGATTTGGTTACTGGTATGTTGTGTGAGAGGGTTACTGGTATGTGTGTGAGAGGGTTACAGGTATGTGTGTATGAGAGGGTTACTGGTATGTGTGTGTGATTTGGTTACTGGTATGTTGTGTGAGAGGGTTACTGGTATGTGTGTGTGAGGGGGTTACTGGTATGTGTGTGTGATTTGGTTACTGGTATATTGTGTGAGAGGGTTACTGGTATGTTTGTGTAAGAGGGTTACTGGTATGTGTGTATGAGGGGGTTACTGGTTTGTGTGTGTGTGATTTGGTTACTGGTATGTTGTGTGAGAGGGTTACTGGTATGTGTGTGAGAGGGTTACTGGTATGTGTGTATGAGAGGGTTACTGGTATGTGTGTATGAGAGGGTTACTGGTATGTGTGTGGAGGGTTACTGGTATGTGTGCATTAGAGGGTTACTGGTATGTGTGTGAGAGGGTTACTGGTATGTGTGTATGAGAGGGTTACTGGTATGTGCATATGAGAGGGTTACTGATATGTGTGTGTGATTCGATTACTGGTATGTGTGTGTGATTTGGTTACTGGTATGTGTGTGTGATTTGGTTACTGGTATGTGTGTGAGAGGGTTACTGGTATGTGTGTATGAGAGGGTTACTGGTATGTGTGTGTGAGAGGGTTACTGGTATGTGTGTGAGAGGGTTACTGGTATGTGTGTGTGAGAGAGTTACTGGTATGTGTGTGTAAGAGGGTTACTGGTATGTATTTGGTTACTGGTATGTATGTGTGAGAGGGTGACTGGTATATGTGTGTGATTCGGTTACTGGTATGTGTGTATGAGAGGGTTACTGGTATGTGTGTGTGATTCAGTTACTGGTATGTGTGTAAGAGGGTTACTGGTATGTGTGTGTGTGAGAGGGTTACTGGTATGTGTGTATGTAAGAGGGTTACTGGTATGTGTGTGTGAGAGAGGGTTACTGGTATGTGTGTATGAGAGGGTTACTGGTATGTGTGTGTGTGATTTGGTTACTGGTATGTGTGTGAGAGGGTTACTGGTATGTGTGTATGAGAGGGTTACTGGTATGTGTGTGTGAGAGGGTTACTGGTATGTGTGTGTGTGAGAGGGTTACTGGTATGTGTGTGTGAGAGGGTTACTGGTATGTGTGTGAGAGGGTTACTGGTATGTGTGTGTGAGACAGTTACTGGTATGTGTGTGTAAGAGGGCTACTGGTATGTATTTGGTTACTGGTATGTATGTGTGAGAGGGTTACTGGTATGTGTGTGTGAGAGGGTTACTGGTATGTGTGTGAGAGGGTTACTGGTATGTGTGTGTGATTCAGTTACTGGTATGTGTGTGTAAGAGGGTTACTGGTATGTGTGTGTGTGAGAGGGTTACTGGTATGTGTGTGTAAGAGGGTTACTGGTATGTGTATGTGTGTGAGAGGTTTACAGGTATGTGTGTGTGAGAGAGTTACTGGTATGTGTGTGATTCGGTTACTGGTATGTGTGTGTGAGAGGGTTACTGGTATGTGTGTGAGAGGGTTACTGGCATGTGTGTATGAGAGGGTTACTGGTATGTGCATATGGGAGGGTTACTGGTATGTGTGTGTGATTCTATTACTGGTATGTGTGTGTGATTTGGTTACTGGTATGTGTGTGTGATTTGGTTACTGGTATGTATGTGAGAGGGTTACTGGTATGTGTGTATGAGAGGGTTACTGGTATGTGTGTGAGAGGGTTACTGGTATGTGTGTGTGTGAGAGGGTTACTGGTATGTGTGTGTGAGAGGGCTACTGGTATGTGTGTGAGAGGGTTACTGGTATGTGTGTGTGAGAGAGTTACTGGTATGTGTGTGTAAGAGGGTTACTGGTATGTATGTGTGAGAGGGTTACTGGTATATGTGTGTGATTCGGTTACTGGTATGTGTGTATGAGAGGGTTACTGGTATGTGTGTGTGATTCAGTTACTGGTATGTGTGTGTAAGAGGGTTACTGGTATGTGTGTGTGTGTGAGAGGGTTACTGGTATGTGTGTGAGAGGGTTACTGGTATGTGTGTATGAGAAGGTTACTGGTATGTGTGTGAGAGGGTTACTGGTATGTGCGTATGAGAGGGTTACTGGTATGTGCATATGAGAGGGTTACTGGTATGTGTGTGTGATTCGATTACTGGTATGTGTGTGTGATTTGGTTACTGGTATGTGTGTGATTTGGTTACTGGTATGTATGTGAGAGGGTTACTGGTATGTGTGTATGAGAGGGTTACTGGTATGTGTGTGAGAGGGTTACTGGTATGTGTGTGTGTGAGAGGGTTACTAGTATGTGTGTGTGTGAGAGGGCTACTGGTATGTGTGTGAGAGGGTTACTGGTATGTGTGTGTGAGAGAGTTACTGGCATGTGTGTGTAAGAGGGTTACTGGTATGTATGTGTGAGGGGGTTACTGGTATATGTGTGTGATTCAGTTACTGGTATGTGTGTATGAGAGGGTTACTGGTATGTGTGTGTGATTCAGTTACTGTATGTGTGTGTAAGAGGGTTAATGGTATGTGTGTGTGTGAGAGGGTTACTGGTATGTGTGTGTGTAAGAGGGTTACTGGTATGTGTGTGTGTGAGAGGGTTACTGGTATGTGTGTGTGAGAGTTACTGGTATGTGTGTGATTCGGTTACTGGTATGTGTGTGAGAGGGTTACTGGTATGTGTGTAAGATGGTTACTGGTATGTGTGTGTGAGAGGGTTACTGGTATGTGTGTGTGAGGGTTACTGGTATGTGTATGTGAGAGGGTCACTGATATGTGAGTGTGAGAGGGTTACTGGTATGTGTGTGTGATTCGGTTACTGGTATGTATGTGTGAGAGGGTTACTGGTATGTGTGAGTAAGAGGGTTACTGGTAAGTGTGTGTAAGAGGGTTACTGTTTTATGTGTGTGAGAGGGTTACTGGTATGTGTGTGAGGGGGTTACTGGTATGTGTGTGTGAGAAGGTTACTGGTATGTTTGTGTGTGTGATTCGGTTACTGGTATGTATGTGTGAGAGGGTTACTGGTATGTGTGTGAGAGGGTTTCTGGTATGTGTGTGTGATTCAGTTACTGGTATGTGTGTGAAAGGGTTAATGGTATGTGTGTGTGAGATGGTTACTGGTATGTGTGTGAGAGGGTTACTGGTGTGTGTGTGTGTGAGAGGGTTACTGGTATGTGTGTGAGAGGGTTACTGGTATGTGTGTGAGATAGTTACTGGTATGTGTGTGTGAGAGGGTTACTGGTATGTGTGTGAGAGTGTTACTGGTATGTGCATATGAGAGGGTTACTGGTATGTGTGTGTGATTCGATTGCTGGTATGTATGTGTGATTTGGTTACTGGTATGTGTGTGTGATTTGGTTACTGGTATGTGTGTGAGAGGGTTACTGGTATGTGTGTGTGAGAGGGTTACTGGTATGTGTGTGTGAGAGGGTTACTGGTATGTGTGTGAGAGGGTTACTGGTATGTGTGTGAGATAGCTACTGGTATGTGTGTGTGAGAGGGTTACTGGTATGTGTGTGAGAGTGTTACTGGTATGTGCATATTAGAGGGTTACTGGTATGTGTGTGTGATTCGATTGCTGGTATGTATGTGTGATTTGGTTACTGGTATGTGTGTGTGATTTGGTTACTGGTATGTGTGTGAGAGGGTTACTGGTATGTGTGTATGAGTGGGTTACTGGTATGTGTGTGTGTGAGAGGGTTACTGGTATGTGTGTGCGAGAGAGTTACTGGTATGTGTGTGTAAGTGGGTTACTGGTATGTATTTGGTTACTGGTATGTATGTGTGAGAGGGTTACTGGTATATGTGTGTGATTCGGTTACTGGTATGTGTGTATGAGAGGGATACTGGTATGTGTGTGTGATTCAGTTACCGGTATGTGTGTGTGAGAGGGTTACTGGTATGTGTGTGTAAGAGGGTTACTGGTATGTGTGTGTGTGAGAGGGTTACTGGTATGTGTGTGTGTGAGAGTTACTGGTATGTGGGTGTGAGAGGGTCACTGATATGTGTGTGTGAGAAGGTTACTGGTATGTGTGTGTGTGTGATTCGGTTACTGGTATGTATGTGTGAGAGGGTTACTGGTATGTGTGTGTGAGAGAGTTACTGGTATGTGTGTGAGAGGGTTACTGGTATGTGTGTGTGATTCAGTTACTGGTATGTGTGTGTGAGAGGGTTATTGGTATGTGTGTGTGAGACAGTTACTGGTATGTGTGTGTGAGAGGGTTACTGGTATGTGTGTGTGAGAGGGTTACTGGTATGTGTGTGTGAGAAGGTTACTGGTATGTGTGTGTGTGTGATTCGGTTACTGGTATGTATGTGTGAAAGGGTTACTGGTATGTGTGTGTGAGAGGGTTACTGGTATGTGTGTGAGAGGGTTACTGGTATGTGCGTGTGATTCAGTTACTGGTATGTGTGTGTGAGAGGGTTATTGGTATGTGTGTGTGAGACAGTTACTGGTATGTGTGTGTAAGAGGGTTACTGGTATGTATTTGGTTACTGGTATGTATGTGTGAGAGGGTTACTGGTATATGTGTGTGATTCGCTTACTGGTATGTGTGTATGAGAGGGTTACTGGTATGTGTGTGTGATTCAGTTACTGGTATGTGTGTGTAAGAGGGTTACTGGTATGTGTGTGTGTGAGAGGGTTACTGGTATGTGTGTGTAAGAGGGTTACTGGTATGTGTGTGTGTGAGAGGTATACAGGTATGTGTGTGTGAGAGAGTTACTGGTATGTGTGTGATTCGGTTACTGGTATGTGTGTGTGAGAGGGTTACTGGTATGTGTGTGAGAGGGTTACTGGTATGTGTTTATGAGAGGGTTACTGGTATGTGCATATGAGAGGGTTACTGGTATGTGCATATGAGTGGGTTACTGGTATGTGTGTGTTATTCGATTCCTGGTATGTGTGTGTGATTTGGTTACTGGTATGTGTGTGTGATTTGGTTACTGGTATGTATGTGAGAGGGTTACTGGTATGTGTGTATGAGAGGGTTACTGGTATGTGTGTGAGAGGGTTACTGGTATGTGTGTGAGAGGGTTACTGGTATCTGTGTGTGTGAGAGGATTACTGGTATGTGTGTGTGAGAGGGCTACTGGTATGTGTGTGTGAGAGAGTTACTGGTATGTGTGTGTAAGTGGGTTACTGGTATGTATTTGGTTACTGGTATGTATGTGTGAGAGGGTTACTGGTATATGTGTGTGATTCGGTTACTGGTATGTGTGTATGAGAGGGATACTGGTATGTGTGTGTGATTCAGTTACTGGTATGTGTGTGTGAGAGGGTTACTGGTATGTGTGTGCGTGAGAGTTACTGGTATGTGTGTGTGAGAGGGTCACTGATATGTGTGTGTGAGAAGGTTACTGGTATGTGTGTGTGTGTGATTCGGTTACTGGTATGTATGTGTGAGAGGGTTACTGGTATGTGTGTGTGAGAGAGTTACTGGTATGTGTGTGAGAGGGTTACTGGTATGTGTGTGTGATTCAGTTACTGGTATGTGTGTGTGAGAGGGTTATTGGTATGTGTGTGTGAGACAGTTACTGGTATGTGTGTGTGAGAGGGTTACTGGTATGTGTGTGTGAGAGGGTTACTGGTATGTGTGTGTGAGAAGGTTAGTGGTATGTGTGTGTGTGATTCGGTTACTGGTATGTATGTGTGAAAGGGTTACTGGTATGTGTGTGTGAGAGGGTTACTGGTATGTGTGTGAGAGGGTTACTGGTATGTGCGTGTGATTCAGTTACTGGTATGTGTGTGTGAGAGGGTTATTGGTATGTGTGTGTGAGACAGTTACTGGTATGTGTGTGTAAGAGGGTTACTGGTATGTATTTGGTTACTGGTATGTATGTGTGAGAGGGTTACTGGTATATGTGTGTGATTCGGTTACTGGTATGTGTGTATGAGAGGGTTACTGGTATGTGTGTGTGATTCAGTTACTGGTATGTGTGTGTAAGAGGGTTACTGGTATGTGTGTGTGTGAGAGGGTTACTGGTATGTGTGTGTAAGAGGGTTACTGGTATGTGTGTGTGTGAGAGGTTTACAGGTATGTGTGTGTGAGAGAGTTACTGGTATGTGTGTGATTCGGTTACTGGTATGTGTGTGTGAGAGGGTTACTGGTATGTGTGTGAGAGGGTTACTGGTATGTGTGTATGAGAGGGTTACTGGTATGTGCATATGAGAGGGTTACTGGTATGTGCATATGAGAGTGTTACTGGTATGTGTGTGTTATTCAATTCCTGGTATGTGTGTGTGATTTGGTTACTGGTATGTGTGTGTGATTTGGTTACTGGTATGTATGTGAGAGGGTTACTGGTATGTGTGTATGAGAGGGTTACTGGTATGTGTGTGAGAGGGTTACTGGTATGTGTGTGAGAGGGTTACTGGTATCTGTGTGTGTGAGAGGATTACTGGTATGTGTGTGTGAGAGGGCTACTGGTATGTGTGTGAGAGGGTTACTGGTATGTGTGTGTGAGAGGGTTACTGGTATGTGTGTGAGGGGGTTACTGGTATGTGTGTGTGAGAAGGTTACTGGTATGTTTGTGTGTGTGATTTGGTTACTGGTATGTATGTGTGAGAGGGTTACTGGTATGTGTGTGAGAGCGTTTCTGGTATGTGTGTGTGATTCAGTTACTGGTATGTGTGTGAAAGGGTTAACGGTATGTGTGTGTGAGATGGTTACTGGTATGTGTGTGAGAGGGTTACTGGTATGTGTGTGAGAGTGTTACTGGTATGTGCATATGAGAGGGTTACTGGTATGTGTGTGTCATTCGATTACTGGTATGTATGTGTGATTTGGTTACTGGTATGTGTGTGTGATTTGGTTACTGGTATGTGTGTGAGAGGGTTACTGGTATGTGTGTATGAGAGGGTTACTGGTATGTGTGTGTGAGAGGGTTACTGGTATGTGTGTGTGAGGGAGTTACTGGTATGTGTGTGTAAGTGGGTTACTGGTATGTATTTGGTTGCTGGTATGTATGTGTGAGAGGGTTACTGGTATATGTGTGTGATTCGGTTACTGGTATGCGTGTATGAGAGGGTTACTGGTATGTGTGTGTGATTCAGTTACTGTATGTGTGTGTAAGAGGGTTACTGGTATGTGTGTGTGTGAGAGGGTTACTGGTATGTGTGTGTGTAAGAGGGTTACTGGTATGTGTGTGTGTGAGAGGGTTACTGGTATGTGTGTGTGAGAGAGTTACTAGTATGTGTGTGATTCGGTTACTGGTATGTGTGTGAGAGGGTTACTGGTATGTGTGTAAGATGGTTACTGGTATGTGTGTGTGAGAGAGTTACTGGTATGTGTGTGTAAGAGGGTTACTGGTATGTATGTGTGAGAGGGTTACTGGTATATGTGTGTGATTCAGTTACTGGTATGTGTGTATGAGAGGGTTACTGGTATGTGTGTGTGATTCAGTTACTGTATGTGTGTGTAAGAGGGTTACTGGTATGTGTGTGTGTGAGAGGGTTACTGGTATGTGTGTGTGTAAGAGGGTTACTGGTATGTGTGTGTGTGAGAGGGTTACTGGTATGTGTGTGTGAGAGAGTTACTGGTATGTGTGTGATTCGGTTACTGGTATGTGTGTGAGAGGGTTACTGGTATGTGTGTAAGATGGTTACTGGTATGTGTGTGTGAGAGGGTTACTGGTATGTGTGTGTGAGGGTTACTGGTATGTGTGTGTGAGAGGGTCACTGATATGTGAGTGTGAGAGGGTTACTGGTATGTGTGTGTGATTCGGTTACTGGTATGTATGTGTGAGAGGGTTACTGGTATGTGTGAGTAAGAGGGTTACTGGTAAGTGTGTGTGAGAGGGTTACTGGTATGTGTGTGAGGGGGTTACTGGTATGTGTGTGTGAGAAGGTTACTGGTATGTTTGTGTGTGTGATTCGGTTACTGGTATGTATGTGTGATTCGGTTACTGGCATGTGTGTGAGAGGGTTTCTGGTATGTGTGTGTGATTCAGTTACTGGTATGTGTGTGAAAGGGTTAATGGTATGTGTGTGTGAAATGGTTACTGGTATGTGTGTGAGAGGGTTACTGGTATGTGTGTGTGAGAGGGTTACTGGTATGTGTGTGAGAGGGTTACTGGTATGTGTGTGAGATAGTTACTGGTATGTGTGTGAGAGAGGGTTACTGGTATGTGTGTGAGAGTGTTACTGGTATGTGCATATTAGAGGGTTACTGGTATGTGTGTGTGATTCGATTGCTGGTATGTATGTGTGATTTGGTTACTGGTATGTGTGTGTGATTTGGTTACTGGTATGTGTGTGAGAGGGTTACTGGTATGTGTGTATGAGAGGGTTACTGGTATGTGTGTGTGAGAGGGTTACTGGTATGTGTGTGTGAGAGAGTTACTGGTATGTGTGTGTAAGTGGGTTACTGGTATGTATTTGGTTACTGGTATGTATGTGTGAGAGGGTTACTGGTATATGTGTGTGATTCGGTTACTGGTATGTGTGTATGAGAGGGATACTGGTATGTGTGTGTGATTCAGTTACTGGTATGTGTGTGTGAGAGGGTTACTGGTATGTGTGTGTAAGAGGGTTACTGGTATGTGTGTGTGTGAGAGGGTTACTGGTATGTGTGTGTGTGAGCGTTACTGGTATGTGTGTGTGAGAGGGTCACTGATATGTGTGTGTGAGAAGGTTACTGGTATGTGTGTGTGTGTTATTCGGTTACTGGTATGTATGTGTGAGAGGGTTACTGGTATGTGTGTGTGAGAGAGTTACTGGTATGTGTGTGAGAGGGTTACTGGTATGTGTGTGTGATTCAGTTACTGGTATGTGTGTGTGTGTGATTCGGTTACTGGTATGTATGTGTGAAAGGGTTACTGGTATGTGTGTGTGAGAGGGTTACTGGTATGTGTGTGATTCAGTTACTGGTATGTGTGTGTGAGAGGGTTATTGGTATGTGTGTGTGAGACAGTTACTGGTATGTGTGTGTAAGAGGGTTACTGGTATGTATTTGGTTACTGGTATGTATGTGTGAGAGGGTTACTGGTATATGTGTGTGATTCGCTTACTGGTATGTGTGTATGAGAGGGTTACTGGTATGTGTGTGATTCAGTTACTGGTATGTGTGTGTAAGAGGGTTACTGTTATGTGTGTGTGTGAGAGGGTTACTGGTATGTGTGTGTAAGAGGGTTACTGGTATGTGTGTGTGTGAGAGGTTTACAGGTATGTGTGTGTGAGAGAGTTACTGGTATGTGTGTGATTCGGTTACTGGTATGTGTGTGTGAGAGGGTTACTGGTATGTGTGTATGAGAGGGTTACTGGTATGTGCATATGAGAGGGTTACTGGTATGTGCATATGAGAGGGTTACTGGTATGTGTGTGTTATTCAATTCCTGGTATGTGTGTGTGATTTGGTTACTGGTATGTGTGTGTGTAATTTGGTTACTGGTATGTATGTGAGAGGGTTACTGGTATGTGTGTATGAGAGGGTTACTGGTATGTGTGTGAGAGGGTTACTGGTATCTGTGTGTGTGAGAGGGTTACTGGTATCTGTGTGTGTGAGAGGAGTACTGGTATGTGTGTGTGAGAGGGCTACTGGTATGTGTGTGAGAGGGTTACTGGTATGTGTGTGTGAGAGGGTTACTGGTAGTGTGTGAGGGGGTTACTGGTATGTGTGTGTGAGAAGGTTACTGGTATGTTTGTGTGTGTGATTCGGTTACTGGTATGTATGTGTGAGAGGGTTACTGGTATGTGTGTGAGAGGGTTTCTGGTATGTGTGTGTGATTCAGTTACTGGTATGTGTGTGAAAGGGTTAATGGTATGTGTGTGTGAGATGGTTACTGGTATGTGTGTGAGAGGGTTACTGGTATGTGTGTGTGAGAGGGTTACTGGTATGTGTGTGAGAGGGTTACTGGTATGTGTGTGAGATAGTTACTGGTATGTGTGTGTGAGAGGGTTACTGGTATGTGTGTGAGAGTGTTACTGGTATGTGCATATGAGAGGGTTACTGGTATGTGTGTGTGATTCGATTACTGGTATGTATGTGTGATTTGGTTACTGGTATGTGTGTGTGATTTGGTTACTGGTATGTGTGTGAGAGGGTTACTGGTATGTGTGTATGAGAGGGTTACTGGTATGTGTGTGTGAGAGGGTTACTGGTATGTGTGTGTGAGAGAGTTACTGGTATGTGTGTGTAAGTGGGTTACTGGTATGTATTTGGTTACTGGTATGTATGTGTGAGAGGGTTACTAGTATATGTGTGTGATTCGGTTACTGGTATGCGTGTATGAGAGGGTTACTGGTATGTGTGTGTGATTCAGTTACTGGTATGTGTGTGTGAGAGGGTTACTGGTATGTGTGTGTAAGAGGGTTACTGGTATGTGTGTGTGTGAGAGGGCTACTGGTATGTGTGTGTAAGAGGGTTACTGGTATGTGTGTGTGCGAGAGGGTTACTGGTATGTGTGTGTGAGAGAGTTACTGGTATGTGTGTGATTCGGTTACTGGTATGTGTTTGTGAGAGGGTTACAGGTATGTGTGTAAGATGGTTACTGGTATGTGTGTGTGAGAGGGTTACTGGTATGTGTGTGTGTGAGAGTTACTGGTATGTGTGTGTGAGAGGGTCACTGATATGTGTGTGTGTGAGGGTTACTGGTATGTGTGTGTGAGAGGGTTACTGGTATGTGTGTGTGAGAGGGTTACTGGTATGTGTGTGTGATTCGGTTACTGGTATGTATGTGTGAGAGGATTACTGGTATGTGTGAGTGAGAGGGTTACTGGTATGTGTGTGTAAGAGGGTTACTGTTATGTGTGTGAGAGGGTTACTGGTCTGTGTGTATGAGAAGGTTACTGGTATGTGTGTGTGTGTGTGATTCGGTTACTGGTGTGTATGTGTGAAAGGGTTACCGGTATGTGTGTGTGAGAGGGTTACTGGTATGTGTGTGAGAGGGTTACTGGTATGTGTGTGTGATTCAGTTACTGGTATGTGTGTGTGAGAGGGTTATTGGTATGTGTGTGTGAGACAGTTACTGGTATGTGTGTGTAAGAGGGTTACTGGTATGTATTTGGTTACTGGTATGTATGTGTGATTCGGTTACTGGTATGTGTGTATGAGAGGGCACTGGTATGTGTGTGTGATTCAGTTACTGGTATGTGTGTGTAAGAGGGTTACTGGTATGTGTGTGTGAGAGGGTTACTGTTATGTGTGTGTAAGAGGGTTACTGGTATGTGTGTGTGTGAGAGGTTTACAGGTATGTGTGTGTGAGAGAGTTAATGGTATGTGTGTGATTCGGTTACTGGTATGTGTGTGTGAGAGGGTTACTGGTATGTGTGTGACAGGGTTACTGGTATGTGTGTATGAGAGGGTTACTGGTATGTGCATATGAGAGGGTTATTGGTATGTGTGTGTGATTCGATTACTGGTATGTGTGTGTGATTTGGTTACTGGTATGTGTGTGTGATTTGGTTACTGGTATGTATGTGAGAGGGTTACTGGTATGTGTGTATGAGAGGGTTACTGGTATGTGTGTGAGAAGGTTACTGGTATGTGTGTGTGTGAGAGGGTTACTGGTATGTGTGTGTGAGAGGGCTACTGGTATGTGTGTGAGAGGGTTACTGGTATGTGTGTGTGAGAGAGTTACTGGTATGTGTGTGTAAGAGGGTTACTGGTATGTATGTGTGAGAGGGTTACTGGTATATGTGTGTGATTCAGTTACTGGTATGTGTGTGTAAGAGGGTTACTGGTATGTGTGTGTGTGAGAGGGTTACTGGTATGTGTGTGTAAGAGGGTTACTGGTATGTGTGTGTGTGAGAGGGTTACTGGTATGTGTGTGTGAGAGAGTTACTGGTATGTGTGTGATTCGGTTACTGGTATGTGTGTGAGATGGTTACTGGTATGTGTGTAAGATGGTTACTGGTATGTGTGTGTGAGAGTGTTACTGGTATGTGTGTGTGTGAGGGTTACTAGTATGTGTGTGTGAGAGGGTCACTGATATGTGAGTGTGAGAGGGTTACTGGTATGTGTGTGTGATTCGGTTACTTGTATGTATGTGTGAGAAGGTTACTGGTATGTGTGAGTAAGAGGTTTACTGGTATGTGTGTGTAAGAGGGTTACTGTTATATGTGTGTGAGAGGGTTACTGGTATGTGTGTGAGGGGGTTACTGGTATGTGTGTGTGAGAAGGTTACTGGTATGTTTGTGTGTGTGATTCGGTTACTGGTATGTGTGTGTGAGAGGGTTACTGGTATGTGTGTGAGAGGGTTTCTGGTATGTGTGTGTGATTCAGTTACTGGTATGTGTGTGAAAGGGTTAATGGTATGTGTGTGTGCGATGGTTACTGGTATGTGTGTGAGAGGGTTACTGGTATGTGTGTGAGAGGGTTACTGGTATGTGTGTGAGATAGTTACTGGTATGTGTGCGTGAGAGGGTTACTGGTATGTGTGTGAGAGTGTTACTGGTATGTGCATATGAGAGGGTTACTGGTATGTGTGTGTGATACGGTTACTTGTATGTATGTGTGAGAGGGTTACTGGTATGTGTGAGTAAGAGGGTTACTGGTATGTGTGTGTAAGAGGGTTACTGTTATATGTGTGTGAGAGGGTTACTGGTATGTGTGTGAGGGGGTTACTGGTATGTGTGTGTGAGAAGGTTACTGGTATGTTTGTGTGTGTGATTCGGTTACTGGAATGTATGTGTGAGAGGGTTACTGGTATGTGTGTGAGAGGGTTTCTGGTATGTGTGTGTGATTCAGTTACTGGTATGTGTGTGAAAGGGTTAATGGTATGTGTGTGTGCGATGGTTACTGGTATGTGTGTGAGAGGGTTACTGGTATGTGTGTGTGAGAGGGTTACTGGTATGTGTGTGAGAGGGTTACTGGTATGTGTGTGAGATAGTTACTGGTATGTGTGCGTGAGAGGGTTACTGGTATGTTTGTGAGAGTGTTACTGGTATGTGCATATGAGAGGGTTACTGGTATGTGTGTGTGATTACTGGTATGTATGTGTGATTTGGTTACTGGTATGTGTGTGTGATTTGGTTACTGGTATGTGTGTGAGAGGGTTACTGGTATGTGTGTATGAGAGGGTTACTGGTATGTGTGTGTGAGAGGATTACTGGTATGTGTGTGAGAGAGTTACTGGTATGTGTGTGTGTGTGAGAGGGTTACTGGTATGTGTGTGTGAGAGAGTTACTGGTATGTGTGTGTAAGTGGGTTACTGGTATGTATTTGGTTACTGGTATGTATGTGTGAGAGGGTTACTGGTATATGTGTGTGATTCGGTTACTGGTATGTGTGTATGAGAGGGTTACTGGTATGTGTGTGTGATTCAGTTACTGGTATGTGTGTGTGAGAGGGTTACTGGTATGTGTGTGTAAGAGGGTTACTGGTATGTTTGTGTGTGAGAGGGCTACTGGTATGTGTGTCTAAGAGGGTTACTGGTATGTGTGTGTGAGAAGGTTACTGGTATGTGTGTGTGTGAGAGAGTTACTGGTATGTGTGTGATTCGGTTACTGGTATGTGTGTGTGAGAGGGTTACAGGTATGTGTGTAAGATGGTTACTGGTATGTGTGTGTGAGAGGGTTACTGGTATGTGTGTGTGTGAGAGTTACTGGTATGTGTGTGTTAGAGGGTCACTGATATGTGTGTGTGAGAGGTTTACTGGTATGTGTGTGTGAGAGGGTTACTGGTATGTTTGTGTGAGAGGGTTACTAGTATGTGTGTGTGATTCGGTTACTGGTATGTATGTGTGAGAGGATTACTGGTATGTGTGAGTGAGAGGGTTACTGGTATGTGTGTGTAAGAGGGTTACTGTTATGTGTGTGAGAGGGTTACTGGTATGTGTGTGTGAGAAGGTTACTGGTATGTGTGTGTGTGTGATTCGGTTACTGGTATGTATGTGTGAAAGGGATACTGGTATGTGTGTGTGATTCAGTTACTGGTATGTGTGTGTAAGAGGGTTACTGGTATGTGTGTGAGAGGGTTACTGGTATGTTTGTGTGAGAGGGTTACTGGTATGTGTGTGAGAGGGTTACTGGTATGTGTGTGTGATTCAGTTACTGGTATGTGTGTGTGAGAGGGTTAATGGTATGTGTGTGTGAGAGGGTTACTGGTATATGTGTAAGAGGGTTACTGGTATGTGTGTGTGAGAGGGTTACTGGTATGTGTGTGATAGGGTTACTGGTATGTGTGTGAGATAGTTCCTGGTATGTGTGTGTGAGAGGGTTACTGGTATGTGTGTGAGAGTGTTACTGGTATATGTGTGTGTGAGAAGGTTACTGTTATGTGTGTGTGAGAGGGTTACTGGTATGTGTGTGTGATTCGGTTTCTGGTATGTATATGTGAGAGGGTTACTGGTAGGTGTGTGTGATTCAGTTACTGGTATGTGTGTGTGAGATGATTACTGGTATGTGTGTGTGATTCGGTTACTGGTATGTGTGTGTGTGAGAGGGTTACTGATATGTGTGTGTAAGAGGGTTACTGTTATGTGTGTGTGAGAGAGTTACTGGTAAGTGTGTGAGAGGGTTACTGGTCTGTGTGTGTGAGAGGGTTACTGGTATGTTTGTGTGAGTGGGTAACGGGTAATTGTGTGAGAGGGTTACTGGTATGTGTGTGTGAGTGGGTTACTGGTATGTGTGTGTGATTCGGTTACTGATATGTGTGTGAGAGGGTTACTGGTATGTGTGTGTGTGTGTGTGAGAGGGCTACTGGTATGTGTGTGTAAGAGGGTTACTGTTATGTGTGTGTGTGTGATTCAGTTACTGGTATGTGTGTGTGAGAGGGTTACTGGTATGTGTGTTTGATTCAGGTACTGGTATGTGTGTGTGAGAGGGTTACCGGTATGTGTGTGTGTGAGACGGTTACTGGTATGTGTGTGTAAGATGATTACTGTTATGTGTGCGCGAGAGGGTTATTGGTATGTGTGTGAGAGGGTTACTGGTATGTGTGTCTGAGAGGGTTACGGGTATGTGTGTATGACTTGGTTACTGGTATGTATGTGTGAGAGGGTTACTGGTATGTGTGTGTAAGAGAGTTACTGTTACGTGTGTGTGAGAGGGTTACTGGTATGTGTGTGAAAGGTTTACTGGTATGTGCGTGTGAGAAGGTTACTGGTATGTGTGTGTGTGTGTGTGTGTGTTTGACACGGTTACTGGTATGTGTGTGTGAGAGGGTTACTGGTATGTGTGTGAGAGGGTTACTGGTACGTGTGTGTAAGAGGGTTACTGTTATGTGTGTGTGAGAGGGTTACTGGTATGTGTGTGACAGGGTTACTGGTATATGTGTGTGAGAGGGTTACTGGTATGTGTGTGATAGGGTTACTGGTATGTGTGTGAGATAGTTACAGGTATGTGTGTGAGAGGGTTACTGGTATGTGTGCGAGAGTGTTACTGGTATGTGTGTGTGAGAGTGTTACTGGTATGTGTGTGTGAGAGGGTTACTGTTATTTGTGTGTGTGAGAGGGTTACTGATATGTGTGTGTAAGAGGGTTACTGTTATGTGTGTGTGAGAGGGTTATTGGTATGTGTGTGAGAGGGTTAGTGGTATGTGTGTGTGAGAGGGTTACTGATATGTGTGTGTGTGATTCGGTTACTGGTATGTGTGTGAGAGAGGGTTACTGGTATGGGTGTGTGAGAGGGTTACTGGTATGTGTGTGTGTGAGTGGGTTACTGGTATGTGTATGTGAGAGGGTTACTGGTATGTGTGTGAGAGGGTTACTGGTATGTGTGTGTGAGAGGGGTACTGGTATGTGTGTTTATGAGGGTTACTGGTATGTGTGTGTGAGAGGGTTACTGGTATGTGTGTGTAAAGGGGTTTCTGTTATGTGTGTGTAAGGGGGTTACTGTTATGTGTGTGTGATTCAGTTACTGGTATGTGTGTGTGAGAGGGTTACTGGTATGTGTGTGGTATTCGGTTACTGATATGTGTGTGAGAGGGTTACTGGTATGTGTATGTGTGAGTGGGTTACTGGTGTGTGTGTGTGAGAGGGTTACTGGTGTGTGTGTGTGCAAGAGGGTTACTGTTATGTGTGTGTGATTCAGTTACTGTTATGTGTGTGTGAGAGGGTTAATGGTATGTGTGTGTGAGAGGGATACTGGTATGTGTGTGAGAGGGTTACTGGTATGTGTGTGTGAGAGGGTTACTGGTATGTGTTTGAGATAGTTACGGGTATGTGTGTGTGAGAGGGTTACTGTTATGTGTGTGAGAGTGTTACTGGTATGTGTGTGTGAGAGGGTTACTGGTATGTGTGTGTGATTCGGTTACTGGTATATGTGTGTGAGAGGGTTACTGGTATGTGTGTGTGTGAGAGGGTTACTGATATGTGTGTGTAAGAGGGTTACTGTTATGTGTGTGTGAGAGGGTTATTGGTATGTGTGTGTGAGAGGGTTACTGATATGTGTGTGTGATTCGGTTACTGGTATGTGTGTGAGAGAGGGTTACTTGTATCAGTGTGTGAGAGGGTTACTGGTATGTGTGTGTAAGAGGGTTACTGTTATGTGTGTGTGAGAGGGTTACTGGTATGTGTCTGAGAGGGTTACTGGTATGTGTGTGTGAGTTGGTTACTGGTATGTGTTTGTGATTCGGTTACTGATATGTGTATGAGAGGGTTACTGGTATGTGTGTGTGAGAGGGCTACTGGTATGTGTGTGTAAGAGGGTTACTGTTATGTGTGTGTGATTCAGTTACTGGTATGTTTGTGTGAGAGGGTTACTGGTATGTGTGTGTGATTCGGTTACTGGTATGTGTGTGTGAGAGGGTTACTGGTATGTGTGTTTGATTCAGTTACTGGTATGTGTGTGTGAGAGGGTTACTGGTATGTGTGTGTGAGAGAGGGTTACTGGTATGTGTGTGTAAGAGGGTTACTGTTATGTGTGTGTGAGAGGGTTACTGGTATGTGTGTGAGAGGGTTACTGATATGTATGTGAGAGAGGGTTACTGGTATGTGTGTGTGTAAGAGGGTTACTGTTATGTGTGTGTGAGAGGGTTACTGGTATGTGTATGTGCGAGGGTTAATGGTGTGTGTGTGAGAGGGTTACTGTTATGTGTGTGTTAGAGGGGTACTGGTATGTGTGTGTGAGTGGGTTACTGGTATGTGTGTGTGATTCGGTTACTGATATGTGTGTGAGAGGGTTACTGGTATGTGTGTGTGTGTGTGAGAGGGCTATTGGTATGTGTGTGTAAGAGGGTTACTGTTATGTGTGTGTGTGATGCAGTTACTGGTATGTATGTGTGAGAGGGTTACTGGTATGTGTGTGTGATTCGGTTACTGGTATGTGTGTGTGAGAGGGTTACTGGTATGTGTGTTTGATTCAGGTACTGGTATGTGTGTGTGAGAGGGTTACCGGTATGTGTGTGTGTGAGACGGTTACTGGTATGTGTGTGTAAGATGATTACTGTTATGTGTGCGCGAGAGGGTTACTGGTATGTGTGAGAGGGTTACTGGTATGTGTGTCTGAGAGGGTTACGGGTATGTGTGTGTGACTTGGTTACTGGTATGTATGTGTGAGAGGGTTACTGGTATGTGTTTGTAAGAGAGTTACTGTTACGTGTGTGTGAGAGGGTTACTGGTATGTGTGTGAAAGGTTTACTGGTATGTGCGTTTGAGAAGGTTACTGGTATGTGTGTGTGTGTGTGTGTTTGACTCGGTTACTGTTATGTGTGTGTGAGAGGGTTACTGGTATGTGTGTGAGAGGGTTACTGGTATGTGTGTGTAAGAGGGTTACTGTTATGTGTGTGTGAGAGGGTTACTGGTATGTGTGTGAGAGGGTTACTGGTATGTGTGTGTGAGAGCGTTACTGGTATGTGTGTGATAGGGTTACTGGTATGTGTGTGAGATAGTTACAGGTATGTGTGTGTGAGAGGGTTACTGGTATGTGTGCGAGAGTGTTACTGGTATGTGTGTGTGAGAGTTTTACTGGTATGTGTGTGTGAGAGGGTTACTGTTATTTGTGTGTGTGAGAGGGTTACTGATATGTGTGTGTAAGAGCGTTACTGTTATGTGTGTGTGAGAGGGTTATTGGTATGTGTGTGAGAGGGTTACTGGTATGTGTGTGTGAGAGGGTTACTGATATGTGTGTGTGTGATTCGGTTACTGGTATGTGTGTGAGAGAGGGTTACTGGTATGGGTGTGTGAGAGGGTAACTGGCATGTGTATGTAAGAGGGTTACTGTTATGTGTGTGTGTGAGGGTTACTGGTATGTGTATGAGAGGGTTACTGGTATGTGTGTGTGAGAGGGTTACGGGTATGTGTGTGTGAGAGGGTAACTGGTATGTGTGTGAGAGGGTTACTGGTATCTGTGTGTGAGTGGATTACTGGTATGTCTGTGTGATTCGGTTACTGATATGTGTGTGAGAGGGTTACTGGTATGTGTGTGTGATTCGGTTACTGGTATGTGTGTGAGAGAGGGTTACTGGTATGTGTGTTTGATTCAGTTACTGGTATGTGTGTGTGAGAGGGTTACTGGTATGTGTGTGTGTGAGAGTTTTACTGGTATGTGTATGTGAGAGGGTTACTGGTATGTGTGTGAGAGGGTTACTGGTATGTGTGTGTGAGAGGGTTACTGGTATGTGTGTTTATGAGGGTTACTGGTATGTGTGTGTGAGAGGGTTACTGGTATGTGTGTGTAAGGGGGTTTCTGTTATGTGTGTGTAAGGGGGTTACTGTTATGTGTGTGTGATTCAGTTACTGGTATGTGTGTGTGAGAGGGTTACTGGTATGTGTGTGGTATTCGGTTACTGATATGTGTGTGAGAGGGTTACTGGTATGTGTATGCGTGAGTGGGTTACTGGTGTGTGTGTGTGAGAGGGTTACTGGTGTGTGTGTGTGCAAGAGGGTTACTGTTATGTGTGTGTGATTCAGTTACTGTTATGTTTGTGTGAGAGGGTTAATGGTATGTGTGTGTGAGAGGGATACTGGTATGTGTGTGAGAGGGTTACTGGTATGTGTGTGTGAGAGGGTTACTGGTATATGTGTGAGATAGTTACAGGTATGTGTGTGTGAGAGGGTTACTGTTATGTGTGTGAGAGTGTTACTGGTATGTGTGTGTGAGAGGGTTACTGGTATGTGTGTGTGATTCGGTTACTGGTATATGTGTGTGAGAGGGTTACTGGTATGTGTGTGTGTGAGAGGGTTACTGATATGTGTGTGTAAGAGGGTTACTGTTATGTGTGTGTGAGAGGGTTATTGGTATGTGTGTGAGAGGGTTACTGGTATGTGTGTGTGAGAGGGTTACTGATATGTGTGTGTGATTCGGTTACTGGTATGTGTGTGAGAGAGGGTTACTTGTATGGGTGTGTGAGAGGGTTACTGGTATGTGTGTGTAAGAGGGTTACTGTTATGTGTGTGTGAGAGGGTTACTGGTATGTGTGTGAGAGGGTTACTGGTATGTGTGTGTGAGTGGGTTACTGGTATGTGTGTGTGATTCGGTTACTGATATGTGTATGAGAGGGTTACTGGTATGTGTGTGTGAGAGGGCTACTGGTATGTGTGTGTAAGAGGGTTAATGTTATGTGTGTGTGATTCAGTTACTGGTATGTTTGTGTGAG
Source organism: Protopterus annectens (assembly GCF_019279795.1). Taxonomy (NCBI): domain Eukaryota; kingdom Metazoa; phylum Chordata; order Ceratodontiformes; family Protopteridae; genus Protopterus; species Protopterus annectens. The sequence continues at coordinate 488,325,564 of NC_056734.1, forward strand.
AGGGTTACTGGTATGTTTGTGTGATTCGGTTACTGGTATGTGTTTGTGAGAGGGTTACTGGTATGTGTGTTTGATTCAGTTACTGGTATGTGTGTGTGAGAGGGTTACTGGTATGTGTGTGTGAGAGAGGGTTACTGGTATGTGTGTGTAAGAGGGTTACTGTTTTGTGTGTGTGAGAGGGTTACTGGTATGTGAGTGAGAGGGTTACTGATATGTATGTGAGAGTGTTACTGGTATGTGTGTGTAAGAGGGTTACTGTTATGTGTGTGTGAGAGGGTTACTGGTATGTGTATGTGCGAGGGTTACTGGTGTGTGTGTGAGAGGGTTACTGGTATGTGTGTGTGAGAGGGCTACTGGTATGTGTGTGTTAGAGGGTTACTGGTATGTGTGTGCGAGAGGGTTACTGGTATGTGTGTGTAAGGGGGTTACTGTTATGTGTGTGTGATTCAGTTACTGGTATGTGTGTGTGAGAAGGTTACTGGTATGTGTGTGAGAGGGTTACTGGTATGTGTGTGCGTGAGTGGGTTACTGGTATGTGTGTATGTGTGAGAGGGTTACTGGTGTGTGTGTGTGTAAGAGGGTTACTATTATGTGTGTGTGATTCACTTCCTGGTATGTATGTGTGAGAGGGTTACTGGTATGTGTGTATCAGAGGATTACTGGTATTTGTGTTTGATTTGGTTACTGGTATGTGTGTGTGAGAGGGTTACTGGTATGTGTGTGTAAGATGGTTACTGGTATGTGTGTGTGATTTGGTTACTGGTATGTGTGTGTGTGAGAGGGTTACTGGTATGTGTGTGTGATTTGGTTACTGGTATGTGTGTGTGAGAGAGTTACTGGTATGTGTGTGTGAGAGGGTTACTGGTATGTTGTGTGAGAGTGTTACTGGTGTGTGTGTGTGTGTGTGTGTGTGTGTGTTTGTGTGTGTGTGTGTGTGTGCAAGAGGGTTACTGGTATTTTTGTGTGTCTGTGAGAATGATTTGGATACTGGTATGAGTGTGTGAGAGGGTTACTGGTATGTGCGTGTGATTCAGTTACTGGTATGTATGTGTGAGAGTGTTACTGGTATGTGTGTATGAGAGGGTTACTGATATGTGTGTGTGAGAGGGTTACTGGTATGTGTGTGTGATTCTGTTACTGGTATGTATGTGTGTGATTCGGTTACTGGTATGTGTGTGATTCGGTTACTGGTATGTGTGTGTGAGAGGGTTACTGGTATGTGTGTGAGAGGGTTACTGGTATGTGTGAATGAGGGTTACTGGTATGTGTGTGTGAGGGTTACTGGTATGTGTGTGTGAGTGGGTTACTGGTATGTGCGTGTGAGAGGGTTACTGGTATGTATGTGTGTGAGGGTTACTGGTATGTGTGTGTGATTCAGTTACTGGTATGTGTATGAGAGGGTTACTGGTATGCGTGTGTGAGAGGGTTACTTGTATGTGTGTGAGAGGGTTACTGGTATGTGTGTGTGTGTGTGATAGGGTTACTGGTATGTGTGTGTGAGGGTTACTGGTTTGTGTGTGTGAGGGTTACTGGTATGTCTTTTTGAGAGAGTTACTGATATGTGTGTGTGAGTCAGTTACTGGTATGTATGTGTGAGAGGGTTAGTGGTATGTGTGTATGAGAGGGTTACTGGTATGTGTGTGTGAGAGGGTTACTTGTATGTGTGTGAGAGGGTTACTGGTATGTGTGTCTGTGTGATAGGGTTACTGGTATGTGTGTGTGATTGTCACTGGTTTGTGTGTGTGAGGGTTACTTGTATGTCTGTTTGAGAGAGCTACTGGTATGTGCGTGTGATTCAGTTACTGGTATGTATGTGTGAGAGTGTTACTGGTATGTGTGTATGAGAGGGTTACTGATATGTGTGTGTGAGAGGGTTACTGGTATGTGTGTGTGATTCAGTTACTGGTATGTATGTGTGAGAGGGTTACTGGTATGTGTGTATGAGAGGGTTACTGGTATGTGTGTGTGAGGGTTACTGGTATGTGTGTGTGAGAGGGTTACTGGTATGTGTATGTGATTCGGTTACTGGTATGTGTGTGTGAGAGGGTTACTGGTATGTGTGTCTGATTCAGTTACTGGCGTGTGTGTGATTCTGGTTACTAGTATGTATGTGTGTGAGGGTTACTGGTATGTGTGTGTGAGACGGTTACTGATATGAGTCTGTGAGGGTTACTGGTATGTGTGTGTGAGGGTTACTGGTATGTGTGTGTGATTTGGATTACTGGTATGTGTGTATGTGAGGATTACTGGTATGTGTGTGTGAGAGGGTTACTTATATGTGTGTGAGAGGGTTACTGGTATGTGTGTATGTGTGATTGGGTTACTGGTATGTGTGTGTGAGGGTTACTGGTTTGTGTGTGTGAGGGTTACTGGTATGTCTGTTTGAGAGGGTTACTGGTATGTGTGTGTGATTCAGTTACTAGTATGTATGTGTGAGAGGGTTAGTGGTATGTGTGTATGAGAGGGTTACTGGTATGTGTGTGTGAGAGGGTTACTTGTATGTGTGTGAGAGGGTTACTGGTATGTGTGTCTGTGTGATAGGGTTACTGGTATGTGTGTGTGAGGGTTACTGGTTTGTATGTGTGAGAGGGTTACTGTTATGTGTGTGTGAGAGGGTTACTGGTATGTGTGTGATAGGGTTACTGGTATGTGTGTGAGATAGTTACAGGTATGTGTGTGTGAGAGGGTTAAGTATGTGTGGGAGAGTGTTACTGGTATGTGTGTGTGAGAGTGTTACTGGTATGTGTGTGTGAGAGGGTTACTGGTATGTGTGTGTGTGTGAAAGGGTTACTGGTATGTGTGTGTGTGTGTGAGAGGGTTACTGATATGTGTGTGTAAGAGGGTTACTGTTATGTGTGTGTGAGAGGGTTATTGGTATGTGTGTGAGAGGGTTACTGGTATGTGTGTGTGAGAGGGTTACTGATATGTGTGTGTGTGTGTGTGATTCGGTTACTGGTGTGTGTGAGAGAGGGTTACTGGTATGTGTGTGTGAGGGTTACTGGTATGTGTGTGTGAGAGGGTTACTGGTATGTGTGTGCCCGGTAGGGTTACTGGTATGTGTGTGTAAGGGTTACTGGTTTGTGTGTGTGAGGGTTACTGGTATGTCTGTTTGAGAGGATTACTGGTATGTGCGTGTGATTCAGTTACTGTTATGTATGTGTGAGAGTGTTACTGGTATGTGTGTGTGAGAGGGTTACTGGTATGTGTGTATGAGAGGGTTACTGATATGTGTGTGTGAGAGGGTTACTGGTATGTGTGTGTGATTCTGTTACTGGTATGTATGTGTGTGATTCGGTTACTGGTATGTGTGTGATTCGGTTACTGGTATGTGTGTGTGAGAGGGTTACTGGTATGTGTGTGAGAGGGTTACTGGTATGTGTGTATGAGGGTTACTGGTATGTGTGTATGAGGGTTACTGGTATGTGTGTGTGAGGGGGTTACTGGTATGTGTGTGTGAGAGGGTTACTGGTATGTGTGTGTGAGAGGGTTACTGGTATGTGTGTGTGATTCAGCTACTGGTATGTATGTGTGAGAGGGTGAGTGGTATGTGTGTATGAGAGGGTTACTGGTATGTGTGTGTGAGAGGGTTACTTGTATGTGTGTGAGAGGGTTACTGGTATGTGTGTATGAGGGTTACTGGTATGTCTGTTTGAGAGGGTTACTGGTATGTGTGTGTGATTCAGTTACTGGTATGTATGTGTGAGAGGGTTAGTGGTATGTGTGTATGAGAGGGTTACTGGTATGTGTGTATGAGAGGGTTACTTGTATGTGTGTGAGAGGGTTACTGGTATGTGTGTCTGTGTGATAGGGTTACTGGTATGTGTGTGTGAGGGTTACTGGTTTGTGTGTGTGAGGGTTACTGGTATGTCTGTTTGAGAGGGTTACTGGTATGTGCGCGTGATTCAGTTACTGGTATGTATGTGTGAGAGTGTTACTGATATGTGTGTATGAGAGGGTTACTGATATGTGTGTGTGAGAGGGTTACTGGTATGTGTGTGTGATTCAGTTACTGGTATGTATGTGTGAGAGGGTTACTGGTATGTGTGTATGAGAGTGTTACTGGTATGTGTGTGTGAGGGTTACTGGTATGTGTGTGTGAGAGGGTTACTGGTATGTGTATGTGATTCGGTTACTGGTATGTGTGTGTGAGAGGGTTACTGGTATGTGTGTGTGATTCAGTTACTGACATGTGTGTGTGATTCTGGTTACTAGTATGTGTGTGTGTGAGGGTTACTGGTATGTGTGTGTGAGAGGGTTACTGATATGAGTCTGTGAGGGTTACTGGTATGTGTGTGTGAGAGGATTACTTGTATGTGTGTGAGAGGGTTACTGGTATGTGTGTGTGTGTGATAGGGTTACTGGTATGTGTGTGTGAGAGTTACTGGTTTGAGTGTGTGAGGGTTACTGGTATGTCTGTTTGAGAGGGTTACTGGTATGTGTGTGTGATTCAGTTACTGGTATGTATGTGTGAGAGGGTTAGTGGTATGTGTGTATGAGAGGGTTACTGGTATGTGTGTGTGAGAAGGTTACTTGTATGTGTGTGAGAGGGTTACTGGTATGTGTGTCTGTGTGATAGGGTTACTGGTATGTGTGTGTGAGGGTTACTGGTTTGTGTGTGTGAGGGTTACTGGTATGTCTGTTTGAGAGGGTTACTAGTATGTGCGTGTGATTCATTTACTTGTATGTATGTGTGAGAGTGTTACTGGTATGTGTGTATGAGAGGGTTACTGATATGTGTGTGTGAGAGGGTTACTGGTATGTGTGTGTGATTCAGTTACTGGTATGTATGTGTGAGAGGGTTACTGGTATGTGTGTATGAGAGGGTTACTGGTATGTGTGTGTGAGGGTTTCTGGTATGTGTGTGTGAGAGGGTTACTGGTATGTGTATGTGATTCAGTTACTGTATGTGTGTGTGAGAGGGTTACTGGTGTGTGTGTGTGATTCAGTTACTGGCATGTGTGTGTGATTCTGGTTACTAGTATGTGTGTGTGTGAGGGTTACTGGTATGTGTGTGTGAGAGGGTTACTGATATGAGTCTGTGAGGGTTACTGGTATGTGTGTGTGAGGGTTACTGGTATGTGTGTGTGAGTGGGTTACTGGTATGTGTGTGTGATTCGATTACTGGTATGTGTGTGTGAGAGGGTTACTATGTGTGTGTCATTTGGTTACTGGTGTGTATGTGTGGTTCAGTTTCTGCTATGTGTATGTGAGTGGGTTACTGGTATGTGTGATTTGGTTACTGGTATGTGTGTGTTTGTTTGCACGTGTGTGTGCGTGTGTGTGTGTGTGTGTGTGTGTGTGTGTGTGTGTGTGTGTGTGTGTGTGTGAGGGTTACTGGTATGTGTGTGTGATTCAGTTACTGGTATGTGTATGTGAGAGGATACTGGTATGTGTGATTTGGTTACTGGTATGTGTGTGTGTGTGTGTGTGTGTGTGTGTGTGTGTGTGTGTGTGTGTGTGTGTGTGAAGGTTACTGTATGTGTGTGTGATTCAGTTACTGGTATGTATGTGTGAGAGAGTTACTGGTATGTGCGTGTGGTTCGGTTACTGGTATGTATGTGTGAGAGGCTTACTGGCATGTGTGAGTGAGAGGATTACTGGTATGTGTGTGTGAGAGAGTTACTGGTATGTGTGTGTGATTCGGTTACTGGTATGTATGTGTGAGAGGGTTACTGGTATGTGTGTGTGATTCGGTTACTGGTATGTGTGTGTGAGAGGGTTACTGGTATGTGTGTGTGATTCGGTTACTGGTATGTGTGTATGATTGTGTTACTGGTATGTGCATGTGAGACGGTTACTGGTATGAATCACTAGAATGTAGGAAAGGAGTAACCATAACAGGATTATATGTTATCCCCTAGTATAACGCACAAAGGCCCTTGATATCCCTCTCCATGTATATTTAGTAACTTTTACTGATATTCTGAAGAAATACGCTGGGAAGTGGCTCAGGTTAATTTCTGGATTCTGCAAGGATTGTCTTAAAGCTACCTCACAATGCAGCACCTGAATGTCCCCCACCTCAAAACACATATAAACACTGGGTCTGACAGCACTGTATCTGCTCTTATTACTGAATGAGTTTTCTCAGCTAACTGGACAAGTTAACTTTTTTGTCTCCTTTCCTCAGTGGAACTTACTGCTATTTGCTGGACTGATCTGTTTTGAATACTCTTACCTAAACTACTTCATGTACCTCTGAAATCAGTAGGCCCCTGTCATGCCATTGGCTGTGCAATTCCTTTCCTAGGCCACCCAAGAACTCACTTCTTCTAAAAGTCCCATGATACAGGAGTAAAGTGAGTGCATCTATGATAGTATATGAGGCACAGTCCATAGTAATCCTATAAAATGTTCTCAAGAGAGTTGGCAGAAACTCCCAATCCACTGGTTGCTATTGGTCTGACTGCCATGTGTTGTAGTCCAATCCTTTGACAGCATTCCCACCAAGCTATTTGCCTGAAAGGCACCAGTAAGTCCATCTGAATGTACCCTAATTATCATTATCACCTACCCCTGTTGCCACATATCCATTAAATACCATAATATCATGTAGAAAATGACATAGTGTAGGTCCTTAGACTCTGCAACACTAGCTTTATCAACAGCTGCAAAACATGAAGAGATTTACAAGTCCTTCTGCTCAACAATTAAACCACTGTCTGATTTTCTGAGTAAAAACACTCCTGTTTCTGATTAGCTCTGAAGCTACTCCAATGAGACTGCCTAAATTGCTATAAATTTCAAGAAAGTTATGTCTTTTATTACACCCGTTTCCAGTCAATTTTTCAGTCAGGGAAATGCAAACCATTTAACTTTCAAGTAGCCTCATCCCAACTAACCCTGATGTGCCTGTGTAAAGTTTACTGCATTCTCTATCAATGTTTGCTGCCAGAATGATACCCCACTATAACACTTCAAATACTCATTCCACATTCCCGGGTCGCCCTTAACCAGTTATAATTCCAATACTATGGTGTTTCTGCTTTGCCCTTTTTAATAAGTTATAAGGAAAACTGCAAGGTTACACTCACCAACACTCCTGTGCTTCCAAATAGTTAAAGAAAAAATATATGAGATGCAGGCGTGGTCGCACAGTATGCGTATCAATCAACAACAGTCTGTATAACACACAAATACACTAATACGCTAGCTGCGTACAGATAGAGTTACCAGTTAGTCAGTATCACCGTAAAAAGCAAAAGTATACCGATTTTTATACGAATAAACTATCTTGGATATACTCTGTTGAACGCTTGGTTTGTTATTGAAGGTTTCCAAGCTATTGTTCCTCTGAAGTTTTGCCCTTGAATCAGGTACTTTATTTGAATTAACTGTTGACTCCATCTACAAGCAGAAAGCTTACTTTTGTATGCACTGACTCGCATACTGGCGTTGAATATCAAGCCTGCATTGCATTTACTTGCTTTCTTTGTTATACGACTTTGGATATGTCCCGTTGAACGCTTGAGGTGCTGAAGAGTTTTCAAGCCATTGTTCCACGGAAGCCTGATACAGTACTTGGTATACTTTTGCTTTTTACGGTGATACTGACTAACTGGTAACTCTATCTGTACGCAGCTAGCGTATTAGTGTATTTGTGTGTTATACAGACTGTTGTTGATTGATACGCTCTACGCATACTGTGCGACCACGCCTGCATCTCATATACTTTTTAATAAGTTACCCAAGTTTCCATTGGGAACCCTACCTTTATTTATTTATTTATTTTTGTATAACTACTTTCTGTTTGCTGAACTGCCAAAGCCCATCTGGGCAATACCTGCCTATTTCCTGCGTCCTCCACCCCAAGTCCATTTCTTTCTCTCTCTCTCTCTCTCTCTGCCTGTCTCTGATGTGCTCTCACCAGTGGCAGTGGTAGTGTCTACATGGAAATCCTGAGATTTTAACCTTACTGGGTTTACCCCTTATCCAATCTGTTTGCTAAACTGCCAAAGACCCCCAGGCAATACAGCCACCATGGTAATGCATACTAGCCCTAACCCTAAAATCTGCCCCTCCCTGATCATCACCCTAACTGTAAACCTTAAAACAATGTACTTTCTGTAACACTTCAACTACTCAGACAAATTTGTGATAGTGTTAAGAAGGGTTTTGGTGTAGAGATTGCAAAAGAAAATTGTTTTCTTTTTGTGATCTTCTATAGGTTGTATTTCTGTGGTGTCTGATTTTGTAAATTATATATTTGCTTAATGCTGGTGTTTTCTTTTTGGGATTTACACATTTTGATCATTATAAAATTATACATACATACTTTTAATCATTTTTACCTTTGTTCTTGTGTATTTATATCATTATTTTTTATAACTACCTTCTTCATATGTATTTATTTTATATATATACATATATCTGATGCTCAATAGGAGGGGACTTGGGGAAGATAGAGGAGGAAGGGAGGATGGAAGATGCCATTGTCTAGATGTGCCGATCTCTCTTCAGCCTCCACAAACCAAATTTATTATCTCTTTGTGGAGACTTTCTCTACTGTCTACTACTGTATTATTCACAGCCTTTTATATTCCCCATATATAAAATACAGTACTAATTAAATATTGTTTTTTTAATAGACTATAATTATTATTTAAACATTAAGCCTTTGTTTGGGAGAAAAAGTTGCTATTTAAGTGTTGCTGCCTTCCATAGCATCTTTCTCTCTCTCTCTCTCTTTTTATCTTTTCCCAAACTCAGGTTGTCAGTGTTTTATATGGAAATGTGACTTTAACTTTTCAAGATTTGTTATCTTTCATTTGAAAGACATGGATAGTAGCAATTTCTTAATTTTAATAATGACCTTACAACTGTGATGGACTTTCCGAGTGTATGAACATTTCCTGATGTATAGACTTTCAGCTTTTTTACATTAATGAAGTCACATTTTGGCAGAGTATTTGAATTAGCTATACATCCAAATATGCCATGTTTGTTGCTATGCTATGGTTTGAGCTTACTTTGTTAAGTTCAATTGCAAATAGTTTTTCAGTAGCCACTAGGTAAATTCCCCTTCTGTACTGCAACTACTGTTGTCGGTCTTTAGGAAAGAAGGAAGATTATTCTTCAGCATTGTCATCTTACAATAAAGACATGACAACTTGCTCATATTTGCTTTATTTTGTTACCCACAGCTTTTTATGTACTTTATTTCTGAGTATTATTCCACAATTGTACCGGAAGTAGGAGGGATTATGTGCTGTTTGGTGTGCTGATTTTATGCTAATTATGTGTCCAGATTTTTGGCCAGATATACCTACTTTTCACAATCCTTTATTCTGATTTTCAATTTCTGCAAGATGAGAGGTATGACTGTTATGTTCTGGAATGCAGAACTTGCCACTGTGGTCTGGCAACCTGCATACAAAGACAGGAACTAACGCCAATGGCCATATAGTGCTACAAGCACAACAGAAAGAGGTAACTGGACTGAAGTGCACATAGGCAACAAACTCCATACATTGCTACTGGTGTAATGAAGAATACGTGAATGGGTATGGGTAGGCATAAGTGTGCAAACAATATGCATACATGGAAGAATTCAAAGCATGTGAGAGTGTAGAACATGCCCACTAAAGTTTGCAGCAAGGCCATCCCATATGAACCATTTCAACAGCTATCCATCCTAGCCATGCCTTCTCAGTGGCCTTCCCATGACTGCATTCCTGGTGGACAAGCCCATCTTTGCTGTCTTCGTGGTCATTCCATCAGGACTGTTTCAGCATCTGTGCTTGTCTTTAGTGAAAATGGTCTATTGAAAAGCTGCAGAGCAGTACCACACTGAAGTGTGACCTCTGCTAGATGAGAAGTGTTGGTGCACTAAAGTCATTGCCACACAATCTGGGTCTGTTGCTAAGTCCCATTTGGTATCACAGTCTGAGTGGAGAGGGGGACCTTGCTCTGTACTTCTCCAGTTTACTGACTGTGATGATGTTTCGTGTTTGTGTGTGATGTGAATGGTGTCACAGAGAACTGTGAAACAGTGCCACATCGACACTCACTTTCTGCTGGGAACAAGATGTCAGTGCACACCAGTGGAAGTTGTTACTCAGTCTTATGTGCCACTGCAGCCTGTGCAAGAAGTAGGCCTTGCCCCATAATTCTGTGTTACATTGGATGTGATGAAGTAGGGGAGATGTCCTGTGAATGGTGTAATGGGAACTGTGCAGCAGTACTGCACTTGTTATCTGCTGGGAGGCAGGTGTTGGTGCAGTGTGGTTGCTGACACATGAAGTGCTGGCTGGCGCTCACTCTCACTCCCATGTGCCACTGCATCTTCCTTCTAAACACAGGGAATACATTTGAAGGGAATATTTCACAATTTTTTGTAACTTTTCTGTCCCTGATTTATCAAGAAGCCTCTGGATTACTATGGTACAGTGATGAATTATACTATTGGTGATGTAGGTAGCCACCTGGGACCCCTGACTTCAGGGAGGGTCCCACTTCAGCAGCAAACCACATGCAATTCAGCATGGCTTCTGATCATTTTAAATACTTTTGTTATGTTCAGTACTGCTAAATCATTTTAGTTAGTTTATGTGATGAACTTAACAGTCCCTAACTTTGTAAACATTTTTTAATAAACTATTTAAATGCCATAAGGAGTATCTGTTTATACTTGAATAGCTGAATCTGCTATTTATGCATGAGCAGTGCATGGCTATGACCCTGTGATGTTCGGGGAAGATGACAGCAATCTGAAGTTCGAACCTTGACTGACAGTGAAGAGAAATTGTGAGAGTTAGTCCCGGGCTGCAGATAAGTAAGTTGATCCTGATTTCACAGAATGTAGCCAGTTTAACCTTGTATATATGGCTGTTTCCTCCTAAATGTATTAACATGCAATATGGACCAGTGCTGTAAAGGAATGAACTCAGAATAAATAAATAAATGAAAAACAGGAAAGCCGTGCTATAAAAGCATTTAATAATGTAGAGCACTTATGTCCAAAATCACCAGACTTCGTCAGACTATAACTTACCATCTTTAAATAAATTCAGCAACCATTCATACAACAGCTAGCAGAATATGTGAACACTGTCATAACCAGCATATAAAAAGTTATAAAAAGGATATAAATAATTACAATTTAGCACTTTCCAATTTAAATATGCTACTTATAGAAATCTGATCATTCAAATTAGGTGCTAAGTCAACTTTTGGGTGTAGTTGTCACATTAATTCTCTAGCTTTTCTTTCTATAAACTACTCCACGGATTCCTTTCAACCTTTTCTAGTGCAAAAAAATATGAAATTTGAAAATTTTCACAAATTTGTGTGTGCTTATTAAGACCATTATTAGTATCATGTGTAGAAATATCATATGCGTGCTTGTAAATGCTCTTTCTTAAACTATGTGTAGTTTTGTCTACATAATAGACCGGGCATGTTTTACATTTAACTAAATAAACTAAACCTATAGAAACACAGTTATATGGTCCCTGTCTGTTATGGTCTTAGTATTTCCTAGCTTAACATATCCTATGTTGCAAATATAAGAACATTATAAGCAAGTACCACAGCTGTATGGTCAAACAGTCATTTTCTGTGGCTTATTATAAGAATGTTGATTTTCCACGATTACCTTTAGATTTTTACTATGTTTGAAAATAAACCTGGTACTCTCATCCACACATCTTTTTTAAATTTTCTTCATATAAAAATAAGCCAATTTTTGTTAACAACATTAATAATAGCATTTGTATTTATGTTGAATTTATAACAATAGCCCATGTTTAAGTTATAACAATCGCCTTGTTAAAATTACCTTTCTATGTGGGGCTTTTTATTGTGCATCCAGGACCCAACAGAAGTATGTATGTCCCTAACTTCTTATTTCTTTGACTTCATTAAATGCAGGGTGCAAAATTCAATCCAGATACAATGTCTGTTTGAAGATATTTTTGAGTTTCTCCAGATCAAATAAAAACTGTATATCATCAGGCACTATTCTAGCAATGCAAACCATTTGGCCCTTAACCAAACTCTGTTTTTGGAATAGAGGGTGACAACTTCTATAAGAGAGGTATGAGTTTGCAAAAGTTTCTTTTATGTAAATATTTTATTTAAATCTTTTTGCTGGAGAGTTCTTATCAACAAATACATCCAATAACTGATAATAACTTTCATATTAATGACCATACCTTAAAAAACTAGTAGACAAATTTATAAATTCTAAAAAATTGTGTAACCTTTTTATTGTGTCCACCCACAATAAAAATATCATCCAAGTAATGATAATAACTTTTCCAACAATTTTTAAAACTGGAAGTTGAATACAAACTTGTTTTCCAGGAATACATTACTATAAAGGGATATACGTAGGGAATTATCGCCCCATTAGCCTGATGAGTCTGATATGTAAAGCTATGGAGTGCATCATCATGGACCTGATTAACAAAGATATAGGAAATCTCCAAACTCTGGACCCCATGCAGTTTGGCTTTGTGAAAGGGAGATCATGCCTGCTCAACCTGGTTGACTTATATGAGTCAGTCACCAGGGCTGTGGATGAAGATAAGGCAGTGCATACAGTCTACCTCAATCTGACCAAGGCCTTTGCTACCATTCCTCACTTGGGAATTATTAATAAAGTCACCAAACTAGGCATCAACCCGTATATCACTAGGTGAGTTGCAAATTGGCTCACAGATAGAACACACAATGTGAAAGTAGTGAATGAGTGGAGTCCCACAGGGATCAGTCCTGGGTCCTCTCCTGTTCAGCATCTACTTCTCAGAAATCTCAGGCCAACACAAAGGGAGTCTGGCTGAACAAGTTTTCAGATGACTGCAAGCTGGGAGACATTATTAACTCCCCAAGTGATGCAGACATCCTACAGAAAGGCCTCAATGAGACCAATGACTGGTGTCAAAACTATGGCCTTAAGCTTAACGCCATAAAATGTGAAGTAATCCCCTTTGGTAAAAACTCAGTTCCCACTAACTACCACATCAATGGGAGCCCACTGAACACTGAAGGCATTATAAGAGATCTGGGGGTGCAGGTTGACAGCAACCTCTCCTTCGACCACCATATTGCCACTGTGGTCAGAAGTCGTTCTATGTGGAACATCTCATTACCAAGAGTTTTGCATCCAGGAAGAAAGAGGTCATCATCTCTCTCTACTCTTCCCTCAGTAGACCAATCATTGAGTATAATACCCCATTGGGCATGTACCTCACTAGACACCTCCAACAGCTGGAGAGGCCACAGAAGTACCTCACGAAGAGGATCCTAGGCATTAAACACGTCCTACATGGACAGACTCAAAAGACTCCAGCTATTCTCTGTCTCATGTCGCCTACTTAGAGGTGATCTCTGCTTGACTTACATAGCCATGTCTGACCCAGCTCTGTTAGAAATGCTACATCTAAAGAAATCCCAATCCCTCCACACCACACACTCCAGAGACCTCAACCCCATTACCACAATCAACAGAACATGCTGGAGGGACAGGTTTCTCACCCAGAGACTGCCCATGCTCTGGAATAGACTTCCCATACATGTCAAGCAGAGCACCTCGTTGTCCCTCTTCAAGAGAAATCTTGTTGAGTGGATGGGTAATAGAAAGTTCACTCCGGGGATCAGTCTAGTGGCTGTACTTGATAGAGGTACTGGGAACTAACGTCGGGAGGCATGATGCCTGGGCACTTCTATGGGCTAGGCTTGTAAAGGCTCCAGGGCCATTAGCATAGTACACACCTATGAACCTATGACAAGCATCACCCATAGCAACACATTTGTATAGTAACATTTATGATCAAACAATTTCCATAAATCTAACAAATGTTTCTAATTCAAAAGATTAAATAAAATTCAAAGTAGTAATGATTCACTGAACCAGTCTACACCAATTTCATGAGGTATTACTAAAAAAAGATTTATTACATCAATTGCAACAGATAATAAATTGTCCCTATACAAGTCACTATTTAAACTGGACAAAAAATGTCATGAATCAGCCAAAAGATAATATTACATACTCTTGAATGGTTTAAGCTTTATTCAATGTATATTATAATTGGCCTAGGTTTGACCCTTCTTCGTCAAGTATGGGATGCATGGGAGGTTCTAAATATTCTTGTGTACTTTTGGGATATCAGATATCATTGGTATATTTGGCTGTTTCACTTGTAAAAAATTAAAATTCTTCAAAAGAAATCTGCTTTTGAAAAAGCATGTCACTTAATTCACAATCAATAATGTGATAGTCAATATTAACTTTACTGAGAGCAGCTACTTCATAAATATTAACATTACTAAGTAAGGTATGCATTTTACCTTGATAATCCATTGTATTGATTAAGACACAATAGAGCCCCCTTGTCAGTTTCATAATGTGCACTGTTTTATCCCGAACAAGGGGGTGCAGCACTGGACATCCATCTCAGTTTAAATTAGAACATGTATATGAGTCCTTATTTGGTAGTTTATTATGAATGTTTCTGAGGTGGTGCAGCAGTAGCGTTGTTGCCTCACAGCAAGAGGTTCTTCCATTCGATTCTCGGCTGGAGTGCAGGGAGTGCCTTCTGTGTGGAGTCTGCATGTCCTCCCTGTGGTTGGGTGGGCATTCGAAAGACATGCGTAAATGGGTGTGCCTCCATTGAAGGTTGAATGTCGAGCTGGCACCTCGGCGTTCGTGAAAGTCTACTGCCAATCATTAGCGGACCAGAGTTCCGCTGTGGCGACCCCTAACCAGGAAAAGCCGAAAGACAACAACAACAACATTATGAATGTTTCATTCATAAACTCTTTCAAAATACTAATTAACAGGATTTATCACTAGATTAAAATACTTTCCCTAGTGAAGCTAGACATATTATTGGTTCAGTGCTCTATCCCTTGTTATTTTTACTTAGATTTTGATTTTTATGCTAAGAGGTTGAGAGGTATTATTTTTTTGTAGTAATATGATGAGGCATACAAATGGAAAAGTGACTATAATTGCTGGGTGGAGGGTGTGGAATGTCTGAGGAAGAAAGTAAGTTGCCCTTTTATTTTTGCTTGCTTTAAGCAGTTTGACTTTACAATGTTAACATGCATTTGTTGGAATAATTGTGCTATTGTGTATTTGTGTGAAACAAAACTGAAATACATAAACTATTGTAATCGTAATTATTTATTTTTCCAAAATCAAACATCAAAGATGGGCACAGACAACAATGGGACTATAACTGATGGTTAACCTTGCTGTCATGATCAAATTAAACAGTCATTAGTCTGGCTTTGCAGGAGTAGTGTGCATTTCTATAAAGCAACGTTGAATACTTTACTGTGGTCATTTTTTTATCATAATCTAAAATCTGAGGTATACTAGGTCACGTTGTTTTAATTGGTGGATATTGACATTGGTGTATTATAACGTCATCAGTTTGAATACTCTTTTATGGTTTAAAACAATTGAGAACATGACTCCAAAAGGACATATGCATTTATATGTGGTCCAAAAATATAGACATGTATATGGGGGACTCATAGTTTGAAAAATGCACAGGGCTCAAGGTACATTTAATCTGACATTGCTTTCTTGCAGGAAAATCTCCACTGCTGAGAAAATTTAGATCTAGAAAAGTCTTTAGTCTAGCTGGGAAGAATATTTTCAGGATTGATGGATGCAACAGTTTAAAATGTAATTTTGCGGTCCTGGAACATATCTGTTCCTTTTGGCTCTAGTTACTGCAGAAAAAAAAGTTACCCAGAAAAAAACTCTAGAAACTCCCACTTGCAGAGTATTTCCCTCATCCACAATTTTGAGAGTATTGCCTCCTTCAATTGATAGTTCTGGCATTTTATTAATATTGGGCAAAGGAACTTTGTTCTCCACCTGGGAGGAATGTAGGGTCTATGAGCTCTAGCTTGGAATATCTCAGACTCAGGTAACTGTTTATATACTCATGTTTTTTTCATAAAATGCTAGACAGTCCTTCCCTTTTTTTCCTTGAAGGATGTTCATAAATCTTTCTGCCTTCTGGTTCTGTCTTCCAAGTCTGTCAGCATCTCCTTGATCTCTTCTTGTGAAGCATCTACCTTTATTAACTTTCATTACTTGACTGCTGGAATTTGTGCAACTCGGTTATCCCTATTCAGAACTTCTTTCATGTCATCTAAAAGTTTCTCGTTCCATTTGATGTTGTCAGTTAAAGTGCCACTCAGTTTCATGATTTCACCATGCAGTCTGTCAAGTTTTTCGTGGACTATTGCCGTTTTCTTGATTCCACCTTTCCCGTTTCTTCCAGGAACTGCTGTGGACAGCTGTGCAGATAGCAGAAGGGTTTCTCAGCAGAAGGGTCCCCTATTTTGCTGATTTCCAGTAGTATGCTTTACTTTTCACATTGACTGCTTGGAAGTAATGCCTAAGACAGTGCCATGCAGTAGTCAAAGGATTTCCATTCTGACAAATGGATACATGAGGGGAGTGGAGATGGCATTCATATAGTTAGCCTGCAGGCACCTCTCCATCACTAAAACACCACTACAATTATACATGTAGGATAGTCACATTTGGAGAATAGAGACATGGATTGCTTCCTGTTGGATAGGCTATCATTCTGGAACTGTTTTTTGGAAAGAAATAGATAAGTGTGAGAATGCATGCAAGACATGCACCTTAATTATTTTAATCTGTTTGTTCATTTAATATTTCTACCTAATTTTTCCATTTAACATGAATATTGATAGTTTGGTGGTCAATACAGTAATATCAAATTTGGGTACATCTGAATGTTTCTCCATCTATGTATCAATATATATTGCTCTCTCTTTTCTCTCTGTCTCTATCTACCTCTCTGTTTATCTATCTATATGACTACACATTGAAATATCTAATAAAACAATGACTGCAGCACAAGTCAGCATAAAATACATTCAAACACACATACAGTTAGAAACACAGCACTCTTAACCTGCATTTAGTCATTTAAACACACACACACACACACACACACACACACACACAAAACACATGTACTCAGAAATCACACACACTCTCAAACCACAAAACATCAAGTTGAACACCTTGTGTACTCACCAGTACACATTTACAATCACACAGCATTTTTACAGGTGTGCAAGCCCCCGTCTGCACAGAAACCCCACATGCCCCCATGTATATATACTAACTCCACAGATACAAAAATATGAGGTACAGACATACCCATATAGGGCAACATCTGTACTGAACCACAGCTACATACAGCAAATAACGCACATACACATACACACTCATGCATACACCCAGAACATATTCTACAACTGCTCAAACATTCCCGACATCACATACATATCAAACATAATAACTCAATGCTTTGTCCCCTAATTCCTTTCAATGTAAAGCTTAATAATCACTGGTTATTTCTGTAACAAAATATTGAGAGTACTCATAATTTAGAAAGACAAAAAAAAAACAATTTTTTTTCTTGTGTTTCTATTTTATATTCTATATAAACCCTACTACTAGAATGCTGTATGCTGACTTTACTAAAGGAATTGTTAATCTGTACATAACTTATATTTCTATGGAACTTATATCTCTGTATGATAGTCTTGTGTAATTTCTTTATGACATGCTATTGGAGCTTTTCTCCCCGGGACTCCACTGAAAATGAATATGTTTCCAGTCAGACTTTCCTGGTTAACAAATGTAAAACAAAGAGTGAGAAGGTCACACTGAAAAACCAATCAGTAAAAACTAAATGAAAACTCCAGCCAAGCTAGAACTTCCAATGAGTGACCTCCCAAACCTCCTGTAACAGAGGCACATGGGATATATGCAAATGACCCTTATGAACATCAGGTGTTTCAGCTATATGGCGATTCTGATTGCCCATGACTTTTACGTTTGAAGTTGTTTTAATAGTTTTTACTGATTGTTTTTTCAGTGTGACCTTCTCACTCTTTGTTTTAATTTGTTATTTGGGATATTTTGCAGTCACCCTAATGATAATGGACATCAGCTGGGTATAACAACCCTGTGTTTCTTATGCTTAGTGAAACACTCTGCTTGTGCTATGCTGACCAGGTCATAACAAGGCCGGAATATGCATATCCATAGCTAGTGGGGTTTGGCTTTATTGGCCTGAAATTGTCCATTAAAACGACTTCAAATGTAAAAGTCATGGGCAATCAGAATCACCATATAGCTGAAACACCTGATGTTCATAAGAGTCATTTTCATATATCCCATGTGCCTCTGTTACAGGAGGTTTGGGAGGTCACTCATTGGAAGTTCTAGCTTGCTGGAGTTTTCATTTAGTTTTTACTGATTGGTTAACAAAAATAAAATAAAATGCAATCATCTCATATTCGGTAACTTCCATACTCAAGTCACACTCCTTATGATCACGTTCGCCATACTGCAAACCACTTGATAAGCTCACATCCTGCAAACTATATGGCATAATATATGTCATAATAAACACTAAAAGGATATATATTTTTAGAAAAGTACTGTGTTTGCTACGAAAATACTATTGAATATGGTATAATGTTATTATACTGTTTACAAAGGTGTTAATACACCAAACAGTATGGCAGCTGAAATGTGTACAACAGACATTATGGTAAATTCAGAGAGCATGAAGCAGTAAAGACTGATCTGGGACACTTGCATTAATGCAGTTAAAAGAAAGAGCTTATAACAACAAGGCAGAGATTGTTTTCCTCCCATTGAAGAGGGAGTTATTTAGACAGTAGGGAGTCTTGATGGTTACCAGCCCAAAAGTTGACTGGAATAAATGTTTGCTTCTCTTTGAGAAGGAGTATTGAGGCCAAGAGTAGTGACTATTGGATGACAACAGCTGAAGAATTTACTGGGAGAGAAATGAGGAACAGGAAGGCACCTACAGATCTATTTTGAGGATTATCTGATGTTTGCTTGAAAATGCTTGGCACATTTAGTAGATGGAAAAACAGAACAGTAAGACTTTGTTTTTCTTAATGTTGCCTTCATTTTACTGTAATTTAAATGAAGTGAGTTACAGTATATATATATATATATATATATATATATATATATATATATATATATATTCAGCTACACAGATGGTTGAGAGGAGTGTGAGATCACACAACTGATGGGGAACATGCCCTTTTCCCAATATTGTGTGATCTCAGAGTTAATATTATATAATTAGCAGGGTGTGGAGGCAGAGGGGTTTGCCCTCCTGCAAAATGTGATGTTTTATTCTATTTTTAAAACTTTTATTTTGCATACACCAACATTTTTGTATGGTGTATGTGTAGTAGTGTGTCGACATTTGTAAAATTAACCTTTTGTGGTCAATATTTATAATGTCGATATTCGGGTCATTCTGTCACTATCAGTAGACAACCACACACGCACACACACACACACACACACACATATACATATATATATATATATATATATATATTTCTTTTTTTTAATACTGAAAAGGCAAAATGTTGAAAATTCAAAATACTGAAAACATATTTAATGCAGGGGGCAAACCACCCTACACTGCCCACTCCCACTGCTAATTATACATACCAATTCCGAGATCGCTCAACGGTGGAGAAAGGGGGAATTCTCATTTTCAATATTTTCAGTTTTCAATCAAATGTATATATTTGTGTGTGTGTGTATGTGTGTGTGTATGGATTCACTT
This sequence comes from Protopterus annectens, assembly GCF_019279795.1. Lineage (NCBI taxonomy): Eukaryota > Metazoa > Chordata > Ceratodontiformes > Protopteridae > Protopterus > Protopterus annectens. The sequence continues at coordinate 488,345,204 of NC_056734.1, forward strand.
TGGAAGCTTGAAATACTGAAATATCGAAATTCAGTATTTCAAGCCCATAAAGTGGAATCCTGAGAAGAGAGAAAGCTCAGAAGCATGAAATTCAAAACCTCGAATACCGGAGGTTTTGAATTTCATGCTTCTGAGGTTTCGTTGTGGTTATGGATTCAGGTAAGTATGTGTGTGTTAAGGGTTTTAGGTAGGGGCTGTGGTGTGTGTCAGTGTGTTTTGTTGCTGTGATGTGTGTGTGCGAGGAGAATCTAGCTTGTGTTGGTGGTGTTTTGTGTGTGTTTATATGTAGTGCAACCTCGGAGTGAGAATATTTAAGTAAGGGGGGTGTGGGGGGCACAGCCCCCCACATGAGAGGTGCAGGGGTGCTTTCCCCCCTGTTTTTATGTAGTAGAGAGCTTGTGTTTGTGTGTGGGAAGGAAGGTGTGTGTGTGTGTGTGTGTGTGTGTGTGTATGTGTGTGTGTGTGTGTGTGTGTGTGTGGAGTAGAAGCGCGAAATTCAAAATCTCCGATGTGCGAGATTTTGAATTTCATGGTTCTGAGTTTTCGTGGTTTTAACTTTTTAACTTTATAGCTTCGTAATACTGAATTTCGACATTTCAGTATTTCAAGGATATAAAGTGAATCCATATATATATATATATATATAAAAATATATATTTATTTATATATATATAAAAATATATATTTATTTATATATATATATATATATATATATATATATATATATATATATATATATATATATTTACAGTCCTGTGTGTGCTGATGAAAGCAAATGTAACACTGGAAAAAGTTACTATCACTGCTATGCAGATATTTATTTTTGCTTAACTGTAAAATAGGCAAATGTGCAAAAATGCCATATTTATGGGCATATCTCAGGCAGTGTGCATTTGGAAACATTGTGGAGGAAGCAGCATTTGAAAGGCTTGCTCAGCACACTGGTCAAAAATGGCCCCTGAATCATTTGGATGGTTAGTAGCTGAGATGCTGTGATATCATTGTAAGTTATGAATATATGCTATATTGCATTTTCTTTTGATAAATGGAGGCACAAGAATTTTAAGGTACTTCATTGTTTCAAATGAAAGTGTGCAAAGTACCACCAGTTGTCAGATATTTTGTTTACCAATGTATAATGCGAATATGTATAAATATAATTTTTGTAAATATGGCAGGCACCGTCTGTTTGAAAGCTAAAACTCCACATAAACATTCAATTTAGGCTATTTGGAAAATGTGTTATACCAATATTATTACTTGACAGGTTGGGCAGTACTGGGGAATACCAAATTGCACAAAGGTGTCATGCTGGATATTATTATGTTTGGAAAGTGGGCTATGTATACTCATATTTTTTTCATGTTTGCTTTTTATCTTAATTATATTTATTTGATTTTTTTTGTAAAGTAATTCCTCATCTTTTTGTTTTAGTAAGCTATAGTGTCTTTGATTCAGAATCTCTCTCTGTCTCACACACAAACACACAACCCCCCCCATGCACTCCCAAATGTATCATCAGACCCTTCTGTCCATTGCAAATCATAATGGTACTTTAATGGCAACTGGTAATCTTCTGCAAAGCAGATATGACTGCTTCCTCCTTAACCAGGCAATTATTTTGAGACTGGGATAGTGAGATTTTGGAAGACTAAAGAAGTATTTCTATTAGTAGTGTAAATTAACTTTCCAATACTGTCCTTTGTAAACCTATAGCTAGAAGTAGCTTCTTCTTAATAAAACTGAATAATCTGAACAACTCACAGTACTGTGTCTGCATGTATCTGTCCCCTGAAAAGCAGTCAAGCTTAAGTACAGCACTGAGAAGAGTGGAGCAAGTGCAGAAATATAATAGTGTCCACACACTTGTTGGTATAGGACAGAACTGTACACGAAGAGTACAAAACCATCACCAAATTTCAGTCTTGCTAAAGCACATACTAAGTGTTACAACTGCAGTTCGTTGTATTGCAAGGCAGCTGCAGATAATTATAAAGTAGGTATTCCCCCTTTTTGCAGAATAGAGAGTGTATGCTATATAATTCAGTAACACGTTGTCATGATTTTAGTATAAATAAATGGCACATAGCTGAACCTAGCCAGGATGTGGATAGTTTAGTCTAGCACTCTATGCTGTCATCATGGCTTCTTTAAATAGAACATTTTAGTTTAACTATGGCAGTACCACAGAAATGATGTGGCAGCCAGTTTGCTTGATGTGTAGTTGAATTTAAACTGGAGTTGTTGGAATGAAAACATACCCTTCCTTAGACTGAAATGCCACTTCCTCCTTCCGCTGAGCAAACTGCAACATCTCCAAATGAAACTTATTTGCAATATGAAATAGTTATTTGCTATGTAGTTACATTTGTTCCTGCCAATGAGTGATGCCCTGTGTCTGCTTTATAAACAGAAACGCTATACAGAAAAACTTCTGAAGAGCTGCATAGAGTAATATTGGGTGAAAAAAATATGGCACATTCTTTGAGGTTTTTTTTGCGATGGTAGGTGGTTCTGATGGCATAAGTAGGAGGTCTTGTTTTATAGTACACATACCTTGTAAGTTAGTATATCCCTACAGAATTTTCACTGTTCATTTGGGCTTGTTATATTTCTGTTCCAATTTTCTAAACAATAGTGATGGACTTATTACATTGTCTAAACATGAAACAATTAAAAAAAACATAGAGTTATTTCAGCAGAGTTAAAATTGAGCTTTTAATCTATACCCTGTACATCAGAAAAATCAAGTCACAATGTAGTGGTTATAAACTAGCATCCCACACCAAGAAAACTGGGTTCTTGACTTTTGGTCCCAACCTTTAGGCATTATTTGGCTGGGCTGCACAGAGCGGTGTCACGCTGCAACCAGACTGGCTTGAACCACTGGATTTGACTTTGGAATCAGATCATACTCCTCAAGCTCTTGGGAAACAATGGGGGGAGAAAAGCACCAAAATAGTGACAGATTTTAAATGCTGCTCTCATAAATTTAGAAAGTAGATAGAATAACATATTTTGTGTTAGTATGCATTTTCTGAAGGATAAGAAATCTGAACCTCAAATGTCTGTCATTATTTAGTGACTTCAGTTCTCAGCATAGCTGGCTTTAGGCACCAGCGAACCCTATGGTTGCTGGGGGCCCCCAACCATACCACAGCAAGTTATGTTGTCCTGATATTTTGTAACATGTCTGTCAAACCAACAAAAGCTAGTACAGCAATCTTGTATACTTAAGAAACCAGGTGGATAATAACTCTTATTTGTGTCTCCTTTAAAATTCAAAGATATCTCTGGTTATAGTAACAGTGTTTTATCAGGTAACAGGCTTCACAATTCCATTAAATATTTTACCACTGATGTAGTGCCATAAACCCTAATGGTGGACATTATCTCCACTAAAATGAACAACATAGCCAGCATTAGGTACCTGCAATACCTGTGGCTGCAGGGGGCCCTTTAGTCATCCTTGACTGTTTGGGGGCCCACAATAGCTGCTGCTGGTTGGGGAAAAATAAGAATTAAAAAATGTATTAATTTCACAATTACGGTCCTTAACCTGAGCATAGCTGTGCTATGACCCTTTTAGGATAAAGCTGATAATGGACACGAGTAAGATAAGCACTAGAGATCAATAGCCCAGAGTGACCGATCTCACTGCATACCTTCCTCACGGGTGGTTTTCTCCTTCATGGAGTTTTATAAATACTGGCAGAACTCCCGATACAATAACTCTCAACTTCTTTGCCGAAGAATTCATCTCAGTGCCAAAAATAATAGCAGAAAAAAGTCTCCGAATCAAGAACACACTTTAAATATTACTCTAATTCACTTAAAAAGTTAATAGAAATAGAATAACAGCTATTGCATCAACAAGCATTTTTTTGGACAATAAGTATAACACTCTGATGTCTGGAATTATTGACTGTCTGTAATTCTGAGTGACTTACCAGCAAATCAAACTTTTTACAAAGGACAGAGCAAAATTATGAGCAAAATCAGGGAAGGTCTGTGAAATCAGAGTCAGTGACATATATGCATTACTCCTCAATGAGGTAAATAAAAGTAACTAACCCCTAATTCTGTTTGATGACTGCTAAACAGCAGCCACTGATATGGTGTGGCACAATGTATTGCTATTTGCTGAAATAAGTACAAGACTAATATTGCTATGGCTTATGCTTGTATGTGTCTTTATAAAAATATCACTAATTTTTATCTGTGCACACACCCAGTAATACTAGGACACATATGTTATTCTTCTGGCTAAAAAAGTAATGTGCATCATATGGGAAGCCCAACATGGGGGAAACAGAGGGGAGGACTGGAGTGTGTGTGTGTGTGTGTGTGTGTGTGTGTGTGTGTGTGTGTGTGTGTGTGTGTCAGGGAGGGGCTCTGAAACAGTAGGCCTAGGGTGCTATTTCAACCAAGTCCTGATGGTTGCATAGAGTTGTGATGTATCATTGTTGTAACTAAATGCCAGTAACTGTGAATGTCTGTGAATGGTACACCGAACTGTTGTAATACAAGAGCATTGTAGCTACAGGTCAGACTGTGTAGTACTCCTGAAAGCTTGCAGCATGAATTTAAAGATTGCTTAGGAGGGGTGGCAGTGACAGGGTGATACTTACACTGGAAGTGCCTAGGGGCCCCAAACTTGAAATTTGCAGGGGGCCCCCAAAATGCTAACAACTGCCCTGATCCTCAGTGATTTGCTAGAAAACCATAAAATTTATGAGGAAAAGACCAAAACTATGAAGTAGAAATCTAGACATTCTGCAAAAATCTGGACAGTTGAGAGGTATGAACCAGCCTCTGGTGCAGCTGGGAAGTAATTATTATTATTTTGCTCATTTTCTGCTGATTTTGACACTACTGTAACTACTTTAATGATTTTTTTTTCATTTGCAATTCCTTTAGATTTTTTTTCTGGTGAGTTAAGGGCAAACTTTTCTTGTTCTAGGTATCTAGTTGCTATATGCTGCTTAAACAGTAATTATTTTAGTTGGCTATTTGTGTTGTTGCATTGCATTGCTTTTGAAATTTGAGTCATTTTCTGGCCTTGTATTCTGTTTGGTTGGCCTGCACTGAGCTGCACAACACTACTACCAGTTTGGACTTGAACCACTAGATTTGACTTTGGAACCAGGCCCGATACAGCTGGGAAGTGATTATTATTAGTATTATTATTATTGTTGTTGTTATTGTTATTATCATTGTCATTTGCTTATTTACTGATGAATTTGGGACTACTGTAATTGCTTTAATGAATTTTCATTTGGGACTGCTTTAGCATTTTCTTCTCATGAGAGGAGGGGAAGCTGCTGTTGTTCTAGGTGTCTAGTTGTTATAAGCTATTTAAACAGAAAATGTTTCAAATGGCTATTTGTTTTTGATATTACTTTTAAAATGTGAGTCATTTTGCGGCCTTGTTTTCTATTTGGCTGGGCTGCACTGAGCTGCACAACACTACTAATAGACTGGACTTGAACCACTGAAGCTGACCTTGGAGCCAGGTCCAATTGCAGCTCTAAGGAGCTGCACGTCTGGGTTGAACAACAGTAGTAAAATTATGCTTTTGTTAAATGCATCACTCATCCAAGCATTAAAACTTAATCCCTCACAAACTGGGGATTAGTTCAGCTCTGCACTTGGTGCAAAGATGCTATTGCACCATACTGGTTCTGATAGCTTGCCGGAGTTTGCACACAACTGCTGTAGGGTGCACCACATTTTTTACATTATTGCTTTCTACTTAGTCTTATACAAGGGTACTAAGATTTTTGTAATTTCCTATTATGTTGGGCACCTGAATATAATATAATAAGCTCTACATTTATTTGGAACTTATTTGCTGTTGTATTATTGCTAGTGTTGCACTCAGCTATGCACTGTTGCTAAAAGTTGTACAAACAGGGCATATATTAAGATAAAACAATATGTCGAGCTCTGTTCCTAGTCTAAGTGGTGTAGCATGTCTGATTTAAGTATGGCACCCAAGGCTACCTACCATGATGACAGTGTATTGTGCTGTGTTTTTCTTTAATATACTGCAGTATACTGTGATACACTGAAATATACAGTATTATTGTCGGGCACCTGTAATATACTGTGCTACTGGCATCAGAAATTGATTCTCGCGCCAAAAGTCTGCTATGTAATATCCTTTTAATGGTGCTGTGTATATATCTTTTTAAACTGCTTGTACTTAAGCTGTGTCTTCCATATTAGTGTGTTTCAGGCCAATCACTCTCTCTCTCTTATATATATATATATATATATATATATATATATATATATATATATATATATATATATATATATATATATATTGGTAGCTGCAGTACAGTGCCTGCCTCTTATACATATATTTTGTCAACTGTAGTATCCAAGCTTACTTGTGTATCATACTATATTGCACCATATCTTCCTGTTATATTATATTGTGTCTTCTACTCTGGCATCCATCTGATCATGTTTGCATATCACACTTCTGTGCATCTTCTCTACTTGCTTTGGCACCCAAGCCTACTTGTCAAGCTGTCCTAACATAGTGTAGAGACATATAGCTTCATACTACTCTGTGACTAATACTCTGTATTCTACAGTTATTACTGTATTGTTTTATGTGTCAGTACTTCCACTGTGCAGCTTGACAAATGAGTAGTATTCTGGTATCCTGTACCTTGTGTAATTGTATTCTGGTATCCTGTACCTTGTGTAGTAGTATTCTGGTATCCTGTACCTTGTGTAGTAGTATTCTGGTATCCTGTACCTTGTGTAGTTGTATTCTGGTATCCTGTACCTTGTGTAGTAGTATTCTGGTATCCTGTACCTTGTGTAGTAGTATTCTGGTATCCAGTACCTTGTGTTGTTGTATTCTGGTATCCTGTACCTTGTGTAGTTTTATTCTGGTATCTTGTACCTTGTGTAGTAGTATTCTGGTATCCTGTACCTTGTGTAGTTGTATTCTGGTATCCTGTACCTTGTGTAGTAGTATTCTGGTATCCTGTACCTTGTGTAGTTGTATTCTGGTATCCTGTACCTTGTGTAGTAGTATTCTGGTATCCTGTACCTTGTGTAGTTTTATTCTGGTATCTTGTACCTTGTGTAGTAGTATTCTGGTATCCTGTACCTTGTGTAGTTGTATTCTGGTATCCTGTACCTTGTGTAGTAGTATTCTGGTATCCTGTACCTTGTGTAGTTTTATTCTGGTATCTTGTACCTTGTGTAGTAGTATTCTGGTATCCTGTACCTTGTGTAGTTGTATTCTGGTATCCTGTACCTTGTGTAGTAGTATTCTGGTATCATATACCTTGTGTAGTAGTATTCTGATATCCTGTACCTTGTGTAGTTGTATTCTGATATCCTGTACCTTGTGTAGTAGTATTCTGGTATCCTGTACCTTGTGTAGTAGTATTCTGATATCCTGTACCTTGTGTAGTAATATACTGGTATCCTATACCTTGTGTAGTTGTATTCTGGTATCCTGTACCTTGTGTAGTTGTATTCTGGTATCATGTACATTGTGTAGTCAGTTATCTGGGATTCTGTTTGGGGCTGTGGTTTGCTAGGATTCTGTTGGGTCACAGGGGTTTTGTTGTTAAGAACAGTTATGTGTATTGTATATCTATACACTTAATTGCTGTAATTCATTCTCAGTGTACCTTCTCCCTTGAACTCCCTTTGAAGGTAGCCCCATATGATATGCCTCTATCTCTCCTCTTTTTAGGCATAGACTATTTACCTTCCTTTGCTCAATACTGAATCTTAGCCACATGTTTACTGCATCCAGAGCTGTTTGTTTTTGACTTCTGTGTTCCTGGCAGCCATCTTATGTTTGCCTTCTGCGTTTCTGCCAGCCATCTTGTGTTGGTAGGGTTCTATCTCCTCTGCTAGTGAGAGTAGCAGGACTGCCTGGACCTTGTCTAGCACAAGCTGATTGGTAAAGAGTGCAGGGGCTAGCAGGATTGGCTAGATTTCTGTGTTACTAGATTCTTCTATTTTTTTTTGTGGTATTTAAACTCCCCAAACAATACCCATCACTGCATTGCACTAAACTCTCTTCAATGGCTTGACCTGCCTCACCGTCTACAACTTTATCAATTTCACATGCTACACTCTATACTCTTTAAACCCTCCATCTCTCTCTTCCCTAGTCTGTATCTACACCCCTTCTAGGCCCCTTCGAACTCCTAACCAACATTTACTGGAAATTTACCAACCTAAAAAGTCCATAGGCAAACTACTTTATAAGCACTCTGTTGCCTTTGCCTGGAACAAACTTCCTCTCAATCTACGGTCCATTTCCCACACTGCTCACTTTTAAAATTAACTAAAACATCACCTTCTCAAGTCTAGAACCTGCCATTGTCATGACCCAACCTAGTCTTATCCCTTTACAATTAGTACCCTTTCTTACTGTGCTCACAAAATGACCTATAATACATGTATATAACTTCATATACCTACCAGATGATTATTGAACCATTTAATGGAAAACAATGCTACTCATCTTTTGTTTGTTTTACAATTAACTCTATGCATACTATACCAATAATTGTATACAATGTCTCTATATCTAATTGCTGTTCTGTACATTTTGTGTATAATTGTATTATGCTTTACAAATGCTCTACAACTTCTCTCAGCTTATCAACTCTGTAACCCGCCCCTCAAAAAACCTCTCCAGTGGCACTACCCTAGACTGGATCTTAGTCTCTCACCCTCATTATTACTCTGACAGCGGTACTCTCCCCGATCCTCTTAGTGACCACTTACCCATCTTTATACACCGACTACCCTTACCCCTTCATCGTACTCATAACTTCATTACCACACGTAACCACAGAAACTTTGACCCAACAGCTTTTTCTAACTCTCTAAAAGCCATAAATTGGAACAGCCTAAAAACACTTCCTCTAGATAATGCAGTTGCCCATTTTAGCGCAACCTTCTTACATCTCCTAGACCACCATGCTCCCCTAAGAACAAAAAGAATAAAGACCAAAACTGCCCCTTGGCTTACCAAAAATACACTTGCTACAATGTCACACAGAGACAAACTCTGGACTCAATACCAAAAAAAATAGGACCCCCCCATCCATAATGAATATAAAACACTTCGAAATAAAGTAAAAAGCTCATTATCACTGATCGACAAAACTACTTCTCCTCACTCCAAAACAACAATAAAACAAACCCTCAGAAATTCTGGAAAGGCATCTCCACTCTCCTACATCCCAGTAAACCAGACACCCCCACCCCAGACCCGAATACTTCCGATACAGACTTGGCTACTCAATTTAACTGTTTTTTTATTGACTCTATATCCAAATTAACCTCTTCCTTCTCCAACACTACTACTTTTTCCCATTTACCCCCACCCTCGTCTACTTACCCTCCACCATCAACCACTAGTGCACCCCTTCTCCCATCCTCTAACTCTACACCCTTCTCCTCCTACTCCACTCTCCCTCCCTCCTCATCACCCCTACCCCTAGATACCCCCTCCTCCCACTTCCCACCTTTCTCTCTAAAACCCATACCCACATCTACCATAAAAAAACTTCTTCTAAAACTGAAGCCTGGTTCAAATGCTCCTGATAATATTCCTCCACAATTCCTGAGCATAGCTGCTGAAGCAATTGCCTACCCCATTAGTATTTTAATAAACCGCTCCATCCAAGAAAGCACAGTGCCCCTAATTTGGAAAAAGGCCTTTATCGTACCCCTGCATAAAGGAGGCAACAATAACAATGTGACTAATTTCCGGCCCATCGCTATCCTGTCTCCCATCTCTAAACTCCTTGAAAAGTGTATCCAATTACAACTACTACCATATCTCATTGATGACCACCTATTAACTCCCACACAACACGGTTTCAGACCAGGCCACAGTACTATGACAGCCCTCCTCTCCTTCCTGGAGACTGTAAACAAAGCCCGAGACTTAGGTCATACTGTTTCTTCCCTTTTTCTTGATCTCTCTAAGGCCTTCGACACTATCTCCCACAACCTTCTTCTATCTAAACTCTCTAAGCTTAACCTATCTCCTTCCTCTCTGAACTGGTTCTCTAGCTACTTATCCAACAGATATCAAGCAGTAAAATGGAAAAAGGCAACTTCCTCATTCCTTAATACCCCAACTGGAGTTCCTCAAGGTTCCATATTGGGTCCCCTCCTCTTTAATATATTTATTAATGACTTCCGCAACTCTATCCCTTTCTCTAATATCATCCAATATGCAGACGACTCTACCATTATTTGCTCAGCCACTTCTATCCCCACACTTCTAAAGCTAACTCAAGATGCTTTTTCTTCCACTGAACAATGGATGGAAAAAAATCACTTAGCACTCAATGCTTCTAAAACCAAATTAATGATATTTACTCCCTCTAAAGTCACCCCTTTCAACAAAAACACATTTTGTATTACTAGTCATAACAACACAACCCTGGAACTGGTATCAGAGACCAAGCTACTTGGCATTCAAATTGACAATCAGCTTAAATTCAACTCCCACATACAACTAAATATAAAAAAAACATCAAAAACTAGGCATGCTTTATCGACAAAATCATTATCTTACACCCACCACTAAACTCACTCTCTCTACATCTTTTCTCATCCCCTCCCTCCTCTATGGTGCCCCTCTCCTAACTAATCTACAATCCTCTCTGAAAACGCAACTATCTTGTTGCTACAACAAAATCGCCAAGTTCGCCACTAGCCATAAGTCTTCCACTCACCACTGTTCCTCTCCACAAACTAAAATGGCTAGAGCTACCCAATCAGCTTTTCTATACCCAACTCACTCTAGCACACAAGCTCATTCTCAACCCCTCACTCTGTCCCTCCCTTTCCTCTGCATTTAAAATGCACCTACCTGACAGAGTGCTAAGGTCTAACAACCAAAATCTTTTAGAAGTATACAAACCAGCTCGTCCCCCAGGCAAACACCTCCTATCCTTTAGTCTAGCACGACTCTGGAACTCCCTACCACCATCCATTCGTACTACCCCTAGCTACTCTATCTTCAAAAAAACTCTCCACTCACATCTAGTAACCCAGTGGGAATGCTCCTTCTGCCACCCTACATAACTTACTCTGCAAACTTTCATCTCCTCTTCCCCTCAATAGCATTCTTCCTTTTCATATATTCTTGTAAATTAATTTCTAAATGTATGTAATTCTTATACATACCTCTCTCTGCAAGTTTACCACACGTATTATCGATCCTGTATAAGTCTGTTACTTTGTAATGTTACTTTGTTAGTCTGTATCATCTATATGATCCATCATAAGTATACAGAATTTCTAATGTATGCTGAACTTTTTTTGTAATTATTTGCCTGAACTTTTTGCATTGTATAACTATCATTAATAACCTACTGTATTGAGATTGTTATGGAGCTTTTCTCCCCAGGACTCCATTGAAAACGGGTTCATTTTGGCCCAATGGACTATCCTGGTAAACCAACTGCAAATAAAATAAATAAAAAAATAAATGTACCATTGGAGCTTTTCTCCTCGGGTCTCCACTGAAAATGGGCCACAAGCCCAGCTGGACAAACCCGGTCAACAAATGTCAATAAATAAATAAATAAACCCCGTGTTTGAGCTGGTTTGGGCTTGTTTGCATGTCGCACACCACAGCTGCACTGTTTTTAACCCATTGTGAGGCATTCCAGCTGCAAATTTTCCCATAGTAGCACTTGTGTGATCACCTAGTAGTACTCATCTTAGACTTTCCACCCTTTACCCCCTTAGTTCTCTCTGGCCTCTCTCCCTCAGATTCTGACAAATATCAATGGACAATTTCCTATGGTTTCTCCTGCCAGTCTGATTGATATGGGCATCCTGAGACAGTGTAGCAACTGCCTCATGTACATGGGCAACCCTCTATTACTACCACCTAGGAATACATTTTGTGAGAGATGCAGTTACATTAAGAACCTAGAGTCTATGCTCTCTCCCTCACAAGCCAGTATATCTGGCACTGAGAAGGTTGTCAACACAAACACCACACCTCAAACACCACCCACACCTACACAACACACACCCACATATGCAGAGATCCTCAACAAAAACATACCCAAACAAAAGAGACCTCTGAGGCAAAAACACATGCAAATTCCTCAGCCCACCACACCACACATAGTCCACACACCTGTGTCTCACAGCTACTAAGGCCTAACCATAAACCCAACATATTAGTCACAGGAGACTCCATTGTGAGACACACAGATGTGCACCTCACCAGGCTGGATAAGGAGAAAGTCAGGGTTAGTTGTTTGGCAGGTGCCAGAATCCACCATATCACACATGCAGTCAAGTCTGTCAACACCAGGTACTGTTATGACTCTGTCATAGTCCATGTTGGCGTGAATGACTTGAGATGTACCTCCATGGACTATATGAAGAGACACATAATTGTGCTCCCTGAATATGTGTCCCAGGAAGGTATGTCCCTAGCCTTAAGCAGCATTCTACTGTCACCCAGAATGATTGCCTCAATAAAAACAGAAAATGATAGACTTTAACAATTGTCTTAGTTTCTGATGTCATTCCAAGGGGATCCAGTACCTGACAGTCTGAAAAGACATGATCGACAGATCATGATGCTTTGCCAGAGATGGCCTGCATCTGTCTCCCTTGGGCTTCAGGCTTCTGGCAAAGGCTGTTGCCTTTGCCATAGTGCCTTTTTTAGGCAATGCTATGAGGTCAAAGCTACCAACATGGAAATTTCATCAAAATGCAAATTAAAGTACATGCTGCTAAACGCTAGGAGTCTAAACATGAAACTGCACTCATTGCAAGCATTCTTAATCCTAGACGTTGCTGACATTTTTGCAGTCACAGAAACCCGGTTCAAAGCTGTGGAGAGCACCTTCAGCCATACCAGATTACTCATCCTATCATACATTCAGACCCCAATCTGTGGGCAGCAAAGCAAAAGAAGGTGGATTTTCAATATATATTAAAGACACACACACACCTCCAGGCTGGTCAAACAGTATGACACACAGGAGACACTTCAGGTGCAGTTAACGACTGACAAGACCCCTATTCAAATCATAGATAGCTACAGGCCCCCAACTTTGACTCAAGATGCCCACTCCACCTGGACCTCTTTGAATCTATCAAGATTCAACCCTTTACCCTGCTCCTGGGTGACTTTAACTATCCAACCATAGATTGGAAGAAATCCTCATGTCAAAACACAAATGCCCAGAGATTCCCTGATTTCATCAATGCAAATGCCTTGGACCAGCTGGTTGACACCCCCACAATAGGTGATAATATCTTGGACTTGGTATTAACCAACATGAGTAACCACCGCAGCATTCCTACAGTGTCATCCTTCTTGGTAAGATCCTACCACAAAGTGGTCACTTTCAAAGTCACCATCTCCCTCGACCTCCCAGCTAGGGTAAAAAAAAAAACTTTTCCAAAGCTGATTACAACCTCCTGAGGGATGGTATAAACAGCTTCACAGCCCCCTCCCCCTCTGTAGGAATTGGCACAAATGTCCAAACCTACACCAAAGTACTATATGAGCATAGGAATACCCGACAGGATAAAATCATCATCCTCAAGGCAGAGTAAATCTGTCTGGTGGACATCTGCAAAAAAAATGCTGTCCAAGACCAAGAAGGAGAAGGTACCTAATTGGAAGCAATCTTTCCTTAGCCTGAACAAACAAATAGGAGCAGTAGTGAAATCATCCAAAGAAGCCATGGTGGTGCAGCGGTTAGCATTGTTGCCTCACAGCAAGAGGTTCTCCCGTTCATTTCTTGGCTGAAGTGCCTTCTGTGTGGAGTCTGCATGTCCTCCCCGTGGTTGAGTGATGTTTAAAGACATGCAGGTAGGTGCGTGCGTGAATGGGTGTGCCTTCCTTGAAGGTTGGGCATTGGGCTGGCAACTCGGCACCGTAAAAATCTACTGCCAATTATTAGCAGACCAGAGTTCCGCTGTGTCAACCGCTAACTGGGAAAAGCTGAAAGACATTACTAGTGAAATAATCGAAAGCAAAGTTCGAGTCCAAACTGGCCACATCTACTAAAGACAATCATACTTCACAGATGTCTGCAATCTCAACAGAAGCACTCAGATCTGCTCAGAAATGGTGGTCAAGGGCAAAACATACACAAACGCCATAGATATAGCTAACCTACTGGCAGATAGCTTCAGCAAAAACTTCACCCCTCTGTCCTCCCCATCAGTAAATCAGGACATCCCCGGCACCTGACCCTTTCCCCTTATCTCTAGAGAGCAAGTCATCACTGCCCTCTCAAAGGCAAAAAAAAAAAAATACAGCCTCATGGGACCCAATAACATCCCAGGCTGCATCCTACATGAACTCAGATAGGAACCTGCAGCACCATCAGGCACCCTATTCAACCAAAACCTGGGTACTGGCTTCATCCCATCCTAGTGGAGGACAGCCACTGTCATCCCTTTGCACAAAGGTGGAACGTCCACCGATCCAGGAAATTATAGACCCTTCAGTCTAACTAGCCTGATCTGTAAAGGCTATGGAATGTATTTTCATGGACCTCATTAACAAGGTGGCAACCTCCAAACACTCAGTCTCACACAGTTTGGTTTCATCAAGGGGAGGTCATGCCTGTTAAATTTGGTTGACTTCTTTGAGCAGTCACCAAAGCCATGGATGAGGGGAAGACAGTGCACACTGCCTACCATGACCTAGCCAAAGCCTTTGACACTATTCCTCACTCGGGTATAATAGATAAACTCTCTCAACTAGACATCAATCAGTATATTACCAGACGGATAGCAAACTTTCTCACAGATAGAACCCACCTAGTCAAAATAGGAGAAGCCACCTCTAGCAGTAGACCCGTAATGAGTGGTGTACCCAAGGGATCGGTCTTGGGATCTCTGTTGTTTGGGATAGGCCAAAACCAGTGGGGTATGGCTGACCAGGTTTGCCGATGACTGCAAGCTGGGTGCTGTCATCAATGTTCCTTAGTGATGTGGACATCCTCTAAGAGGGTCTCAACCAAACAAATGACTGGTGCCAGAAACATGGCCTTAAACTGAATGCCAAAACATGCATCATCATCATCCCCTTTGGTGAGAGTGACGTCCCCACAAATTATCACATTGATAAAAAGGTCCTAAGCACACAATCAGTCGTGAGGGACTTAGGCACCCAGTTTGATAGCAACCTGACGTTTGAGCACTGTATTGACTCCATTGTACAGAAGGCTTTCTACATGGTCCACCTCATTAGGAAGGGTATTTCATCTGGGGACAAGGAGTTCATAACATCCCTGTATTCTTCCCTTATAAGACCCATTATTGAGTACAATGCCCCTTCCGGCATGTACCTCACAAAGCACATGCAGCAGTTGGAGAGACCACAGAGGTTCCTCACCAGGAGAATCCAGCACCTCAAACATCTGCTATACACAGATAGGCTAAAAGCCCCATCCCTCTAATCAGTCTCATAGAGACTCCTCAGAGGTGACCTCTGTCTGGCTTACAAAGCAATCTTGGACCCACCTTGATGGGACTGCTGCATATCCACAAGTCAAGTTTCACAGTAGGTAAAGAAAAAAGGGATGAGAGAATTGAACCCTGTGCCACAGGAACTATAGCTCACAGCCTCAGCCCTCTGCACCAACTGCCAGACAAAAGAATGTCAAGCTATCTATTTGTATGACAGAGACCAGGACAAGATTAGCTATAAGCAACACCCCACTATCTAAACAAAAGATGCCATAATATAATTAGAAAGTAATTGACTTTAGTAATTGGCTATATAACTGGTGCCATTCCATGAGGACATTCCAAAAGGTTTCACTGCGGGAAGAGATGGTAGACAGTCCTGCCTTTTTCTGCTAGGGCTGGCCTACACCTCTACCAGCAAGGGTGTCACAATAAAACTACACCCCTCCACCCAATAATGCCTTTTTTAGGCAGATTCAATGTTCTAGTTCTTCCAACTTAACAAATTCAGATCAGGTCTACTTAAATCTGGTACTAGTAAATACAAGTGGTCTAAACAATAAATTGCCCAACCTTGAGGCTTTTCTGACCTTGTAATATAGACATATTTGTGAAGTCACAAGAACTTGATTCCAGTTTTGTGAGAACATTCTTTCTTTATTTGGGTTTATCAGCTATCACTCATTCAGACCTACAATTGATGATTGAGGAATCTCAGTATTCATCCAAAGCCCATTGCCTTATGATGTATGTAGCATGTTAATGACCTTGAACTCCTAGAAATCTTAATGTCACTAAACAAATCAAATTACCATCTTATTGAAAATTATAGTACACTAGTCACCTTTTTTCACTATCCACAATATCTACATGTAGTGTCAGCTCGATTCCTTAACCACTGAACAAAACACAATCATTCTAGGTGGCTTCAGCAACCCATCTATTAACTCATGAATGTAGACCACCACTAGCAAATATGCACAGTGTTTCCTAAACATTATTAGCTCCGATTTCCTGCATCACATCTTTCCAGCAGGTGCACAAACCTTTTCACTCTCATCACCACCAATATTATGCCCACTTGTTCCACAAGAAAAGTCTCCCGCTCCATGGTCAAAAGACTACCTTGCCAAGGCATTGTCTTTTAGAACCCAGCCCATATCTATGACCAGAATCACTGTTTTCAGGGACGTCTCTAAGGCCAGTCTTCTTGCTCTGTCAGATGACGAGAAAGTTAAAAGTGCTCCTTGCATTGTGGACCTGGTCATCAGTATAACCATTTATACCACAGACTTCCACTCTGACCTAAATTCTTGCATAGAGGTGCTTGCCCCTATCTGCTATAAATATGATGATGATGGGAAATCTAACAATAAACCACTATGATGGAATTGTGCTATAAGCAAACTATACAACAAAAGCAAGAAACTCCAAACCATAAGAGGAAAAATCACCCTCTTCTGGTAATCTTAAAAATGTTAGGACGTCGCTTAGAAGAATTATCAAATCCTGCAAAACAAAGTATGAACTGCATATTGCAACCTCCTCCAAAGACAATAAACCAGCTCTGTTTAACTATATTAGATATCTTCACTTTGTACCAGTATGCAATACTGCACTGGGTTTATTTCTAATACTTTATTAGACCCTAAAACAATTGTCAGCATGATGATTTAGCTTTAATTTCACCATGCCTTGTTTCCAGGACAACAAACCCATCCTTGGCACTTCCAAACATTACCCCAAAACAGGATTTAATTGTCCTGTCCAAGGCCAAAAATACTAGCTCCATGGAGTCTGACATTATACTTGGTTGCCTCTGAGTCATAACTGATCCCCTCATAAACCTAGTTCATCTCTGCCTCTGCACTGGATATGTGTCCAAGTATGAAGAATGGCCACAGTGGTGCCCCTGCACAAGCATGGCTCCATCACCAACCCTGGAAACTTCAGACCTATTAGTCTCACCATAATACTTTCAAAATACTGGAGATGATTGTAATAGAGCACATAAAGGATGACATACTTAGCCTGCAATCTCTTGATTCTAACCAGTTTGCTTTTATAAAGTATAAATCCTTGTAAAAGCATACAGGTTCATTCTGGGAATAACAACAAGTACAGAAGTCTTTCCCCCACCATGGAGCTTGTTTTAATAAGGTGTTCCTACCTCCCCTCCCCCTGAAAGGCTTGTAAAAGCATATAGGGTCATTCCGGGAATAACAACAAGTACGGAAGTCTTTCATTCCTTATCACCTATGCTCCTATGAATATGTACAACATCTTGAAATCCAATTCCCAAACTCTCAATTAGACACCAACCCAGCATTTAATAAGTTTATTTTATTTATTTATTTTATTTTACATTTGTTAACTGGGCTAGTCTAACTGGATATATTTCCATTTTCAGTAGAAGCCCGGGGAGAAAAGCTCCAGTAGTAAACAATTTGATTTGATTATAAATTTGAAATACAATACAAACACCACATAACCACCCCCTCTCCTAATTCCTCACCCCCCCAATTACCATCACCTCACTAAATACTGCTACATTAGCTTAAAAACCAAAAGCTATGAAAAAATCATAAACAATTTTTTAAGACTGATAAGCAACTTAAAAATTAATCTTATGAAGGATGGAGACATCCACCCCCAACCCTGGCCCATCCACAACAGCAGACCCAACCACACTATCTAACAACCCAACGTGTACTACCCAGATTGATAGACTTCCAAACTAATTTCTTGTCTGTCATTTTAACATCAGAAGCCTAAACAACAAGATCCATAGCCTGCATGGCCTCTTAGATGTTCACTCCCCTGATATCCTCTGCCTCACAGAAACCTGGCTAAAACCAATAACCAAAGACAACGAAATACCCCCCACTCCACCCCACAGTACAACATCCTTAGACTGGACCAGATTTCCAGAAAAGGTGGCGGGGTAGCTGTACTATACAAGTCTAGTAGGCTGTCTTATGGCAGAGCAAGCTGTCATCCCAACTTCCTCTAACTCTAGGTGTCCCACAAGGGTCCATACTAGGTCCCCTTCTTTTCTTTATCTTTATCAATGATCTACACACCACCATCCCAGGAGCCACCTGCATCCAATATGCAGATGACTCAACACTAATATGCTCTGCCTCCTCTCCTACACAACTTATAACCCTCACCCAGACCACTTTCAGCATGGTAGAAACATGGCTAGCCAATTGCCGCCTGCTTCTAAATCCTAACAAAACCAAGCTACTACTGTTCTCCCCAATCCGTAGAATTTCTCCTCCTTCCTTCAACATCAAATCTAGCAATGACACCATTATCTCCCCTGATGACCATACAAAGGTTCTAGGTGTAATAATAGACAACAACCTTAAATTTGATAGACATGTCAATCACACTATTAAGTTCGTCAACAAAAAACTTGGTTCCCTGTACAGAGCCAAACCTCTCCTCACCCCCCTAGCTAAGGTAGCTATTGCAAGATCACACTTCCTCTCTACCCTTATGTATGCCTCCCCTGTACTCACCAACCTATCAAAATCCAATCTCAACAAATTATTGGGATGTTACAATCATATAGCCAGATTCGCTACTGGCATGGCTTTTAGGACCCACCATTGCCAGAACCTCAAAGCATTGGGATGGCTAGAGTATCCTACCCTCCTGCAGTTCATCCAGCTTATAGTAGTGCATAACATACTCCATCAACCTGATAACAATCCTGCCCTCAGAAATGTTCTCACCCCTCATAGTGTCCTCAGGACATTATGCTCAGCTGATAAACTAATGATACTGACCCAAAAATCCAACAACTCTGCAGGCGATGCTATATTTGCCAACTCAACCGGTAAAATATGGAATCTTCTCCCTACTACCGTTACCAAGGAAACCTCACTACCCCTATTTAAAAGAGAACACAAAAAATACCTCACATCTCATTGGCTGTGCTCTTGTTCTAAACCTGACTAACAACTTCACTAATACATGTCTTTCTGCCCAAGCTGCTGTTTAGCCAAGTATCTCTGCCTCATAGCATTTGAATGTCTAACCATAGTGAATTATGAGACCCGATTGTATTCTATGTTCACATTTTCTGCTACATCGCTGCCAATCAGATGTAAGTCTGCACATTGTGTATAGTTATATCTGCCTGTATTCTTTGTCTATATTTTTCTAAACATGTCTGCCTGAGTTTATCACTCAGTGATGTATGTACTGTCTCTTTTTTGGTATGTGGAGCTTTTCTCCCTGGGCCTCTGCTGAAAATGGACATATATCCAGTCAGACTGTCCCGGTCAACAAATGTAAAATAAAATAAATAAAAATAAATAAAGATAAATAAATCCTGTAAAGCAAATGTGCTGGACTTTTAGAATGTGACTGAAGCACTGGATAATGATAAATCTCTGCACACTACCTACCTTGATCCGGCAAAGGCATTTCACATTATCCCACACTCTTGTATTATAATCTTACTACACCAAATATCAGCTCCTTTGTACTAGATCATAAACTGGCTCACAGAAAAAAGCAACATGGTAGAAGTTCATGGTATGCTTTCTTCCAAAAGGCATGTCACATGTAACATGCCATAAGGTTCCATGTTGGCTCTACTCTTATTCCGGTTATACTTCTCTGTTGTCCAAGCTAATATCAAGGTACCCTGGCTGATGGATGAGGACTGCAAACCTGATGCAGTCATTAACTCCCTAACTGATAACTAAATCTTGCATAATGGCTTTATCTGGTGTAAAGACTACAGCCTAAACCTTAACGAAAAAAAAAATGCAGCATAGTACTCTTTGGGAAGCAAGTACACCTTTGCACCTACTACATTGAGAATAAATTGCTAAAAGCTGATACCTTTATCACAGATCTAGACAAGTTCATAACTAACAAGCTCTCTTTTGGTGACCATGTGGCAACTATCATTAGGAAAACCTTCTATCTGCTGCAGTTAACCATTAAGAGTATATTCTCAGATCAAAGGAAGCCATTGTCTCTGTCTGCTTCTCCCAGACCATGTCCATAAAACAATATAACTCCATCTTTGGCATGAATCTACCCGAGCATATACTTGACAGGCCCCAGCCCCAGCAGTTTATTACAAAGAAATTGCCAGGCATATCCCCATAAGTTAACCTTACAGACATATTCTCCCCTAAGTTACTCATAGCAACTGGAGCACGCTCAAGGTTGTTGATCTGTTACAAATTCATGCATGGGGATCCCTACTTAGCTTATAGGGCTAAGAATGACCCCATCCTGCATGTCCTTACAACTGGTATTGCTACTAACATTTGTTCAAGGGATCTAACTCTATATCTTTTTATAAACAGAACATGTTAGTATGATATGTATGTCTTCCAAAGGACCTCCTACCTATGAAACATGATCTGACTCCTTCTTGTGCAAAGCAGCTTCAGAACAAACTTCATAAAGTGGATAGGGACTCATAAATTTACCCCAAGACTGTTTTCAATGGTCCTTATTGAGAGAGGGAACAAATAATTGGTATACTGTGGTGAGACTCCTATGATCTACCAAATCAAAAAACTGGCAAGGCTGGTAGGTGGGATTATGTGATATACAAGTGCTTATGGATGGGACAGTAATGGGGAGTTATAGTTTATGTATATACACTGGAGGAGTTTGGATTTGGGAGTATATTATATATTATATAGTATATATTATACTGTGTTAGAGGTAGACATGTTGTGGGCTTTGTTGCCGCAGTAGAGTGCTATAAACATATTGTCTGTACTGGATATGGGTGTTTAGCATGTACAGGCATTTTCCTAATCTATAAATAAAAGTGGGAAGGGACTGCAGTTTCACAGAAGTATCAGACTGACATATGTCTTGTGCAGGTGAAAGGATGTGGATGGCAGAGCAATAATGAAGTTATGTTCGTGTTTCTGCAGAGGCACGAATATTGAGGTAGGATTTCTGTTTAATGCTTAGTACCGTTATCAGAATAAAGATGGAAATGAGGCCACTGTATAAGAAATACTGTTGGAGCAGGAGAGGTGTGATTATGTGACTACTGATGACCTCCTACCAGGATAGCAAAAAAAGGGGGGTCATTCTATCAATATTGTTGTTCTAAAGATGGGGGTAGCAGTGGAAAAATGGCTCTGCCTATTGATGAGCAAGGGATAGGCCAGCAATGGCACATCAATAATAAATAGTCATGTATTGGCCATGGGACTGCATAACAAGGGCGAGCTATACCTAAAATGTGTGTGCCTAGAACACAACTGTAAGGGAGTTCAGGGCTGTATTACTTATGTGTGTGTACCAAAGATGGGATATAGAGGGGTTTACAATGTCTTACAGTACGAGCTGGAGGTAGGACTGCATAGGTAGTGGATTGCCATTTACAATCTATGTATACAGTGGGTATGGAATTAATCAGAGGGTGTCCATACTGTTTATGCTTTTGTCCACTGGTATATGATTGGAGCACTGACCTGTCAAGATGGACTGGACAAATATAATGTAACAGTAGCCCTTTTTACAAAGTATGGCAACCATGGAGTTAGACTGAGAGCAGGCTTACTGGGATCCTCTCCTTCACTGGAGAAAACCCTCCCACCAGCAAAGAGTTTTTTCTGTTTTTACTTTCACTGGAGAGGGTCATAGTAGTAGCAAACTATGCAGGCAGACCAAGTTTTGCTAACATTACCAGCAGTTTCTACCTCATTCCATGAGATATCTAGGCATTCCCAAATAATCTATGAGGTACAGTGTCTGCAACGTATCATTGGTGTACCCTGTGTCCTAGTGGGACATATCTGATTTGCCTCCTGTGGGAGGTGTGCTAGGTATGGCCATGCAGATCTATAACATGTATGGTACACCACCTGTGGGAGGTGCCTAGAGGCCATCCTCACAATCTGCCTAGACCATCTCATCTGACTTCTCTCAGTTTGGAGGTGCAGTGGGAATACTCCAAGATACTTCCATATTGAAGGTGTCTTTATTCTGTCTTGGAGAGTGAGACAAGCTACCCTCTAAAGTCTAAAGGAACCTCATTGCTAGAATTTTTGTTCACAGTCTACATGACCAAAGGGGAGGATCAGGATATAGGTTGACTGGTAAAATGACAGCCCCATCCCATGAATTGTGACTCACTTTATACCACCAGATTTTAGTACAATACTTGCAGCACTGCACCACTGCACCATTCTGCTCATCTGTCTCCTGATCTTTACTCATGAACATGATCACAAGATAATTAAACTGCTTCAGAGGAGGAAGTTTCTTCCCCTCATCTACAGAGAACAATCCACTCTTCACTGAGGGAAAACCATGGCCTCTGATTTTGAGGTGCTAATTTTCATGCCATCTACTTTACTCTCATCAATGGATCACTCCAATACATTCTGGGGATAGCAACATTTGAACCTAACAGGACAGTGTAATCTGCAAACAATAAAGGTGCAACTCATGCATTCACAAATGATACTCTTTTGAACTTGGCTCTGCCGTTGATATCTGTCCAGGAAAATTAAAAATAAGAGAGAAAACACAAACTTGGAGTCTAATGATCACCTAGAAACACAGTGATTTAACACCAAGAATGCAAATATGATTCTCCTTCAGACCTGGGTCTAAATGCATGCAGCACCTTTTAGCAGTTCTCCCCAGCCATTCTGGGGTACACCATCACATGCCTTCTCCACATCTACAAAACATATTTCATCAGATTGGCAGACACCCCTGAGCTTTCCAGTAACTGGGTTAAGTACCTGACCCCCTCTTCTGTGGTCAGGGCAGAGTCTGCACTGCTTCTTCTGAATCATAAGCTGCACTGTTGGACATTCCCTGGCATATGGTTTTTAAGGGAAAATGAGAAGTGTTACCCATCAATAACTATTACATACTCTCCTGTCCCCATTTTTAAAAATGCTGACCACTACCCCAGTCTGTCAGTTTATAGGTACCATCCCAGTGTTCTGCACTACAATGGAAACAAAAGTATATTAACTGTGACACCCCAACAGCGTAAATCATTTTTAGCATTTTTAGCCAACTCTCATCCACTCCAACGGTCTTTCTACAGGACAGTTGTTAATGCAATGACCCATTTACTTAAGTTAATCCATTTCTACCATCTGCCTCATCATTGGAAACCATCACAGTGTTCCTCTCACCATTCAAAAATGGCCCCAGTCAAGGTCATGTTTATTCACTCTTACTGGGAGCAGGCTGACCAGTATTCTACCTCCCCTCTTCAGTCATTGGATGGTTTGACAGACTCATTTACAGATCATCTAAAAGTCATTTTCAGTATCCCCACCAACCGCTTCATATATCTAGGCCTTCACTTCAGTGACTACTTTATCCCAGTGTTTTTGCATCATGTTGATGTGATAGATTATATTTCAAAATAAACCACACTCTTAGAATAAGATTCTACTACATGTCAAGAAGGGTAGAATCCTTAACACCTTCAAGGTAAAGCTAGATGACTGGATGGGTCACTTAAAATTCTCCTCCTGGTCTGTCTTATGCTGCCCTTCAAGAGGCTGGGGAGAACTTTTAAAAATGATTTATTGGCTGGGCTTGTGATTGTATGTGGACTGATTGCTTAGTCTTTACTTATGAACCTATAAGAAAATGTATGTATGGATTTAACTTTCACTGAGGTACCACTTTTGTCTGTTGAATACAGAGGTCTTCAGTGAAATCAGAGCTAGACCTGGACAAAGCAGAAGTGAGACTGGAAGTTTCTAAAGGTAATCAGGTATAATAATGAGAGAGTAACCTGAGCTCAGCTTAGCACTTTTGTGGGAACCATTATAAGTACACAGAGCAGAAAGTAGGTGGGTTGGGAATATAATGAAGCAGCTCGGATAGGTAAAGAAAAACTGTAATGTATGCTTCATCTTAAATTACTGTTTCACGATTGTATAATATATAAGATGTGACAACAGAGTATTTTTAGTAAGCATTTTATTTCTTCAATGCTGTATAATAGGGAAATGCCTACAACAGATGTTTGTCCTGGAAGTGCTTCCCAGGGTCTGATAACATTTGAAAGTGTGGAGTTCTAACTTAACAAAGATAAATGCAAGCAGCATGGTAGTTCCAACAGGTTGCATGTGTATCTTTGATATTAAGTGGGTGCAAGAAAGCTTTAGGCTTTATCATCTCACCAGGCATTTGGCTTAACACTCCAGAACTGAGATACAGTTTAGTGTGAGAGGTGCTACACCCCTGAAGTGACTGTCTTCAGATGAAACATTCAAATAAGGCTCTATCATTTTGATCTGGTAATGGCCCAGATAGATGTCAATGAAGTTAAGTATTCATTGGAGTGCTTTTATTAAAACTAAATCAAAGACAATGCATACAAATTATCAAGTAATTATAATATACTCTATGAAGAAGCATATAAATGATGAAATCATTATTATGTATTACATGAAGAAGCATCCCTTTACCCACTCCTGCTTAGGCACTGTTCAGAAATAAACAGTCCACATAGCCCAATTTATTTTTTTCATTTGGCAGACTGCCAACATCACAAGATAATATAACGTTTGTTTTTGTGATAAATCACTGTGATGTCCCCACACTGGGTCAGTAATCAAGGAGCCTGAATCCTCACCACTGACACTGGAGAGGGATGTGCACTTGGAATAAAAATGGGTGCACTCAGTATTTCCAGATGCAGACCTATCAGCATCAAGCACAATTCCCTTAAGAGCACACAGGGCACTCACACTCAGCCCAGAGTCTGGGTGTCTCTATCTGTCTCTCGCCAGGTCCCCATTAAGGCTCCCACTGGCACTGTGAAACCAGTGTTTCATGTCCCTGCCCCAAGTAGTTGACACACACACTCTTTGAGATTTAATTTTCATATCCACACACACCTGAGAAAGGCTAGCACAGATTACCCGCTCTATCAACTTTGCCTAGACTATGAGGTAGATTCACTACCATCAGTTAGTTACTATAAGGCTCTTAAAAGGGTATCCAGTTGTGCTGAGTGAAGTTAATATTAATACAAATAGTAATGTTGACCAAACAGCAAGGCTTTCAGGAGTGGCCAGAGTTATCATCAAATAAATATGTGGAAATGCTATCAGTGCTTAAATATTTTCTAAAAAGGACCAGCCACAATGAAATGTTTAACTATATTTAATAATAAATAATAAAAGAACAATACAATACTAAATATATATTTACAGTAAACCACAGAGTTCAAATCACAGGAAATGTTGAAAATAACACTGATGGACAGACTTATGCAAATAAAGAAAAACAATCTCTAAACTAAGCTTCACTATATTCCTGACTGAATCTAGGAGAATTACTATTTCATAATAACTTACTTGATAGAGCAAGGCACAATGACATAAGTGACAAGTCTTTCTAGTCAGGTACCCCAAAACAGAATACTCAATACTCAGAGATTACTCCTTGTAAAATATAATACCCAAGATGGCTTGCAGAATGACCTCATTTGGTCACCTGACTCGAGGTTCTCACAGTATTCCCTGTTGAAGCTGAGACAGGAATTTAGTATAGACTGCTACAATACACATCTAAATGTTTATGGCAGTAGACTAGGGCGTCCCCTCTTTTTACTGAGCTAATGAACAAAGGCTTCTTCCAGACCCACTGTCTCTGGTTCTATGCAGCACTGTGGGGTGCCATTTAATGATTAACAACTCATTTACATGTCTCTTATTTTTCTTAAAGTAAGCTAGCTGGTTAACCTCTGCTGTCCTAGTATCCTCTATTAAAACATATACATTTCACTCAGTTACAGTAATACATGTACATTTCTTTTCATTCCAGCAGGATGCATTGTTGGTACATTTTAACACAGTCAAACCACACAAATATATTTTCAGCACAAGCATATGTACATATCAGTTTGATGTACAAGTGACATGTAACTGTTTACAAAATTCCAGCTAGCTGTGCTGGCACAAGTCATACAGTCACTGCCCTACTTCTTCTGGCATGGCTGGCAGTACCTCCTATCATCACAATGACTACCAAACATCTTTTATAATAGTCACCAAAATATCATGTGATCTATATGTATCTGATAATAAAGCATGTATTGCTTTTGATTTGCATTAAAATACTTCCCTGCCTTTTTTCTTTAAGTAAATAAATAAAAAATAAACAGTGTGACATAGGGAGATACTGCCAGCACCGCTATCTGAAAGTTTGTAAATAATTATATGTAATTGGTGAATATCAAAATGATTTATAGAAGATGCTTCTGTTACAAGTGTATTAGAACAGTATGTTATGTTTATATTAAACTGCTGGTACATAAGTGTATGCTGGAAAGGTTTTTGCAAAGTGCTGTTTAAAATGTAACCACAGTGTGCCCTACTGGAAGAGAACAGAAATGTACATGTCCTATTGTAACTGTTTAAATGCATATATTTTAAAAGTGGAAACTGGGATACATGAGGTTAACCTCAGTCTAATAAATTTCAGAAAAATAGCTGAAATTAAATTACTTTATGACAACTACAGACAGAATGTCTATACTAGGAAGCTCTCTGTATTGTCTTTAAGGTGAACTAATTACTAGTTTTGAAAACATGAAGGAATGTAATTGTTTTATGACTTCCAGCATCTGCCAAAGATCTGAGGTCTAAATATTTTCACAGGTAGATGCTAAATACTGCTAGCTTCCACCAGTGGGGTTTCACCTGGGAGAGAGTCAGATGACAATAAATTATATCATTCTGCAAGCCATTCCAGCAGTAATACTTGAGATATTAATTTGAGAAGTCTCTTAGACACAGCATTTTGTATTCTGTCTTGGATCTGACAGCAACACCTAGAAAATCCATTCACCACAACTGCCTTGTTCTTAAGTAAGTTAACTAGGTATAGCAATTCTCTTAGATACAGTCAGGAATATAGTAAAGCTTAGTTTAGATATTTGTTTTTATTTATTTGAGATTGTCCTACAATGTTGTTTTAAATATTTACTGTGATTTCAAACTCTGATGTCACTGTGAATATATACTGAGTATTTTCTTGTTCTTTTATTATTTATTATTAAATATATTTAAACCTTTCATTGTGGCTGATCTTTGTGAGTCATATTTAAGATTTGAGAGTACTTGCATATTTATTTGGTGACACTGTGCACCACTCCTAATAGCCTTGCTCTTGGTCAAACTACCATTTGTATTGATAGTAACATTATTTTTAAGGGTCTTAAAGTAGCTGATAAGGAGTTGGCTGGTGACAGTCTGGGCAAAAGGGGGCATAGCTATTAAACCTATGCCAGCCTTTCTCAGGTATGTGAGCGTGTGTAAATCAAACCTGAAAGAGTATGTGTGTCAGCTACTTTGGCAGGAAAATGAAGCACTGGTTGGACAGAGAGGGTGCTGGAAGTCTTAGTGTGGCCACTCAGCTGAGTTCTAAACTCTAGAGCTGTGCCAGTAGAAAGTCTTACTGGGGATCTGGAGAAAGAGGGAGAAACCAGCCCCAGACTGACTGTAGTCTCTGTGTACTCTTAAGGGAAATTGCGCTTGATGCAGAAAGTTGAATCTGGAAATACTGTGTGTGTGTACCTGTCATCCTCCCAGTGTACGTCCCCCACTGGTGCCCATGGTGAAGATTGAGGTTCCTTGATTACTGGTCCATTGGTGGGTTGCCATAAATAGTATAGTACAGATATTACATAGCATAGAAAAATATTACTATTTAGTTTCAATCTGAAGACATCAGGAGCAGTTTGGTGAGGTATGTTGTAGTTTTGGTTTTGATATTCCATAATGGAGGACCAGATGTCTTGGAAAGAAACATCATAACTTTCCAGTCTTTAAATCTGTCTAAAAACAGTTGGCAATTCTATAAAGTTTGGTATGATTTGTTAAGAAAAAGTATATTCAAGACTATCCAACATGATTCATTCCTGTTTTCAAATTTGACTGCTTTTTTAAATATCCAATTTCCTTTTAGAGTCTGTAAGCTTAACAAATGGGCAGGTAAAGCTTAATGCCAAAACTTCACAAACAATCTAAGGTCTTCCTGGAAAATTTAGTAGAATTAGACCAAGATGCGTAAATACTTGAACAGTCATAGTCTATTGGATTCTGTTTTGCTGCATCAAAATTTACATTAGCAACAATTGCACTTTCTGCTTGCTTTTGACTGTACTTTACAAAAGAATACCTTTATTCTTTTAGAGTTTTGTGTTTAAGAAAGCAGATATTTTACAAGTGTTTTAGCCTGGCGGAAAAAAAACATACTTTATCCCATTATTTGTATGACATGGTGGACCAGTTTCTTTTTTCATGCTTGTTTATAGGCAAATGCTGGACTAGGAAAGTCATTTAGTAGTTTGCTTTAATTACTTCCTACTATATATTTTGTCCAGTTCTCAAATAAATAAACCAGGTCTTTCCTGTTATTTATCTAGTGTCATTTATCTTGGAACAACCACTTCAAGGATGTGTAATCTGTCCACAGCTGTCAGTTTTATGACATATATAGAAATATTTTAGGAGTCTTTTTTTTAAAGATAAAATAATCTTTCTGCAACTGAAGAAAAGGATTTGAGGCAAGCCAAGGAATTATCAAATAGATGTATAACTCAATGTTCATCTGTAATCTACAGATGATGTTATAAATAATTATTTTTGCTATTATAATGTTTACAGCATAGAGGTCACTCCAATCAGTAACTAAAGCATGCTGACATTTTTTATCATTAGTCTATTGTGGTTTTGCAACAAGTTAGGAAAAGTGGTCCTGGCCAGTTAACATTTAAGTGTCATGCTCACATGGTATATTAGTTCATGTACAGTGGATATAAAAAGTTTAAGCACCCCTGTTAAAATGCCAGGTTTTTGTGATATAAAAAAATAAGACCACAATAAATCATTTCAAAACTTTTCCTACTTTTAATGTGACCTATAACCTGTACAATTCAATTGAAAAACAAACAAATCGGTTAGGGGAAAAATACAAAAAATAAAAAATGTACAATACGCTGGTTGCATAAGTGTGGACACCCTTAAACTAATACTTTGTTGTGTGTGCACACCCTTAAACTAATACTTTGTTGAAGCACCTTTTGACTTAATTACAGCATTCAGTCTTCTTGGGTACACACGTGCCATTAATTAAAGAGACTCTGTTTAACCCCAGATAAAGTTCAGCTGCCCTAGTAGGATTTTCCTGACGTTTACTCAGTTGCCTGCTACAGCAAAAGCCATGGTTTGCAGAGAGCTTGCAAAGCATCAAAGGGATCTCATTGTTGAAAGGTATCAGTCAGGAGAAGGATACAAAAACATTTCCGCAGCATTGGATATACCATGGAACACAGTGAAGACAGTCATCAAAAAGTGGAGAAAATATGGGACAACAGTGACATTGCAAAGAACTGGACATCCCTCCAAAACTGATGAAAAGACAGGACAAAACTAGTCAGGGAGGCTGCCAAGAGACCTACAGTAACACTGAAGGAGCTGTAGGAATTTCTGGCAACTACTGGTTGTGTACTACATGTGACAACAATCTCCCATATTGTCCATATGTCTAACATCCCGGCTCAGCTAAAATTTGCAAAAGAATACATCAAGTCTCCCAAAAGCATGGAAAAATGTGTTATGGTCTGATGAGACCAAGGTTGAACTTTTAGGTCACAATTCCAAAAGGTATGTTTGGTGCAAAAACAACACTTTGCATCACCAAAAGAACACCATCCCCACGGTGAAGCATGGTGGTGGCAGTATCATGCTTTGGGGTTGCTTTTCCTCAGCTGAAACTGGGGCTTTAATCAATGTGGAAGGAATTATGAACAGTTCCAATACCAGTCACTTTTGGCCCAAAATCTTCAGGTGTCTGCTAGAAAGCTGAAGTTGAAGAGGAATTTCACCTTTCAACACGACAATGACCCCAAGCATACATCCAAATCAACAAAAGAATGGATTCACCAGAAGAAAATTAAAGTTTTGGAATGGCCCAGCCAGAGCCCAGACCTAAATCCAATAGAAAATCTGTGGGGTGGCCTGAATAGGGCTGTGTACAAGAGATGCCCTCACAATCTAACAGATTTGGAGCACTTTTGCAAGGAAGAGTGGGCAAATATTGCCAAGTCAAGATGTGCCATGCTGATAGACTCCTACCCAAGTAGACTGAATGCTGTAATTAAATCAAAAGGTGCTTCAATGAAGTATTAGTTTAAGGGTGCACACACACAACAAAGTATTAGTTTAAGGATGTGCACACTTATGCAACCAGCGTATTGTACGTTTTTTATTTTTTATATTTTTTCCCCTAACAGATTTGTTTGTTTTTCAATTGAATTGTACATGTTATAAGTCACATTAAAGGTGGGAAAAGTTTTGAAATGATTTATTGTGGTCTCATTTTTTTATATCACAAAAACCTAACATTTTAACAGGGGTGTGTAAACGTTTTATATCCACTGTACTTCTGACTTGGATGATTTCCAAGAAAGTCCTTGTGATTCAGAGATTAACTCTGATAAGGTTAACTTTGTCACATCCTCTGAGAATATACCAAGTTAAGTAACTGTGTGATGGTGTACATAGAAGACAGATTTTTTTAGGGTTTTGTTCTGCTGTTCAATATACCATGATACAATGTGAAAAAAAAAAACACTCTGCAAATCAGTGGAGAAATCATTTTTATAGCAACCTTTCTTCTGGAAAGATAAGTATAGATTACTCATTTTAAAGATTTCCTGGTTGTTTCCTTTGATAAATTCATAACAGTTTGTGATTTATATTTTCTTTAAGGCGGCATCAGGAAAAAAATCTAGGTAACCTATTTTTAATGATAATTTATTGATCATTAAACTATGGTACAGCAGGTAAAAACATGTGGACTGTTACCTGACCATTTATTTCAAAGCAGGTAGATAGACAAGGACCTTAAGGGCTTTTTTCAGACAAGATCTACTTACATCAAAACAAGGAAAATACCAAAGTAAATACACACAAACAAGCAGGATATGTAGAAGTATTGTTCAAAAATAATCCGATACTGTCATCTTCCTCAGTCAACCATTTTCACATTAGCAAGCAGAATTTTGATCTCCTTTCAGAAACGCAACAATTAAAACCATATATGTGTTTCTGCAACCTATATACCTCCTGGCAACAATGTCAGTACTGCCAAAGAACTCTTCTGTTAGGTACCTATGAACGTCACTCAAGAAACAATAATACAACGTGACCTTTATATTGACTGGCTTACTTTAAACTCTGACACCTCACAAACACCATAAACCTATGTGACCTCATACAACTCATCTCTACACCAACTCACCATAATAAAACCAGTACTTGGCAATCTCTTATGGACAGAATCTTTACCCCTCTCTAAACAATATAATTTCCTCAGGCACATTTTCAGAATCACTTAATGACCACATCACTACATTTTCTATAAGAAGCTGTAATCCACCCATCCATCCACAAACCCTTTTTCCCATTTTTGCACATGATAGTGGGATATCACTTCAACAGTGGCAATCATCTAGAGTCAAGGTTTATACCACTAGGTGGCTAGCTCTGTCATGGTACTCCTTCTACACCACTCACTTGCACGGGAAATCATAGCTATGGCCAATTTTGTGTGTCCAGTCCACCTACTGCATGCCTTTGGAACAGGGGAGGAAACCAGAACTCCCAGAGGAAACACATGTGAGTACAGAGAGGACATGCATATTTTCCATAGTAGGCACTCCAGCCGAGAAGTGAACCAGGGAACCTCTTGCTGTGAGGTGACAACACTATCCACTGCACCACTGTGCCACCCTATAAAGGATTGTAAAAACTTATGCAAAAAACACTTCTACAAGCAGGTAAGAAATTATACAACCTTCAAAAGAGAAACAATTAATCAATAATTTAAAATCACTTAATTGGAATTTCTTAAAAACGCCACCCCTAGAGGTAGCTGTAGCTGAATTCAACAGAATATTTTATGTATTCTAAATGAACTCGCACCTATCAGAATCAGAAGGGTCGAAGCCAATCTAGCACCTTTTCTAACCAAAGATAAAAAGAAAACAACTCATGAACCAATGAGACAAGGCTTGGAAAAAATGGTTATAAGATAAAACTCAGACTATCATAAAGCACTATAAAAACAATTACTACACAGACTCTCAAAAATCAAATCAAAACAACCCTAAGCCTTCTGGTTAGCCATAAATCAATTCCTAAAACCTGGACAAGCCTCACAACCTGCATAGGCATAGCAAATCAATTCAGCACTTATTTCATGCAAACAATAGCATTTCTAATCAAGCACAATATTCCCAGCTCCCAGCCCTCCAGTTCTCAAGTGGTCTGTGTCCACATTCTACATTAATAGACATTCTCTTATGCTAAAAGCAACCACTTTAGCCTCAGATAATATACCATCTGAATGTATCAGAATTGCAGTTGACTGCTTGACTCCCTAGGGTATCCAATTTCCATCTTAATCAATAAATCCATCACTGAATGCTATGTTCCTACATTGTGAAAAAATCTTACACGCTACATCTACCTAAAGGAAGCACCTCCACAGATATCTCAAACTGCAGACCAATAGCTTTTCTATCCCTCTGTCCAAAATCCTTGACAAATGTATCCAATCCCTGCTACTCATTTACACCACTGAAAATAACCTCCTATCACAAGCTCAGTACGACTTTCATCCCCTCCACAGTACCACTATTCTCCTCTCAGTTTTATCCACACCAGGAACTTTCATAGAAGTGCAGGCAATATGGTATCTGCACTTTTCTTAGACTTATCAAAGAAATTTGATTTGGTATCCTGACAAAAGTTACTACACAGACTATCTACCTTAGCACTCTCTATCCTATCACTCACCTGGATTCAAAGTTACCAATACAATAGATGTCAGGAAAATAAACAGCAAAATAAATTCTTATCTTTCTCCCCAATATCTTTTGGTGTCCCCCAAGGGTCCAACCTTGGCCGTCTAGTTTTAGTATATTCATAAATGACCTGCACACAGCAAGCAAGCAAGCATGCCTCCATAGACCAGTATGTGGATGAGTCACCCCTTAATCTTTTCTACCCAAACTCTTGAAAAAATTACAAGAAATAACCCAAGATTCCTTTACCTCCATAAAAACATGTTTAACAGACTCTCAAATACTTCTAAACACTAACAAACTAAATTAATTGTAGTTATTCCAAAATAATTGGTTGCACAAAATACTTTATTTTCAGAGTAAAACAAAACTCCAAAAAAAAAACAACAGTGGAATTTAACAGTCCCTTTTACACCAGCAAAGGAAAATTCAAAAGCCAAAAGGGAGTCCATTGCACAGCTGGTTAGTGAATATAAAAGATTTGGCCCACAAGCACAGAACACGAGCATTAAAACAATAAAACAGTAGTTTGGTAAGAACTTGCACATCCAAAACAGATGCTTCCTCAGACCATAAAAACAACTAGTTATAACGTAACACTTATAGTCAATTAAATACAAAGTAACCACTAGGGTTATCTAAACAAATCACGTGTTTGTAAATATAGTTTTAAAGAAACACTGTAGCCTTTATCTGACTGGAGAGAAATGATCCATCTCATTTCATGTTTTTCAGTATTAATCTTAGTATCCCCCAAATGCTTATCAAAGCCCACAAACTGTAATACTAAAAAGGAAAATGTGTGATCAGCCCCTTCCTTCCTAGCATGCCTATAGAGAGCATTATTCATATATCCTTTGCATGTGTCATAGGTGTATTCATGAACCTGCTCCCTAAGGGAGTGGTTCATTTTCCCTATATAAAATGCAGGACACAGTCGTTACTTCATCCATTTTACCATTTTACCATTCTTTCTGCAAGCATTACTGGCAGTCCAGGGAAATTTGGCAGAAAATTGGAAGCAATGGTAGGAAAAATTAAACATTTGTTGTATTGCTTTTGCTATAGTAGAAAAAAACAAACCTGGAGATTCAGTAAGCTTCATGTAAGCTTAGCGTAAAACCTACATGGAGTTTAGGTGTTTGTGCAGTGTGCAGCAGCGTTAATTGCATATGCATGCTGCTCACCATGTTTAAACATAAACAAACATGGTTTTGTGGCTAGTAACAGTGTTGCTGGCCAGGAAACCATGTAAAACACCATGGACAGCAGCAGATATGTAAATCTGTTTACCTACAGGCAAACTAGGTCTGCGTGTTTGTGCCAAATGCCACAGTGATTACCAGAGTTATTAGTAAAGCAATGTATATAGTTACAGCACATTACACAAAAGTGTATACAGTACAGAGTATTGTGGAAACCTGTGTCAGGCATACTGAACAAAAGTTATGTAAATGATCAGTAAGGGTACATAGACTGCATTATAAATAAACAATCAGGGGAAGTGTGTGTATTGAATAAGGACACACAGATGAATTGTAGGAATGAACATAGGGAAAAAGGACAGGTGAAACATGGTTATGTACTTCAGATGAGGACATGTCCATAAAGACAGTTGTAGCGTGAACACTAATCACATATCAGGATCATACAGTATGGACTCTACAGTGAATGTATATGTAGAATGTACTGTCACCCAGGATGATGCCATAACATAAACAGGAAATGATCGACATCAACAACTGACTTAGCTTCTGGTGTCAATCCAGGGGGATCCAGTATCTCTCAGCCTGGAATGAGATGGTTGACAGGCCATGCTGCTTTGCCAGAGATGGTCTGCATCTGTGTCTTCTAGGCTGTCAGATATTGACATGCCTCCCCATAGTGCTTTTTTCAGGCTATGATTAAAGAGGATGCTTAGTGGGTCCACTAGGTCCTATTTTAGATTTCTTAGTAAGCAACCTGGGATGTTATCTGGTACCATATATTACATATTACAGGAAGGGCTAACACAGACAAATGATTGGTGCCAAAGCCACTGTCTACAACTAAATACAAAAAGTGCCATTATTATTATTGCCTTTGGCAAAGTGGAATTCCCTGCTAATTATAGTATTGACAACAGCCCTCATCTAAGCTCCAACCCAGTAGTGTGAGACCTGGGAACATAGGTAGATAACAATCTGACCTTTGACCACCAAGTTTCCACAGTGGTAAGGAAAGCCTTAAACTGTGTACCTCATAAGTAAGGGTATTGGATCCAGGTCTGAGGATGTTATAATACTGCTGTACTCAACCCAAACCCCAGCAGAACATTAATAGAGTATAATTCTCCCTATTGCATGTACCTCATCAGACACCTGCAGCAGCTGGAGAGACCACATGGATTTCTGAAGAAGAAAATACAGGGCCTCCAAATCATGCCAAATGTACGTGGATAGACTGAAAGCCCTATCACTGTACTCTGTATTATATTGCCTTCTAAGAGGTGACTGGTGCCTGGCCTACAGAGCAGTCCTGGTATAAATGCTGCACATCCACAAATCTAATGGCACAGCCATCAGTTGCTCTAGGGATCTTAACCTAGCTTGTGACATTAACAGAACATGTTTGAGAGACAGATATATCTCCCAGAAACTGCCACTCCTTTGATAAACTTCTAAATCATGTGAAGCAGAGCTCCTCACTGACCCTATTCATGCGCAACCCAGACAAATAGATAGGAGACTGCAAATTTACCCCGGGTATGGCACCCATGTCTGTCATGGACAGGAGTAGTTGGTGTTGACCATACACTTGCTCTGTGAATTACATCCACCTAATAAGGACAATTGGGGCTACTTGGGATGAACATGGCTAGGCTTGTAAGGGCTGTAAAACCACTAGCCTAGTAAACTCCTATGAAACTATGAACTTATGTCAACAGTTCTCAGGGAGCATATTACTACAGCTGTTATAGAAGGAGCATGTAATGCAATGGCTGCAATGGCCATAAATACCTTAGCTCACATCAGAGATTGTGATATCCTCTTGTACATACTGTACATCCAGACCTCAATATAGCATATGTCAATGGCAGCAATATTGACATATCAGATGATCATGGGGTCTTAGGATACTATTAGTCTGATGGCCAATATCATACAAAATCCTAGCCATTGTTATAACATGAAAGTAAAAATGCCTATATGTATGCTATGGAAGATAGTAAGACTGCTGTGGGTATGTGTATATTTGTTGGATTGCATTACATTCTGCCATTGTCCATATGTGATATGTGTACCACACCATGACAGAATTAGCAATCACACATGCAGTGGTCTGGGGGTGGCTTGCATAGGCTTATGGAAGGACTCTGCTTTGTGAAGCGTGTGTATGCATATTTGACATATATGAGGGCATGCTTCACTCCTTTGCAGGAAGGATGTCATGTGGCCATAGGGCAGAGGAGGATGTGTGGGGCTATGAGAATGGTACCTCAAGTGGTAGTCAAATGAAGAGCTATTCCAAATATCACACAATGTCCATAATGTACCAGCAACCAAACACACAGCACTACACTCGGCCTGATATGAATATTACACCTGTGTAGACATAGAATATGAATGCCATGCAATGTCACAGTAACAACAACACATATGTCTGACTGTGACATTGTCATGTTGCAGTATATAGAGTATGATTGCATCATTGTATACTGAGAAGAACATGCACTATAGGGCATAGGAGTGGAGTCACATCCCTGTGTAAAATTGTCTCATAACTGATAGTTGTATATATAGATATGCAAGTAGCCTGCTGTCAGATTAGAACACCGATATGTGTAGTTAAAGTAGATTGCAAACACAGTAGTTAATGTTACTGTGACAGCACAGGTTTCTCTTGAATTCTGTCAGAGTGCATGTTACACAGGATGACATAATTAATGCATGCTACAACACAATGTTTCAAGGAGTGTTGGAAATAGCTGTGGACTCACATATCATTGTAAAACTACCTAACTATTTACAAAGCACAGTACTTAACACAAGTGCCACAGCACAATTCTAGCATTTTATGGTGTCAAACAACAATTTATAGCTGATGACATCACCAGAGTCAGGTGAGAGGAAGATGGCAATAGCAGTATCCCACATGCTGGTGTAAAATGCTCTTTCAAATGTCAAGCAAGTTCACAAACATGCACAAACACACCCATTAACTGCAGTGAAAACAGAATCCCTAGCTATCTAAGTACATTGACTACAGACCTCCGTATTTAATGCAAGCACCACAGCACAAGTTTGACTTGGAGATTATCAGACTGCAGTTTATAAGTGATGGTACCATCAGTATTTGGTGAGAGGAAGATGGCAATAGCAGCTGAGCCAGATATGGGGTCCTTGGCAGGATAATAGATTGGGCCCCCAAAGCATGATCTCTTGCAGCAACCCTCTACCCCCATGCCCCCTAGCAGCAACCCCATCCCCAGCCATCCCAGTGTTCCATTACTTGGCTATTTCTCCCCATTTACCATACTCAGTCTTCAAACCTATCAATGTGTATACTGTTTTCTTATTTACTTCTACAGTGATTACAGACACTGAAATAAAATAGCACAAACACAGATATCCATTTTGCTAAACAAACAATACAGTCTCACAATGAAAACAGACTTAGCATGAGCAGTAAACTTCTCTGCCCTTGAAACTCTCCCCCAGAGCAGCCTCTCCTGCAGTAACCCCCTACTCCCCCACAGCAGCCCCCTCCCCAGCCATTCCAGTGTTCCATTACTTGGCTATTTCTCCTCAGTTACCATAAACACTGTTCAAATCTGTCAGTGTGCATACTGTTTCCTTATTTACCTTTACAATACTTACAGATATTGAAATAAAATAGTGCAAACACTGATAGCCATTTGTGAACAAACAATATAGTCGCAGAATGAAAACAGTCTTAGCAAAAGCAATAAACTTCTCTGCCATTGAAACACAATCATTAAAATGGCATTAAACAACATTCAAAGAAAATGCATTTGGCCATCAGAGAATTAAGTTTACCTCTAGGCTGCTTTTAAACCATAGGCTCCTTGCACACATTTTAGAGCCATGCATATGTGTATGTGTTTTTTTATTCACCTTCCTGATTGTATTAAATTGTATTTCTTGTAAAATACAGCACCACTTGTGTTTTAAATCTGTAGTTTTGATCATTTTTCCAATAAGCAATGAAACAAAATGTATGAACCAATAATGACAAAGTTACCCATTTCAAAAATTTTCAACCATAAAAGGCCACTCAAACTTCTGTCATTACAACAATCCACCAATATCAATCAAAAATTACAATCTCTGCAGAAGTAAAAGCCATCCAAATAATTCCACATTAGAGAGATCTGTGACTAATGGAGAGGTTTCTACTCGCAAGCAAATTTACATTTCAGTGTTTCATCCACAGATATTGTGCCTGCTGCCCTTGAAGAATTAATTGCCTATGCTATATTTAAAAAATGGTAAGCTGGTAATATTGCAATTGGGAATGACTGCAACTAACAACAAGTTCATAGTTGCTAGGCATCTCATACAAAGGAGGACACACTCAGGATTGCAGAACCACTATCCCCCTTTAGAATACACCAAATAAACAGCATTTGAAAGGGCACTGCAATATCAGCTCTCCATATACATAGTGTGGGAGTAGAATCCACAACCTTCTGCACCAAAGGCAATTATGCTACTAACACTGCTTTAAAATTCTACAGCACAGAGACTGCCATTTGCTGAAAAGAAGTTAGATGCACATTGTAAACAGAAGCTCACAATTTCATGAAAATGCACTGAAACTCATAATCCCTTGAAAAAGTACAGAAAATCATAATTCCCTGAAAATGTACTGAAACTCAAACTCACAATTGCGTCAGGAGTCTGGTAGTTAGTATAGAGGATTCAGGGTTTTGTCTGCTCTAACCAAGTTACAGGTCAAACCTGATCAAGTTGATTGACTAACCTACCCTCCCCAACACACTTAGTGCAAGAAATCTGGACAGAGCCTAAAATAACGGGGATACAATGGCTCAAAACAGGAATATATTTTAAATATTGCTCTTTTTCACTTAGAAAGTTGCTAGAGTATTAGAATTTGTGTTACCATGCATTTTCTAAAGGATATGAAGTCAGAAACTCATGTATATGTTATTCTTTAGTGACTTCAGTCCTCTTCGAGTTGCCAGAAAACTGCAAATCTTATGAGAAAGACAAAAATTATAAGAATAATTCTGGACAGTTCAGAGGTATGTTAAACACACACACACACACACACACACACACACACACACACACACACACACACACACACACACACACACACACACACACACACACACACATACCTTTTCTCTGGTCTCACACACACACACACACACACACACACACACACACACACACACACACACACACACACACCTACCTTCTCTCTCTTCTTACACACATGCACACATACACACACTTACTCTCTCACTACATACACATACAGACACCTCTTCTCTCACATAACAATGTACACACACACAAACACTCCTTCTCTCTTATACAGCAATACACACACACACACACACACACACACACACACACACACACACACACACACACACACACACACACACACACACACACACACACACACACTTTATCTATCATAAGAACAGAATGGCTACATACACACATACACATACATATGCACACACACACATTCTGTCATATACAGAAGCAAATGGAATCACTAGTTTAAATTAGATATTAACACACACACATGCGCACACACACACACACACACACACACACACACACACACACACACACACACACACACACACACACACACTTACTTTCTCTATAAATGGAGCAGGTAGTTTGAATTTCATGTGAGAGTGTGCAATGTGTTTACATCTGCGTTAGTGTGCATGCATACAACACACACATGGTTCACCTTAAAGGAGAAGTCACTGCCACTGTGGAGTCAAGAAGTATTTATTTATTTATTTATTTTTTATTATATTGAAGCCTCCTGGCCAGAGTAGGCCTTCAAGCCACTGGACAAAAGGAGACTGCCCATGTTGCTTCGTGCTGGATCTGGCTCTGAATAGCAGTATTCCACATACTGGTGTAAAATGCTCTCAATAATGTTAGGGGAAGTGCACTCACACACACACACACACACACACACACACACACACACACACACACACACACACACACACACACACACACACACACACACACACTAGTTGATTGCAGTGAGAACAGAACCCCTACCTAAGTACACCAATTAGAGACCTCCATATTTAATGCAAGAACCACAGCACAAGTCTGACTTGGAGAGTATCAGACAACACTTTATAAGTGATGACATCAGCAGCATCTGGTGAGAGGAAGATGGTAATAGCAGTATTCCACGTGTTGGTGTAAAATGCTCTCTTGATCTCAATCAATTGCACAAAGAAGCACACACACACACACACACACACACACACACACACACACACACACACACACACACACACACACACACACACACACACACACACACATTGACTGTAGTGACATCAGAACCCCTACCTAAGTACATGGAATAGAGAACTCAGTACTTAACATAAGCACCACTGCACAAGTCTGACTTTTACAAGACTGCAGGACAATTTATAGTGGATGACATCATCATTGGATGTTTCATAGAAGATGTTGAGAGGCCTGAATGAAATGGATGTGTAGGAATGTCCAACTGTCAAAATATTGGTACTCCATGGTATTGTAGTGATGGTTGCATGATATGCAATTATACTCTTCTGACTACACACACGCACACACACACACACACACACACACACACACACACACACACACACACACACACACACACACACACACACACACACACACACACACCAATTGACTGCAGTGAGATTAGAACCCCTACCTAACTAAGCACATAGATTAGAGAACTCAGTACTTAACACAAGTGCCATAGCACTAGCCTGACTTTTATAAGGCTGCAGGACAATTTATTATGGATGAAATCAGCACTGGATGTTTGAGAGAAGATGCTGTGAGGCCCATTTGAAATAGATAGCTAGACATGTACACCTGTCAAGATATTAAAGTTCTGCATATTACCAATTTGATAAGTGTGCAAAGTGAAATATTTGCTGTTGTGTTTCCAATGTGCAGGTATACTTTAAGAGACAGCTTTACAAACCATACGCAACCAGCTGTCCACATTACTACAAGTACTGGAAAATCTGAATGTGCATTGCATTGTCATTATAAAGATGTGCATGGTACATAAGAAAGCATTTATTTATTTCTGTATTGTAGCTGATATATTTGTGAACAAGTACTGAGAGACCAAGTTTGAACTGCATAGGTAGAGATAACAGATGGCTGCAGTGTAAACATGTGTTCTTTTCTTAAAAAGTGCCTTTCCTTTGTTTGTGATTTCACATGTACTTTGATGGCATGGAGACTACATGGGCAATAGACATAAGTAATACATGCTAATGTAAACATTCTTTAGCTCCACTGAGCAGCTGGTTTGCGCAATTGATGGCAAAGTGTTTGCACATGCAAAATGTACATTTCTACTGTTTTTCCTGTTTGCATGTAGTTAAGTGCCTAGCAAACATGAGGTTTATTGATAAGATTATAAGAATTCTGAGTACTGAGCATATGAAACACACTTCCTGCTTAGCTGATTCTGTGGCAGCAGGTGTAAATTCATTGTCACATATATTTTGGAGCCCTTATGATATAGGGTTTAAATCTA
Source organism: Protopterus annectens (assembly GCF_019279795.1). Taxonomy (NCBI): domain Eukaryota; kingdom Metazoa; phylum Chordata; order Ceratodontiformes; family Protopteridae; genus Protopterus; species Protopterus annectens. Next base: position 488,387,346 of record NC_056734.1, read on the forward strand.
GGTGCATCTAATAGTTTTACATATGTATTCATAGTGCAATTAAATAATTTTTTTACTCTACATGCACTGTGTGTTTGCATTAGTGCAGCCTGTGTATGAGACATTGTGCAGAGATAAATGCACCATTGAAGAGACATTCATCATAACTTTGCATTGGTATGTGATACAAAACTCCATGCAAACACAGTGGACAAAAGTGAAGTGCTCCATTTCTGTTTTTTTTTTTTTACTTATGAGTACTGCGTGTGATTCTATTTTTTAACCAGATTAAAGATGTTAAAATGGGGTAAATAGAAAGTGGTAAAATGGGGGCAAGCGGCGGAAGAACAAAAGGAAAGCAATGTAGGAATGTGTAAGAGGGAGGTAGGAAAGAACCATAGCTATCCACTTCTTCAACAAGATAACATGAAAATATGGTACAGAATATTACCTGAATTTGAACTGTCACCTCAACAATCGGGGGTGACAACAATGCAATCATGTTGTATAGCCAATTGGACCAAATCAAGTGTGTCAAGAAGGTGTGTAAAGTGGAGAGCTATGTATGGGACAATATTTTTTATGGGACAGGTGCCCATTTTTTTTACTTTAGTAATAGAGGAATGTTGGTAAGGAGCATAGGTATTTCTGGGTTAGGTAAGTAGGGTAGATGAGGAAGCAGATACAAACAAACAGGATAAATAGGACAAGAAACAGGGATGGTGGGGGATACAAAAGGTGGGGGGACACCATGGTTGGGGTTAGGGAGGTGACAACAGATGCCAATGCCCATCAAACATGGGGACAGTGATAATCTAGTCTTCACCCACACAGTGTCATCACTGTCCCCTTACTCTGCTGGCTGTTGGAGTGCTTGACATCTTCTCTTATGGACTATAAGAGAGAGCAGCCTCTCCACTGGTACAAACATGCACCAATGGTGCTGTGCACAACCCAACAAACCAACCATGGCATCTCCTGGTTCATTAGTTTATAGGTAGGTACTAGGCTATCTGCCTGAAGGCATTTATAAGCCTAGCCGGAATGTGTTGGCTTTTGCCACCCCTTAGATTAGTTCCCTGTGCCTCTGTCCAGCAGAGCCATTGAACTGATCCCTGGGGTAAACTTTCTATTTCCCATCCACTCGTCAAGGTTTCTCTTGAAGAGGGTTAGCGAAGAGCTCTGCCTAATGTAGATTGGAATCTTGTTCCAGGGCATGGGAAGTCTCTGGGACAGGAATCTATCCCTCCAGCACGTCCTATTTATTGTTGTGGTGAGGTTTAGATTCCTGGTGAGTGTGGCTTGAGGGGATATGGTTTTCTTTAGGTGGAGCATATCCATCAATTCTGGTTTAGACATGGCCTTGTATGTCAGGCAGAGATCACTTCTGTGTAGGCGGTATGCAACCGAGTACAGCTGGAGTTTCTTCAGTTGAGCTGCATAGGGCATCTGCTTGAGGCCAGTGATCCTCTTGGTGAGGTACTTCTGTGGTCTTTCCAGTTGTTGCAGGTGTCTTGTAAGGTACAACCCAAATGGGGTATTGTACTCTATGATGGGTCTGATGAATGATGCGTAGAGGGGCCCAATGACCTTTTTCAATCTGGATGCAAACCCTTTTGTGATTAGATGGGCCACATAGAAGGATTTTCTAACAACTTTGTCAATGTGATTATCAAAGGTCCCCAGACCCCTTATTATGTCTTCCGTATTTAGGGGGCTACCACCTATGTAGTAGTATGTGGGTACTTTGTTTTTTTCAAAGGGGATGATTATGCACTTTTTGGCATTTAGCTTGAGGCCATGGTTTTGACACCAGGTATCTGTCTCAGTGAGACCCTTTTGGAGGACGTCTGTGTCAGCCGGAGAGTCAGTTATAGCCCCTAGTTTGCAGTCGTCTGTGAACTTGGTCAGCCATAGTCCTCCTGTGCTTGCATGTACCTCTGAGAAGTATATGCTGAACAGGAGGGGTCCTAGGACTGAGCCCTGGGGAAAGCCACTTGTAACTGGTTTAGAGTCAGACCTAGCTCCCGCAACTCTTACCATGTGGGTTCTGGCCGTGAGCCACTTGGCAACCCATCTCATGACATAGGGGTTTATGTTCATGCTGGTGAGCTTGTCTATAATACCTGAGTGAGGAATGGTGTTGAAGGTCTTTGCGAGGTCTAGGCAAGCTGTGTGGACCACGTTTCCCTCATCTATAGCCTTGGTAACTGTCTCAAAGAAGTCCACCAGGTTTAGGAGGCATGCTCTGCCCTTAACAAAGCGGAACTGGGTAGAGTCCAGTGTTTGGCGGTTCCCAATGTCTCTGTTAATGAGATCCATGATGATGCATTCCATAGCTTTGCAGACCAAGCTAGTCAGGCTTATAGGGCAATAGTTCCTGGGGTCCGTTGTGGCCCCACTTTTGTGGAGCAGAACAACCGTTGCTGTGCACCACTCTGTGGGCATGTAGCCTGTGGAGAGTTTAAACAGTGTGTTTAGGTGAGGGGTTAGTTCAACTTTGAGCTTGTGTGGGATGCAGCCTGGGACACAGTCCGGTCCCATTGATGCTGTGTTTTTGGCTTTGGAGAGGGCTGTTTTAACCTGAGTGTCTGTGATTTCAGGGGCACTACATTCTTCTGGTATAGTTATGGGCCCTTTTGGGGGGTCAGAGGTGGGTGAAGTTTGCACTGAACCTGTCTGCCAGGATGTTGGCTATATTGGTCGGTTCAGTGTATTTTGTGCCATTCTGCACTAACTCCGAGCAGATCTGAGAATTGCCGCTTAGATTCTTGACATAGCTAAAGAATGCCTTGTGGTTATCTTTGGAATCCATGGCAATTTTTCTTTTGAAGCTAGCCTTGGATGATTTTATGAGGTAATGTAGTTTCTTGCTGATACTGATCAGGGATGTCTTCCCTTCTTGGGATTTTACTCTTTTCTGTACTAGTTTCCTCCTTCTATTGTATAGCTTGTTTATGGCAGGGGTCCACCAGACTGGTTTCCTTTTCTTGGAGGAGTGAGTCTTGGTTTTGTTTGGGATAGCACGGTAGGTGATAAAATCCCCACCTCCATCAGTACTCCCAGATGGCACCAGAGTACCAGCTCTCAGGATAATGCTATCTGATGGTGCAGGTAGTGCAGGGACAGCAGAGGCTGTATTGCCAAGTTCAGTCCCAGATGTGCTGGGTGAAGGTTCTGGATCCGGTAGAAAGGGAGAAAGCTGAGCCACTGCAGCTGGCCTACCTCCCTCTGCTGTAATGCATTTTGTGATTTGTCAGAGTTGGATGATATGGAAACATTTTGACAATACATGGAAAAAAAGAGAGATAAGGGTTGGGGTGAGAGGAAAAAAGAGATAAAATTAGTACCATCATATGTGACATACAATGCACTATCAGTATTTTATCTGAACTTTTACATTTAAGTATACTTAACAACTACAAACTATAAGTAAGAATTGCTTAGTGTAATCCTTGCAATGTGCATATATTGCACATATGCTTGGTCCAATTATGCAGATTAAGTTACAGCAGGGCATTTATGCCACTTGTGTAGAAATTCATTTATGTAATATTTTAAAGGATTTTACTATATTTGTTACTTGTGTTATTTGAACCCATAACTTCTGACTACAGTTTTAGCCTTGACTCTTACAGTTGGCTTGTGCTATAGACTGAAGCATGCACGCTTGCTTTTACAGTTAGAATATGCATGCTTACTTTTCTCATCGGTATAGAAAATAAATAAATTTAAAAGCTAAAATAATACTTCTATTGTGCTGCATGCATACTCCTTGCTTCCGTTAGTCTCTCTAGATGCTCAGCATGGACCTCTCTATTCCCATAATCTCTGCATTGGCTGTGGAATAAAGAGAAGAGAACAGGAGAAGAGCATTATGCACACCAATCTTGCCTGTATGCAGCTTTCTGTATACTATAAATTCTTTTTATTAGTATACTGTACTTACACAACAGTGGGATGCCTGCAGTCTTGAACTCATCCAGCCACTGGTTGAGTGTATCCCTCTTGTGCCTTTTCAGGTAATTAAAGTTTTGACTACACTATTCTCCAGTGCATAGAATGCCAGTCCCACTGGAGACAGCCTTGGCCAGACTGTTCCAAGCCTCAGACTTGTACTGGGATAACCCCTCCTGCAAAAATCTTTGGCTGTAGCATTTTATAAGGAATCCATTGAAGATTCTGGACTCCTCAATACCTTATCTCTGCTCCCTAAAATTGGGCACTTTCTTCTATCATCAGACATGTCCAACCAGGGAAAACAGCAATATTTAAGAATGACTTCCTGCCAATGCATGCTATTGCATTTACTGGTAGTGCACAATCCTGAACAATGATGCCAACTGTATTTGTGAGATGTTAAGCAGAGAGCAATAGTGCTAAGCAAAGAGAAAAGCAGTTTTGGAAACTGGAAGGTTAATTTGACACTTGGCATTAATGTGAGGGTTGTTTGCTGCTGTAACTGTTAGGTGATTTAACTTTGCAGACATGTACTGGGGGCATGCATTTCATGACCTGAGACATTTTTGCTTTGGCTTTATACACTGATAAAATTGATTTTTACAATGTGGGATTCAAACCTATGCATAAGAGACAAAACATGTTCTTCCACAGTGGTGATTTTCCATCCTTGCCACATAAGTGCTTCTTAGACATACTCATGAATTATATATAACACGCATAACAGATTTAGGAGGTAACCATGCATGTGTGTGACTAGACAAGGTCCTTGTTTATACATTCATCTTTGTATGAGTCTTATTGAAGGCCAGATAACACAATTAGAATTCCTGACACATAGTAGTCAGAATATCGGTGCAGCTGCAGTGGTGCAGCGGTTAGCGTTGCCACCTCACAGCAAGAGGTTCTCTGGTTCGATCCTCAGCTGGAGTGTCTTCTGTGCGGAGTCTGCATGTCCTCCCTGTGGTCATGTGGGTTTCCTCCGGGTGCTCCAGTTTCCTCCCACATCCCAAAGACATGCTGTAGGTTGACTGGACACTCTAAATTGGCCCTAGGCATGAGTGTGTGCATGTGTGTGCCTTCTGTGGAAGGTTGGGCACCGGGCTGGCAACTCAACACTCTAAAACTCTACTGCCAATCATGAGGTGATCTGCTGTGGTGATCCCTTACTGGGAAAAGCTGAAAGAAGAAGAAGAAGTAGTCAGAATATCCTCAGTCACACATATAATTCATATGAGCTCCACTGCTATACATACTTACTGCTATTTATAATTCTGTTTAAATTTTTTTTATGTGAGATTTAATATAAAGTGACATGGAAAAACAGTAAAATATTTGGAATTTCCTGTATTAGAATCCAGGACCATCTGTACTGCAGTCTTACAATTACACCTGCTGTCACAGGAATAGTTAAATAGCAGCTGTATATTTTTCTATTCATTATTAATATCTGTGTATTAACAGCCATACAATACTGCTTAGCATGTTTGCACAGTGCCCGACATACTTGATAGAATGCATCCATTTTGAAATTGTCTACTGTCTGCTTCCTCTGTGATGGTGTTTTAGACCTGCAGGTGTTGGGGAAGATTGCTAACTGTCACTCAACATTGCTTAGCAAGGTTGCACGATGGAAGGCGAGAATGTCTGCAACCTGTCTGCTTTTTGTGTGGGCCATTAATCCAGGTTTGCATGATAGTAAGTGTTGCACAAATGAGACAAGGAAAGCTAAACGTATTTTAGCCTTCTGTGCAGTGTTTACAAGGTTTCATCTTTAAAAGAGAAAAGTGGAACTTGAACCATGATCTACAGGTAGTTTATGCTCTATGGATCAACATGTTTAGCAGATGTGCTACACACATAGGTGATACACAGGTGTAGTTGATGTGTTGTTTATCAAAGAAGTACATTATATGACATTTATTGTGGTTATCCATTTCCCGTGTTTGCATTAAACTGGGCACTGTGCAAATACTGACATAAAAAAGAAAGAAAAGAAATCAATAAAATAACCAATACTACAAAATATATGTTAGTACACATGAAAAGATTTTTACACAAGTCCAAAATCATCCTACATTACAAAGTATTAACAAGACATACGGCACTTGCACACTTCTGAGCTGTTTGTCCATGTATTAATTTCAGATGTATTGCAATGAGTGATCACACAACTACTTATGGCTATTTGTAGAAATGTAGTTCTGTCCTGTCTCTGTATGGTGTTCATTCTTCTATTATCTGAGTAGTAAAGTGAGACATGCAGTCTGTAAGGCATTTTGTATCATTGTCCTTAAAATCTGTGAGATTATTAAATGGCAATAATATACAGTCTTCAACAAATGCAGAGGAGGTTGGATGTTACTGACCAGAAACTGTAAAATGTGTGCTGCTTACTTACATTTAAAACCTTGATACAATTACTTATGCACTTTGTAAGCCTCACCTGGATGGAGTTAAGGGAGACTGAGTTGCTGTTGTTTTCCGTATCCCTGACAGTAATCATTTACAGTTGAACTCCATTAGCAGCAAACACTGAGGGAGTTTTTGCACTATGTTTACATTTAATACACAGAGCCAATAATTTGGGATTCAGCAATTCTAATGAGTTCACTCCTCATTTGCATCTTCACCATGCACAGAGGCCTGAATCTACATTATAAAAATGTAACTATGTAGCTAAGGAACCTGAAGGTGAGGGGAAAAAAGATTATTACTTTGGCTTTATCTGTACAGAAGGCTACTGATCTTGATAAGGTATGATTACATTTTTCAGTTATATACTGGATATGCTCACATGTCACTAGGGAAAATATTTTACATATATATGCATTAGCAAATGCTACTTTTATCTGTATGTACTTCTTAGAAGTTTACTGATGGCACAGGGATTTTTGTCAGGGAATTTTACTTTCTCAGATGCATAGTCTTATTTAACTTTTATCATGTGTTAATGCTACAAACAGCACTTATGACAATTCAACAATGTTTTACTGCTTTGTTTGGTATATAAATGTCATTTGCCTGTTGTTTTGGGGGTGTGGGAATTAAATTTCATCTCTGTGTTGCCACAATCCAAAATAATTTACAGAGGTTTGCTTTGCTATTGTTACTTGCTTTGGATCAAACCTTTGTTTGTGTGTGACTATGACATGTGACAACCAGATAACCTTTTTTTATATTTGAATAACTTGAAAGTTTTTTGTTTCTCCTGTGGGTAATATTAAAAAATGAATAATATGTGCTATATTTAGTCACCTAGGACTATGGCACCCAAGTGTTCCAATCCCCACAAACTCCCTTCAGTGAGTCCAAAAATGACATGATCATACAAGCCGTTCAGCAATGTGGTGCCGTTCTACTTGAGAGAGGACATGGGGATATGCCTGGAAGAATGCAAATTTGGCAGCAGATAGTGAATGATGTGAACGCCATTGGGGGATGCAGCAGGACATATGATCAGGTGCATCATAGAGCCACTGACATGATTTCATTAGCCCAGAGGGGAACAGCTGCAGTGGCCCATGGGCAGTTGCTACCAGGGGAGGACCTGCTACAGAGCCACCAGTGGCACCAAATTAAGAGTTCCTGTCCACTGTTGGGGATCCAGAGACTTCAGTGGAAAGTACACAACAGCATGTTATTGATGTTAATGCTGCTGTTTCAGGGAGAACAAGTATGTCCCAGGAAGAGCTTCCAGGTAGGCTTACATATGTAAATATTTATTTTGTATATATATAGTTATGTTCTTGTAATAGATAATTATTGGGGGAGGGGAGATTTATAGATTGCTACAGTTAACAACACATTCTGGTTATTACACATGGGCTCGAGGTGGACATGTCATCCAAGTTTCAGTTAAATTTACTGTTAATGGACATATAAAGGCCATACATTTCCCCCCATGTTATTGTGCTGATGGTGTCCTTACATTTTGCTTAACTTCTTCCAGGACCATCCTCCCTAGCAAGTATGGAGTCCTCTGCACATGTTAAACTGAACATTTTCATTTCAGTACTGATGAACATTTGACTGAAATATGCATTAATCTGTATATGTCAGGTGGGTATCAGGACTGTGCGTGTATTGATGTACTGTCTGAGATAGTGACAGCACTGCTAGTTGTTTAACATAATATTAAACTGTAGTAGTGTAACTATGAATTTCTTTCCTGTGTTTGTTGCTTATTATCACAGATGATCCTGACAGTGGAAGTGTACAATTCTTCCCACCTGATGTCAGAGTATCGTCAGACTCATGATGATGGTGGGCAAACACAGGCACAGTCAGGGGATGCAGAGGTTTAATCTGACACTGAGGTTGATATTTGACCATCCCCTGTAATTCCACTGGACACAGCCAGTAGGCCTACACAAACCCATTACACTGAACTCTCCAATATTGGATTATGGTTACTGAGGCATCAGTGCCTCTCAACTCTGGCCATAGCCAAAGTATAGGTGAGATGCCACGCAGGAAGGCTATTAGGGGTGCTCAGAGGAGGCCAGCTGTACACCCTCTACCTGATCTTGGTGTGTCTTTCTGTGCCACTCCATGTATGTTTAGGGCCATCATGGAGCCACAAGCATGTTTCAATAGGATCTATGAGTAAATGCTTAGGGTTGTAGAAGTGGAACAGGCTGACATGCATGACTGCCTCCACTGTGTTGCCAATTCAATGGATCGGATAAATGACATGTTGGAATAGGTGGTGTCTGTGAGGGAACATCTGCTGGGAGGGGGATGGCATCTACGTTGGGGTAGGTCAGCCACATCATCTGAAGTTAGCTGACGTGGCCATGACTGATCATGCTCCCCTAGTGGCAGTACTTTCACTGTTCCATCAGTGGTTGAGGTGTCGACACTAAGATGTGGCAGGCCATGGGGATGTGGTCCTGGGTGTACTAATGAGGAGAGCTCATCTAGCAGACATCAGTCATGCTTAAGTAGCAGTACTGGCCATGGGTGTGGACATGCCAGTGCAACTCCTGGCAGTTCTTGGGTTGGTGCGACGATTATAAACTGTCACCTCTATCATGCATGGTTCACACCTGTCCAATATATCAGGACATAGAGCTAACACAGAGCTTTGCTGTGTTCTTTCAGACATTCACACACCAATTTCACCTTGAGTAGCCATACAGACACACACACACACACACATAACAGTTACATGGGTCAGTTATGAGCCTTACAACTCAATTTGTCTCCTTGGTCATTTGATACTTTATCCAAATGTCTGACTGTTTCTCTTTTATGCTCACACAAACTCCCTACCTTTTGTGCCAGCTTAGGCCTCCTGCCCCCCCCCCCCCATGGATAACACCCTGTGCAAAGGATGATAATTATGCCATATTCTATTTTTCCTATCTTTTGGATTCAGGGATACATAGCTCATTTGTCTGATAATCAGGGTGCATAGCTGACATAGTGCTAAGTATATCTGTGTTTGTGATGCTGATTTGCAAATTGTACTGCTTTCTTACAGGTTTTAGAAATGTGTACACCCCTGCCAACCTATTAGACCAACACAGTTAGACCAAGCCATAAATAAAAGTGTAACAGACATACAACAACGGGGAGAGTTTTTAAATATTGTGGGTCTTACAGACCTAGGCAGTGATAGAATAAATGGTTTTGCATTACTATTTTCTTATGTTTTTTTCTGAGGGATACAAAGTCTGAAACTGAAATGTGTCTCATTATTTTTTAATTTCACTCTTTAATAATCTTCCAGGACGTATGATGCGAAACTGTAGACATTCTGTGAAAATCTGTAAATGTTAGACATATGAATGCCCGAGTCTTTGATACATGAGGCCTATTAGTTGATAGAGAACATAAGTCACTGTTGTCACATCTTGATATAATTGCTGTAACTATTACCCACCTTATACTTAGTTACATTAAGAGCTAACAGTATGCAATGATATGCCACTCCTTTGTATTCTTAGGCAATTTTTTGTTTTCTATTACAGGTTCAACACTTACCTTGGAAATCCGACAGTTGGAAGAGTTTTAATTCAGGGCTGACTCTATCTGATGGTAGCAGTACACAGCCATTACATGGATAAATAAAGGTTGTGAACATTGCCTGGCATCAGTTTGCATTACATGGATAAGTAAAGGTTGTAAACACTGCCTGGCATCAATTTTACTTTATGTATGTGCATAAGATGAAGGTTTTAGCCCCTTAGGTGGTGAGCATGTGTGCTATCTGTTGCCAACTGGCACGTGTGGGGGGATATTGTGCACATCTACATCTGCCTACACCCACAGTGGCTGCTGGTTTCCCCTCTGACTCTTCACCTGTGTGTACCTGTGGTGATCTTGCCAGTGGTGGTAAGATGTGTGGCCCTTCCCCTTGCTGTTCTTGCTGAAGCTGTTTTCTGAGTATAATGTTGTGTAGCATTGCACAAATGGTGAATATTTCAGCATATGTAGGGGAGTTGTACTACAGGGTTCCTCCAGATGTATCTAGGCACTGGAACTGTGACTTCAGCAGCCCAAATACACTGTCTATGATATTTCTTGTTTGAGTATGTGCCTCATAGTTTTCTTCAGTGGGTGTGTGTCCATTTCTGATGGGTGTTAGCAGCCACAGTTTCAGTGCATAACCTGCATCCCCCAGTAAATAACCCCGCTGCATATCCCCCTACGAAACATCTGATTCAGTTGACAGTTGTGCTAGATATGTGAGTTATGTACTTGCCTGGTTTACCAGCACACACATTTAGGATGATTCCCTTAGCATTACACATGACCTGGCAGTTACAGGAGTGATAGCCCTTTCAATTTAGGTAGACCAGTGGTGCACAACGTCTGGCCCTTGACGCAACACCATCTGGCCCCCAGAGAGTAACCAAAATTTTAAAAAAAAAGTGAAAAAATGCTATGCCTTACTCCAGTCACACAAACTTTCCAGCACGTGCTTACTTACCTAATTGACTGCAGTTGCGCACACCTCTAATTTTAGCTGCAGAAATAACTATTCTTTGTTGTTTATGGCTTGTAGTCTGTAAACAGTAGTACTACGGTGGTGGTGCTGCGGTAGCGTTGTCGCCTCACAGTAAGACGTTGTCCTGTTCGATTCTCAGCTAGAGCGTCTTCTGTGTGGAGACATGCGTGAATGGGCGTACCTTCGTTGAAAGTTGTGTGTCAGGGCTGGCAACTCGGCACATAAAAATCTACTGCCAATCATTAGCAGACCGGAGTTCCACTGTGGCGACCCCTAACCAGGAAAAGCCGAAAGACACAACAAAAGTCTGTAAACAGTAGTAATTTTCTGCAAGAGTTTGCAATAAATTATGGCTGCAAGCCAGACTAAAGTTAAACGCAAAGTTGATGTAGAAAACAGGCAATTTCATGACTGCTGTCTTAAGTAAAAATGTCCGTCACCTGTACTTATTGTTAACTCATAACAACTTACTATGTTTTGAGGTGGCCCACAGATGCATTAAGAATTCATGTAGTGGCCCTCCCCACAAAAAGGTTGTGCACCACTGATGTAGGCCCTTCCCTGTTCCCTGGGTGGTGCTTTGATTTCTACATGTGTACAGTCTGTAGTTCTCAGGACTTCAGGGTAATATGCTACAGGGTAAAACTCTTGCATAGTATTGGCTCTGTCCTAAGGTGTATGGTTAAAATATATGTATTCACTGGTATGTTGTAGCATAGCATTCAGGAACTGATTGAGGATCCTGGGTGCTGATGTCTGTGATACCCCCAGCATGTCTCCTGTTGGTCCTTGGAAGATTCCTGTAGCTAAAATTATAAGTGCTACACATACCTTAGTCTTCACTGGCATTTGGTTCCCCTCAGTTTGCCCTTGCTCTCACTTGAGGATGACAGAGGTTGCAGAGTTCCTGTAGCGTGTCTCTTTCTATCCTGTAGCACTCTACAATTTTCACCTCATGCAGATTGTAAAATGTTAAATGGACTGCAAACACCCTTCTCCTTCTTGGCCATGGTCTATTAGCAGCAGCAGCAGTATAGACATGTATAGGCATGAATAAGAGCAACAGCAGCCCCTAACATTCTTTCCACGTAGACTAGTTTCCATGGCTGTATTCCAATAGCTTTTGGAATTTGCAGGGAAAACCAGCACTGAGTCTACACAGTTGCTTTATAGCTTGTTGAATAGCTCCTCCATCTTGGATTGGTTGATTAGCACACAATTCAGCTGCTTATGCTGTAATTAGCATGCCAGGATGCTTATCTTGTTTGCCTGGCTCTACATGTTATGTAGAGCCACATACTGAATACAAGATGGTGCACTGTCATTGTGCCTCTCACACCATGACACGCACATGGTTTTAGTGGCCCATGTAGGGTTTACTGAATCTGCACCAAAGAGTTACAATCTACAACTTTCACTTGTCTGGAGATGATGCTGTTAAGGTATTAATGCATTTAATCTTGCAGCAGAACAAAAGACTGACGTGGCTGTCATTTAAGACAAGGTTATACAGTACTGACAATCTAAAAATTACTTGCCATATATTAACCGTGTGTTTTTCACTAGAAATTGGACTTCACAGGAGTCTGTTACTACACATGTAACTGAAATAAAGCATAGAGCAAATGCTGAGTACTATGATTTACTGCTGACAGACAAAATTATTTGCATTAAAGATGACAAAGTCAGTTTGCTTTGGGTAAAGCTTGAATGGGAGTAAATCGTCATAACTAACTATAATTCAAATGAAAGAGCTCACTGAGAAACTCAGTGTGTGTAAAACCGAAATATAACCAAAATCTGCTGGTACTCGACAGAATATTACTGTTAGGCAAGGTAGAGTGGGAAATGCGTCAAACAATACCATGCAGTCACTGACTTGAATAACTCCTTGTCTTTTCAATTTACATCTGATAGAAGTGATTTGTTTGTGAATGTAGTTAATATGCATGGAGGGACTGAGTTCACTGTTTTTAAATTGGACTCAGAACCTCAGCATGGTTGCCAAAAGATATCGGAAAATAAGCTGCATCTTTCCTTTCAGCCTGATATTGCAGCAGAACATATTATAACTGAGAATGCATTTATAGAGCTTAGTTTCTAAAAGCATTTGTCAGAGACGAAAGCTGCATTATTGAATTATTGATTTATTCTGGTCACAGGCTGTCTTTGCATCAGAAGGAACTGTACTATATATATAAAACAAAGAAAAGAATTTCCACTTTTGAATGGTGGGAAATTCTTATTGTGAACAATATGGTATAATAAAACAAATTCACAGTGCACAGATGCAGCTAGTGCAGCTAGTCAAGATAAGTCACGCAAACGCAGTCACTCGTTGGCAGACTTACAGAAAATATGATTCATATGTTTGTGAAACCGATGATTTGTGCATTTTTTGCGAAAGTATCTGCAGCAGTGTTCAGTGTAGAGTGAAGTTGGCGGAAGCCATGTCTTCTTCCCCTTAAAAGAGGTCGGGTTACAGCCCATGGGGATCCCTGATTAGACAGAGAGAGAAAAGAGAGACGGAGAGAGCGAGAGATAGAGAGAGAGAGAGAGAGAGAGAGATAAGTGAAAGTCTCACAACAGAGAGGGTGAGAGATAGACAGAAGCCTGGAGATATATACTCAGACGTTTGGAAAGAAATACAAGCTGTGGCACTCTTCCCCCTTGCTGTCTGCAGGTGATCACACACGTGGTCATGTGATGACTAAATTGTGTTACTGTTTTTTTTAAGGTAGCAACACGTTATTACCTGACAACTCATTACTACATACAAAAGAAAATGTCACAGTTTTCAATTGTCAGCCTGGTTGATGACCCCTACAAATTGGCATAATTGAGACAGGTTCCCCCTCTAGCCCAGCCTTCCTAAGGCTCTGCACTGATGTTGTACATTGTTGAGTTTTAATGTGATCAGAATTTAAGGTATAATTCTAGGCATTTAGACAGAAATGGACTGTTCTCAACTCAGAATACTTAGATGTCCAAAAAAAAAATCCAATTTATCAGGACATGTTACAATTTCCAGTGAATGAGATTATTCGGAGATGTACACTGACCGTGACATTCTGTCATGCAACATGACACCTAAACTGACAAAAGACAGTGTATTACCTCAACATAAATGTATACTGCACTTACCCGATATGCCAACTGTGATTTCAAATACCACTAAAAATTCTAAAATACCTACATTTACGAAGACAGCTAGAAACAATGACTGTAACCAGCCATGCCAGCAAGGACTGGTTCTTGTAGCTGCTATTTAGTAAATGTGTAATTTATTGTATGTAAAAGAAAAATATTGTTGCATTCTTTGTTCTTGTATGGCTTTATCAGCTATGAATATGTCATGTGATGTCTCTGGAAAATAATTGCAGAGAGTATTTCCTCTCTCTCTGTTTAACTTGCATAAGCATGTATGTGGGATCCACATGGCTTTGTCTGGCCCCTGTTTTGCTATGATATTCGTAAAAAGTGTGGACACATTTAAACTGACTCATGTTAGGTATACATTCTCATTAAATCCTAACAGTATGTACAGACTAAAACTCAACATTTCAGTGAACAATTGGAGTAAAGGCATATTTCTGAAAGAGGCATTGTGGCCCAGGTTTAGAAAGCTGAACACTTGTTTATTCATTTTTGTTTTAGCTTTATAATATGTATAGGTTTTAAGTGCAGAAATCAACTAGAACAAGGTGGGAGAGGTGCTTCTTTTGGGGAATTGTTCTTTGAAACATATATCTCACTTAGAGGGGCTTGCAGCCTAACAGTGCTGGAATCTGTAAGAGAAAATGCTACCCCTTTCTGTAAACCTTAGTGAGCTTCAGATGTGAGAAGTGCTGCTGATGTACAGCAGGCTGCAGCATAGTAGATGTTTTCACCTGAATAGGTTTAGTATAGAGCAAACCGGAGAAGTCTGGATGCAGGATGACAGCCAGGTACATAAAAGACTAAACAGTTTCAGAGATGTGATTGCTGTGCTTTTGAAGCTGGATTCCATCTATCTGCTCTGTTTAGAAAGATATTAAAATTATTATATTACAATATTAAAACCTCTTTAAGCCTTAAGTTAATATAGCTTGTTTGATGCAATTTCTGGTGAACTGATGATCGATGGTGCCATTTTGGGCAGAAAGTAATTAAAATCAATCATTATGTTGAATTTGGGATTTTATGGAGAAGTGTTTATTTGTTAGTCAGAAAGAGACTTCCATGAAATGCTGCAGTCAACTAGTAGAAAGCCTAGAAAGATGTGATTAAATGTTGAACTAACTAGTAGTTTGGAGATGATGCAGATTGAGTTGGTAAAGATAACTGGTTTGTTAAATATTTATATAAGTGGTTGTGAATGGACATGCTTGATATGATGGAATATTTGCCTGACCACTTAGAAAAAGTAGAACTGGGCAGCAATCAGGCATGAGAGACACTGAAGCAGGAGAAACAAATGGAGCACAAATTAAGAGAAATGGAGATAAAGAGAAAAAAGTGAAAACGAAGACTGTATAAGGTCTTTGAAAGAGTAAAAAAAGTGAACTTGTTGAACCATGCAAAAAGGGTTTCACTTTATAATCTCAAAATACTGAAATGTTGAATTTCAGTATTTCCAGACCATAAAGTTGAATTTTGAAAACAGCGAAGCTTCCTAACCATGAATCCGGAAATGTCGAATTCACGGTTATGGTGTTCCTGTACGTGATGTGGGATGCACTGTGTGCATGGTGTACAGTTTAGTGTGTGGATTTGGGTGGAATTTCAGGTAAGTTACTATTTTGTAAGGGTTTTGGGTAGGTGTTTAAGTGTATGAGAGTGTGTTTGGAAGTTGTAGGTGTGGGTTAGGCTAGGCAGGTAAAAGTATGACTGTTTAAGTGTTGAAAGTGGTGGTGTTTGTATATATGTGATGTGTGTGTGCAAGGGGACTGTAGAGTGTCTAATGGTGAGATTGCTGTCTTTTTCTGTTTGGTGTGATCTCTGAGTTAGTATATATAAGTAGTGGAGGTGTGGGGGGGCCCCACATGGGGGTGCAGGGGGGCTTGTCCCCTTGCTTATTTGTAGTGTAGGTTTGTTTATTTGTGTTTTTGTGTTTGTGTGTGTTTTGTTTGTTGTTGTGTGAGTAGGATGGTGTATGTGTTGTATAGTGTGTTTACATTCGCAATTTTTAATTTCGTGGTTTTGGGGTTTCGGCATTTTGAACATTCGACTTTATAGTTTCGAAATACTGAAATTCAGTATTTCATTATTTCAAGATTATAAAGTGAATCTATGAAAAGCAATATGTCAGAGGTGATTGGCTTTGTTAGAGATTCTCTGGCTGTTGTGCAGTTGAGGTTTTTGCCATTGCGAGAGACTGAGGCTAAGTTTGGAAAGCCAAGGCAAAAATTGATTGAATTCTCCATGTTATGAAAAAGATCAAATACTGTTGAGGCTGTGGCAGCTGGAAGAATGTTGCTAGTGATGGTGATGATGGGGTGAGTCTTGGGTTTGTGGAACATGCTTACTCTAATGTGGCAGAGTATTGCTTGAAATTTGTCAGTGTGATGCAGGAGCGTGAATGGAGGAGACTAACATTTAGACTGACATTTCTGGCCATATTGAAGGTTTTTGGGAAAGTTAAGTGTTGATTTCTCAGAGTCCAGATGAACCAATGGAGAAGATAAGAGAATTACTTGTGAGGATGAAGGAAATGCAGGTCAACCAAAAGTGTAAAGAGACTGCTGGGTTAGATAGAGATTACTTGGGAAAAGTAGTTTAGCATTTTTGTTTTTGTTCACAAGTTGTGTCAGATTGGGAGGAAAATATGACATTTGGATAAACATGCTATACCAACACCAAGATGGCCAGACAGACTGGAAAATTTTGTGTGAAGGTTTCAGCTGTGATACCTTGAGTGTAAGTAATGCTATATACAATAAAACAGACATTAATCTGCTAGAATAAATAAAGGCTGTTGGCTTTCATGCATTAAATTGTTTGTTTGTTTGTTTGTTTCTGGTTTCTTTCATGCTTTAATTACCATAATAAGTATATTTTACACAGGGAATTATGATTTGGCCTCTTATTATAATTTAAGTTTTATATGTATGAGAAATGGATGTCAAAAAATTTGTCTTAATAGACAAGCAACGAAAAATTTAAGAGGCAAATCTTGCCATCCATTTTGAGAATATTTAACTACTTGGTAATTGTCTAAGAGACTCAATCATAATCCTTTGTAGTATGTGGAGCTTTACCTGCTCTATATACTACCAGTTACAAAGAATGTGTGTGTGAGTGCGAGAGACAGAGACAGCACAAGAGAGGGGGAGGGAGTGAGAGTGAAAGTGTAGGACTGCACAGTGTACAGTTTTGAAAGCTGTATCATGATTAGTGCAACCACACATGTCTTTGTAGTACATGAAGCTTTAACTGTTCTGGTAGACTGCAAGATACAGAATGGAAGCTTAGCTAGAATGGGGTTAAGGGGTTACCATCCCAGGCCCAATGTATTAGGGGGCACAATTGGTAGATCCCGATCACCATTAAGTGCAATACAATGCTGGTATTATATTTACTGTCAGAAATGAAGCAGTTTAGCACTCTTGTGTGAGGCATAAAGCAACTGCTGATAACAAATGCAGCATTTAGCTATGTTTTAAAGAGTAGCAAACATTTATTTATTTATATATTTTTTGCTCCTTCATGAGCATAGATGTGGACTTTGCTTGTATGGCAGATGAATGGAGGGCCACAACGGTCATACCTCTTTGTAAGTGTGTACCATCTACCAACCATGGAAACTGCAGACCCATCAGTCTGGCAAGTCTAATATCAAAGGCACTGAATGAATTATCATAGAAATGATCAATAAAAACATTGGAAACCTACAGCCACTGGACTATCCCAGTCTGGCTTTGTTAAGGGAAGGTTTGCCTACTCCACCTGGTAGACATTTTTGAGAGGGCCACCTAGGCTATGAATGAGGGGAAAATGGTGAATACCACTTACCTTAACCTGGTCAAGGCATTAGATACAATACCCTACTGAGGCATTATTGACAAACTATCAAAACCAGGCATAAATCACTACATAACTCAGTGGATTGCTGACTGACTCACAGGATCCAAGAAGTCAGGATTGGTGAGACTACCTCCACCAGGAGACTGGTCATCAGCCGAGTACACCAGGGCTCTGTGTTGGGCCTGCTCCTATTTGGCATCTACTTCTTGGATGTCAAGGCTAATGTTAAAGGCCTGTGGCTCACCAAGTTTGCAGATGATTGTAAATTGTAAGCTAATATTTCCCTCATGACACCAGCATCCTATAAGAGGGTCTAACACAAACAAATGACTGGTGCCAAAACTACGGATTAAATTTTAACATGATGAAATGCGTTGTAGTGCCTTTTGGGAATTTATTCACCCAAGCTAATTACTCCATTGATAACAGATCCTTAAGAGTTAACCTAGTAGTTAAGGATCTGGGAACATATGTAGACTGTAATCTGGCCTTCAACCAACATGCACACAAGATAGTAAGAAAATCATCCTATGTCACCAAACTCATAAGCAAGAGTATGGCATCAAATCCAAGGACGTTATAGTAGCACTCTGTTTTATCACACCTGCCATTGAGTCAATGTCCTATTTGGCATGTTCCTAACCAGAGACTTGCAACAGTTGGAATGTCCTTAAAGGCTGTTCTCTAAATGAATCCAGGCTATGAATACTCTGTCCTACACGGATGGCCTTAAGCCCCTATCTCTGTACTCAGTTTTCTGTAGATTACTAAGAGGCAATCTATGCCTGACATATAAGGTATCCCTAGATATATCTCTGACGGAGCTCTTGCACATCCACAAAACAAACAGTAACAGAAACACTAGATCCAAAGACGTGAACTTTGCATATGACAGAAATAGAACATGGTGGAGAGATAGATATGCATCTCAAAGGATCCCTGCACTAATGGAATAAGCTCCCTATTCATGTGAAGCATAGTATATCCCTATACCATTTCAAATGAAACCTTGATCATTGGATGGGAAATCTCACATTTACCTCCAGTGTGACCCCCCCCCATGTCTCTGATGGACAGAAGTCAAACAGTAAGTAAATCAATCCCCAACTAACATATCCCCCCACATAACCCTTAACTACCTCCTTAATGACATACTCCACCATATAGAAATCCAAGATACTTAAGGACAAAACTGGGTTGGGTTGCAAGGCTAGGATTATAAAGTCCCCAGTGGTCATTAGCCTAGTATAAACTTATGAACCTATAAGAAGGTAATGAATTGGAAAGGAATCTTAATGTATCTATCACTTAAAGAATGGATACTAAAGGAATCATGAAAATTGTATGAGAGGGTAGTAGCCTTTGCAAACAGGGTAACAGGATGTATCTTTAAAGGATAAGATTCCAGAAGTAAAGCAGTAATGCTACTACTCTGCAGCACCTTGGTGAGACTACAACCCAGGTACTCTGCTCTAGTACTGCTTATAATTTTGGGGGCCATGCTAACTAGGTGATGTTAGCCTCCTGCAGGAAAACTAGAGAAGGGCATGTAGAATGTTGAGAGATATAAAGGGAAATGTTATCATTTGAGGCTAAAACAGTGGGAATTTGTTTTGCTTGTACTGGATGCCATCAAAGAAGAAACTAATAGAGCCCAAAAAGAAAATCAGCTAGAAAAGGTTAATAGAAAGCACTGACTGGGAAGGATCCTGTGGCTATACAGCAAAAAGCAGTTCAAGCTTCAGCTTTGGTGCAAAACATGGCTTCCAGTAAACTAGAGAAAATTTAATCAAACGTGCTTGGATCTGATTAAAATAAATGGGATACTGAAGGAGTATATCAACTAAAATAAAAGATAGGCTGAAAATGGAAGTTTTAAACAGATATTCAGGTGAGCTGATAAAACTGCAAAAATCAAGGGTCAAAATAAAGAAAAGGCTGAGTATGAAACTGATCAAGAAGAGATGTTTCAAATAAATGGTAGAATCAGAGGACAGAGCATGTAGGGAAATCTGATATTTTCTGTTTTCTGTTGTACCAGAGAAACTAGAAGGCACATTGTATTAATTTTATGAAGGCACAGATAAGCAAATGGACTACTATTCCACAGTAGGAACTGTTAATTGATAAGGCACAATGTGTGTATGCTCCAAACCTGGCCATGAGAAAGCAGCCAAGACCCATATTAATAAAGATGCAAACCTACCAGCAGAAAGAGTTGCTCCTGACAAAACTGTGACAAGATGCCAAGGTATTGTTTGTAGAAAGTGATTATTCACTATATACCAGGCAGAAGAGAAGGAAATGTATTTCATCAATCAGAGAATGTTGAGAGACAGGGCTGAGATTCAAGTTACCATATCCAGCTGTATTCAGATTATTTTTTCATGGAGGATCAAATTGATACAGAACAAACTAAGGAAGAAATACAAAAGTTTGTCCAGGAAAAAGTGAGGCATCAAGCAGAAGGGGACTCTGCTTCTCATTCTTTTGATAATAAAGCATGCAGAGAGCTTTTGCCAGTGAAACCATTTCCATTGTTCCAAAGAAAAATGCTTGAGAGACAGAGAAAAGCACAGTTGACAAGCAGAATCAGATGTATGTTGGAAATTAACCATAATCTGGAGTTGGGGGATGAAAATGAACATGAACAAGACCTGCAAAATGGAAATTAGTGAATAAATGTGAGACTGCAAAGCATCAATCACACTGGTGAAATATGGCTATATAAGAAATAGTTGAAAGAGTGGACTTCTGTTGACTTTCTTAAACTTGTGGGGAACTTAACAGCATTTTCCTTACTTCATGCCATTAATGTTTGGAAGGAAACTGAGGGGATGGGAAGAGGAAGGGAAACAGTAACTGTAAGTAAAACAATTTCTGTTCTTAACAGTATTTATATGAAACTTTTCATGATATAAATTGTGTGTTGCATAGTAAAGCATTTAGTTTTGTATGTGACAAAGACACTAAAGTAAAGATATTCCTTATTTCTTTCTTCTTTTTTAGTATCAAGAAATGTGGGCATTACAATGCAAAAACAGAAAAAAGGCTAAACAAAAGCATGTTTAAGTTAATAGGCTGTAATCTTGGGTTCTTGAGGTGGGGGTGGAGTTGCAAAAGTACACAGGTCATAATATATGTAGAGCTGGTATGTTTTCTTTTACATTTGCATAGGTGAATGTTTGGATTAAGCCCCCTGGCTTCAGCTAATAACAGGTTTTAAGTGGAAACAAGTAAATAAGAGAACAGTGTATATAATAAAAAGTTTTTATGTAGCAGTAAATGTTTCATCTTGTCTTTAGAAGCCTGCAGCTAAAGACTACATTTTTTCCTTTTACATTTCCATGGAGACAAGCTGATTACGGGGCAATAAAAAAATCCAAAGCACTGTTTCTACAAGGCTAATAAGTTAATGTTTTCTCTAAACATGGATGTTGTTTTTCACATCTTGGAGAGGAATAAAGATAAAAAAGAACAGATACCAATTAGTGTATGTAGAAGTGCAGGCAATAACATGTGTCTTAGTATGGATAACCTCAACTTTAGGTTAGTTAAGGCCTGTGTTTGCATCTATCTATTTGGGACAATTGTTCCTATTAGGAGGGTTAAACTTATTTGAAGATGCCCATAGTTTTGTGTATTTGTATTAAGTTAACAGGTTATGGGCGTATTCTGGGGGTGTGTTTGTATTTTTATTTTGAGTTTTTTTTATTAAAACAAACAGGTCTTGTAAAATGTAACATAGGTTCCAATGTTGATAATATGAAAAAAATGTATAAAGTATCAACCTGTCAAAATTAGTGGATACATGTATCAAAAAAGATGGCAACATACATTTAAAAAAGCTGTCATATATAATACTAGGTGGGAATAATGACTTTTTGTAATAATGACAAGTCTTTTCATACTATCTTGGAATATGAATGATCTCACAGGTATAGACAAAAAGGAAAGAAAGCAGCATGCAAATAGCAAAGCTACATGAAACACAATTGGAAAGAACTGAGTATGTACATTTGATAAAGAAAATATTTCAAGATGGATATTTAACAGAATATCGGTGACAGAGGAAAAGATGAGTACTTATATTAATTGCTAGATGAGCTCCAATAATGCTAGAAGAGAGAAAAAGATAATAATGGTAGGTTTGTGGTTGTAAGGGGCTGCTGGTAAGGGATGGGGATTACTCTGGCATGTATTTACATTCCACCAACACTGCTATTATGGAGCTTAAAAATTTTGAGAGAAATAATCAGTTTTCAGAAAGGAATATTACTTATAGGTGGAATTGATTTGAAACAATGAGGATGTATCTGGAGGGCCTAAAAGGGAAATTATACAAAAGAGAGTAGATTTCTGAAGGAATGTTTGAAAATATTTGGTCTGGAAGAAGAAAATTTACATATTATTCCCCAAGGTAGAATAGCTGGTCTAGGCTAGACAGAAATTATATTTCACAGGAACATGTGCATTTTATTGAGAACTTTGACATACATACAATAACTATTATAGATCATGCATCAATAATAAACCTAAGATAAAAATGCAGGGTAATGAAGTGAGAATGAGACACAGACTCTTCCCCACTTACCTGTTAAAAAATAGAAAATTAGGGAATGGGTAGTGGAAATTAATCAGTATGTTACTAGAGAAGATAGAAAGTACTCCACATGTTATAGCTAACGAGTAAGATAAAATTAAATTGGAAATAAAATAGGGTAGAAATAAAAGAAAAAGAGATATATGGTTAAGAAGTAACTAGATTTATTTAGACAGGCTGACAAAGGTGAAAGTATTACAGAATATGGGGAATCTCACAGAAGAAGAAGAGGTGCAATAACAGAGAGCTAAAGAGAAAATAAAGGTGTACCTGGATAACATGCATGAGTTTTGAAAGACTGCTGTTAATCAGCTGTTTTTAATAATAGCTTCAGAGTACAAAGCCTTCAGCAGAATGACTTAGGCAACAAAAGGTAAAAAGGGTTGTTGCCAAATGTAGGAAACCCATAACAAGAAAAATAGCCCAAGATCCTGTAGAGGTATTAGAGATATTTCGGAAACTTCATGAAAATGTATATAAAGTAGTGAAGTAGAGAGATTAAGAAAAAGAACAAATGGAAATATTTATGGAAGACTTAAATATGCCAAGGTTAGAGGTAGGTGAGGTTCAACAATTAACAGTTAAGACAGGATGAGATGAGATAAAAATGGCAATGTATAACTAATCTGCAGGAAAGTCTCCAAGAATAGATGGTATTCCAGTAGAAGTTTTGAAGCTAAGTAGGAAGAAACTGCTAAAGATCTGGAAGGTTTTGTTTAACAGTATTTTAAAAGGAGTGGATGTACCAACATCCTGGAGAAAAGCTGTGGTGGCTGTACTACCTAAGGACAGTTAAGACTCATCAGATCCAACTTCATGTAATCCCATTTAAATTTTAAGCCATGATTATAAAATGCTTATGTCTATAATGGAAAAAGAATGGCAAAGGTGACACCAAAATTGATAGATATGGATCAATGTGGTTTTGTGGAGGGGAGGAAAATATTTGACACTATCAGTAGAATAACATTGATTTAGAGAGAAGCAGAATGTAAGAAAATACCATTGTTGTTGGTGGGTCTTGATGCAGAGAAAGCATTTGGCAGAGTAAGCTGGGATTTTATGAGTAGAGCAATGGAAGCATTTGCATTTCCGGATACAATAATAAGGTTAATTAGGATACTATGCAAGGGATCATAGGCAAAAAACACAGTGGGAGATATTTCTCTCTGATAAATTGTGTCTGAACAGAGGAGCTAGTCAGGGGTGTCCTATTTCCCCTTTATTTGTGTTATATTTAGAACTGTTGGCAAAGAAAATAAGGAACTCAGAAATTCAAGGATATAATTGGTATGGTATTCAAGAAAATTTGGTTTTATTTGCAGATAATATTATTTTGTACTTGATAAATCCAGAAAAGGTCATCTCAGTGTTGTGGAAAATTTTGAGAAAGTTCCCATTTTTGGGATATAAAATTAATGAAGATAAAACAAAGGATAAAGCTGTAAGCTATGTACCCACACATGAATTGGTTCAGCAATACCCACATGTATGGTGACATGATAAAATGCATTATTGAGGAGTATGGGTTAAAAAGGACGCTGTTATGGCAATTAAGGATATGTGGGAAAAGACTTAAAAAAGATAATACAAAAATTGAGAAACTGGAATCTTTTGCCTATGGATATGGATAGCAAGATGCAAGCAGTAAATATGATTTTAGTCCCTTTTATTTTATACACAGGCCAGGCATATTTTTATCAACCAGAGGAGAAGTTCAAGACAGTAATTAATAAAGAGAAGAAGGATTTTATCTGGGAGGGGAAGAGGGTAAAAGACATGTTGAATAAGTTAATCCTTCTAACAGAAAAGGAAGTTTAGGATTACCTGATTTGAAGGGATATTTTAGAGCTATACAATTAATGCTGTTATACATAACACAAGCAGAAATCTACAATTCAAAGTGGAAAGGGATGATGATGAAGTGGGGGGGATTCAAGAAATAGGGAATGATTGAGATGTTAGATTCAGATCGTTAAGAATAACAAGATTAAGATGTTAGATTCAGATCCTTAAGAAGAATAACAACAGTCATATAGAATAGTTCATTCATAGACTATCCGAAAGTATACTAAGAACTAAGCCAACATGGGAATGGATAAAGGTGATTTTGCCAATAGAGATGACTGTAATTGGGGATATAGAGAATAGGCAAGAGGGGCCTAGAATTTACTGTAGGAAGATGGAAAAGGAACCAAGGTATTGGGAACAAATAGTTAGAGAGGGAAAGGTAATAGAATGAGAAGAGGCCAAGAAGACATTTGTACTGCAGGCTAGAGATTGCCTTCACTATCAGGGACTGATATCAGAGTATAAGCAAAGAGAAAGGGATGGGGGAGTCCTAACTGAAAGACCTGCACTGTTTGATTTTTCTAGTGAATCTAGTATAGAAGCTGCTGTTAAAAAAGGGATAGTTAGTAAGGAATATAAAATATAGTATGATAATTATAGGAATCAATCATAGGATGCCATAAAATATTACGAAGAGAGATTAGAAAAGTGATTCATGACAAAATGGGAGGACATGTGTATGGCTTCCAAATATGGCACAACGTCTAGAAAATTTTCGATTTTTGCCTGGAAAAGTTTGCAGAGGTACTTTTATACCCCAAGCAGACTCCAAAGAATTTTTCCTCAGGTAGCTGGCAAATGTTGGAGGTGTAATGGGGATGAAGGAGGTAACACGGAACATAAACATATATTTTGGGAGTATAATGAGTTGGCAGACTTTAAAAATTCTCTACAGAGTACTCTGTCAGGAATGCTGGGCAAGCAAATGACTGTAACTAAGGAAATTATTTTTATGACCTGGGATACAGGACCTGAATTGTTAAGTTTAATTCTAGTGGCTACCAAAAAAGCAATTACTAGAAAATGAAAATCAAAATCTAAACCAACCATAGTTGACAAAGTGAATACTGTAGCAGAGATAAAAGGACAGGCAGTGGGATCTTTAGAAAAAGGTAAGAGTAAATTGCATAACTATTGGAAATTGTGGGAACAATCCACGTAGAAAAATATTTTAAAGGAGTGAGGTTTAAGAGAGGGCAGGAAATGAACAATCTATGTAATATTGGATTGATTACATTGTAGAACAATGTATGTGATATATACAGTTTGTAAATGTGAACTTGTTGATATGATTTGGTTACTTTTATGTAAATGTAATTTTCACAAGTGATAATTCATTAAAGATTAAAAAAACATATGAGAAAGTTCTTCCTTATGGAGATGGTGGTGGATGAATGGAACAGACTACCAGAGTGGATGGAGGATAAAGAAAGCATGGGTGCATTTGATACAGCATAGTACAGAAGGAAAGGAGGGTAGATAATGGGGGAAAGAGTTGAAAAAAATAGGCACAGAATGTTCAGTGTGTTAAGCAAAATGCTTAGCAAATCTGAAAGAAATGCTTATGTACTGTCTCATAGAATTATAGCCTGCATATTCAAAAACACATTGGAAATTCTAAGTATTGTTGACAGCTTTATTACATGTCTTCCTTGGCGGTCAGCTAAAACTTTTCCTAAATATTATTTTATATGTAGTTACTAGGCATGTAATCCAAGAGACCATTAAGAGTCTAGCCAAATTCCTAATTGTCTCAAGTGACTTGTTCAAGGCCACACAATAGGCAAATGAAGGTGAAAATATTTAAACCCTGTACCTTTGGCTCAGGAAGTAGGAGCCTTGATTTGCTTTGCTGACAGACTTTGCCAAGTGACTTGTTTACCTTTTAAGACTTATCATAATTGAGCTGACAAACTTCAGAATGCAGAATAGGCCGTTGTTTTCATCATTAGTGAAAGCTTATTCTGAAGGATGAACTCAGGATATTTTGACTTTGTTCACATTGTGGTCAACATTCCGTATAGTGAACGTATACTGATTGAACTGAAAAAGAAAAACAATACATTAAAAAAGGTCCTATTGTTTGGTTTTTAGAAACTCATAAGAATATGGTAATGTTTGGTAGCACTTTACAAAGAGAAAGGCAGCTTAGTCTGTTTGAATATGTCTGAGGTCTATAAATTATTTGCATTTGGAATATACAAGTGCATTTGTGGGTGAAGTCTGCCATTGCATCAACCCACTCACAAATTTATAGGTAACTAATGGTGCAATATGATGTAAATACTTTGTATTACAAATTGTATACAAATGGTTTTGTTAGGAGTCATATTACTACAGTAAAAATGAAGCTTTTAATTTGTCTAATGGCTGGCTGAGGATATGATCTGGTTAGTGTAGGCCTGACTCCCAAAAGCTGTACATGAATATTAATCTGCAGTGCTTAAATGCAGCTGTCATTCACATCCTTTGGTAATGCATTTTGCTCCTGTTACTGCACTAGCAGATTTGGGAAGGAACAGCAATGCCAGATTGTGACTGAAGAATGGTTTGTTAAGTGTGTGTGTGTGTGTGTGTGTGTGTGTGTGTGTGTGTGTGTGTGTGTGCATGTGTGCATGTGTGCGTGTGTGCGTGTGTGTGCGTGTGTGCGTGTGTGGTGATTCAGTGCTTAATTAGACATCTACATTAAAAAAGTAATTCAGTACATAATTGCTTTAGCTTATACGACTGTATTCAGAGTGGCAACATGTCAGATGCGTAATAGACAATTGAAGCCTGGAGGCTTATACATCTGCAATCATTATATCACACAGACAGATGCACGCTGTTATTACTTAGATTAGGTATCGGCTTGCAAGTTTATTATGACATTTTAGGAAGTCATAGTGACCACTTTGTTCACCATTATTAGCACTGCATAACTTCATAAAATGAAATCAGATTACATTTACTCTGCAAAACCTCGTGAAATGACAGCTTCACTCTACACTATTTGCTTTTTTTACTTCTTTGTTTATTCTCTTTATTGAAGTGTTTGAAAAAGTTAGTTGCTGTCCAAAAGCAGCAGTTTTCAAAGATTTGGATTGACTACATCATGCTAAACATGTTTAACTCTGTTATTGATGCCCAAATAAAGTTGGTAAGTGGTTAAGCCCAAAAACAGTCCTGCTCAGTTAAATAATACACAGGGAACCTGAGCTGGTGGGAGACCAACTACTTTATTCCATATTAATTCCACAGAAGACTAACACTTCAGTCTAAAAGTTTTTCACAGGTGAAATTGCACTTTAACGAGTGTTAAATACTTAGGTACCCATCAGTCACATTCAAGAGGACTAGTAAGCTATGACTTAGTTTCCAGTAAAATTAAATCAAACCATATATCCAAATGGATTATTCAGATCTGACTTAAAGCCATGTTGCTAATGATATTAAAACATATACCTTCACAGAAGTTTATGATGATTACTATAATAAGGTAAAGTCTACAATGTGAAGATGTACTAGGCTTCCTTTATTTTTTAAAGAAGTACCACAAGTAGAGATTTTAGTGATAATGGAGAACATTGGGCCATGCATAATTGCTCACCCTGAGTGCCAGTGAAGTAATTCCTTCAGCAGATGGAGTTGACTATCACTTGGTAACTACCTGCAGTCGTCACAATGCTTTCACATATTTATAGTAATACAGATTGGTAGATAGGTACTGAGATAGATAGGCTAATTGATAGAACAATATATATATAGATAGATAGATTAATGACTTTATACATTTGTTTGACAAGTGAGTAAGTTAGTTGCTTCTTTTTTACTATTTTTTGCTTTTATTCTTGGCTCTGATGATAAGCTTAGCACCTGTATTAACCCCCGGTCCCCACATTACACCCTTAAAAAATGCTAGGTGCCAATCCCCATTATGAATGGAAATGACATGAGCATATGTATCTATCTATATATCTATCTACCTATCTATCTATCTGTCTATCTGTCTATCTATGTATATCTGTCTGTCGACTTAGTGTTGTGTACACAAATCCTTAAACTTCATTAGGCACTGCAGCATTCAAAATATTTTTTGATTGTATTCTTAAGATAACAAAAACTGGGGTTTAAATATCCTGTAAGCTACACTGATAAGAAGCATGAAGACAGACATCCAACTAACAGTTTACAATGTGTGTGTATCTTGATGCCTGTTAACCCAGTTTTTATTTGACCAGTGTCTTACAACTGTCAAAATGAAGTGGCAGTATCAAGTTTTGCTGATACTCCTGTTGCTATATCAATCTTGACAGGTACAAAGGACTACCACGAAGGACCAGTGCTGTCTATTATCACCAAGATTTCATCATGTTTTACCTGGTAAATCATTTACATTTCAGAAAAGACCCACTAGAACTTTTTTTTTTTTTGCTTGAAAACACACAGCTAGTGGAATCTGTTCTACATTTCTTCTGATATCCTTCAGATATTCCAAAAGCCTGACTTGAATCATTTGAGAAGTCTCTCCTATATATAAACTATAAATCAACATGATACATGCATACATACATACAAATATTTCAAGCAAGGGCATTAAAGCCCTTCTATCTTGCCAATATACCAAAACACTTGTGTGAAGATTGGGTGAAGATAGATGAAGGCTGCCAGCCCTTCAGATAGAATTTTGGAGATAATTCTGTCATGTGTAAATATTAATGTAAACCACAGGCTTGTTGTCTTAAATGGTAAAAATAGTGTTACACGTGGAACTGAAAAAAATGTAACAACAGTGCACTCTGCTGACCAAGTAAAGCATGTTGTGACCCTTTGATCTAAACACGGCTCCAGCCAGTCTAGATGAAGGAATTCTTGCTATTGTTTTAATGCCAGAGTCAATGGCCAGAATTTGCGTGCATAAATGTCCTTTATTGCTCTGGTTTCTGCCCAGAGGTAAAGAATGTAAATGTAGTTTCTGTTAGCCTGGGAACCCAGGGAAGTGCGAAGAATGATGTAATGTGAACCAGGAATGTAATTTTAAAAACAGAAAGAATCAAAGAGCCTTAAGCGTTTTTGTCTTGACCATCTAACTCATCAGCACTGTCTTGCTCTATATGTAAATATATCTTAGACTTGTGTTTTCTCTTAGAAATAGCTAGAAACTAGAAAGATTAGACTAAGTGTTTTTCTGTGATGTTAGAACTGTACTACTGAATTATTTTAAGTATATCTCTATGATCTCTGAACTCTTGACTAGCACTGTGTAGTAAAAAGTATTGTCTTGTGTTTTGACTATTTGTTATTAAACATTTTTAAACTATTTCAACTGTGGCTGTTTTTGTAGAGATAATTTAAGCTCTTTAGAGTACTTGCATGCCTTTGGTAAAATTGTACAAAGCCACTCCAATAGCTTTAGCCATGGGCTATACTACCAATTGGATAATAATATTGCACAGTAATAATTGGACACCCTTTTAAGGGCCTTTGAGTAGCTGACAAATATTAGTGGGTGGTGGCAGCTGGTACTACTGTATAATCTGGGAAAAAGGGGCACAGCTGGAGAACCTGTACCAGCCTTCCCCAAGAGTGCCTGTGTGGTTGTATAAACTCTTCTCAAAGTGTGTGTGTGTGTGTGTGTGTGTGTGTGTGTCAGCTACTTGGGCTGGGACATAAAGCACTGCTTGGACAGAGAGGGTGCTGTAGATTTTAGCTTGCCCACTAGGCTGAGATCTGGACCCTATAGCTGTGCCAGTGGGGAGTCTTATTGGGGACCTAGAGAGCAAGGGAGTGACCAGCCCCAGACTGACTGTGATCTCTGTGTGCTCTTAAGGAAATTGCACTTTACTGTGTGTATTTGTTATCCTTTCCTCCTATATGAGATGCCCCTCACTGGTGTTATTGGTGAGGATTGAGGCTGCTTGATTGCTGGGCCATGGCACGGGGGTCACATATTAATTGTTTGGCAGTGGGGGGATATCCACACCACATATTTATTGGTTGGCAAATACTAATTGGCTTGTAGTGGTGTGGGTAGAGTGAATTCCTGTAGTTTGTGTACAGTGAGCTCTGAAGGTGCTTTGTACTCTAAATCAGCCACACAATGAATACTCAAGAGTTCAGATCACAATTGTTTTATTTCTGTTGTTAGCTTAGTTAGTCAGGGTGAGCAGGCAGCATGTCAGCAGAGGAGTATGGAAAGCTGACAAGGAGCCAGCTGGCGGAGATGTGCCAGGCTAGGGGCTGGTGCATGGAAACCTGACTAAGGCAGACCTGATTGCAGCCTTGGTTACAGCTGCATCAGAAAACAGCAACCAGGAGGACAATCAGACTGGCAGTGGAGATATAATATCCTCAGAGAATGGACAGCTCAACCTTTCTGCAGAGGATTTAATCCATCTGGAGCTAAAGAGACTTGAGTTGGAGGCCAGGTGTTTGGAGATAGAAGCAGCTGAGAGACTGAGGAGTCTACAGGCTGAGGAGAATGAGAAACTGCTAAGCCTGGAAGCCGAGGAAAAGGGGTGGCAGAGGCAGCATGAGAAGGAGATGCTGACTCTTTGCCAGAGTCATGGAGGTAATGGGGGAGGGAGTAACTGGACCCCAGAAGCACAAAAGGTCAGTAAATTTCTTCCGCAGTTTAAAGAGAGGGATAATTTTGGTAGTTTCATTCATATGTTTGAAAGGGTATGCAAACAGTATCGTGTTGGCCAAAGGCTCTGGGTACGGTTCCTGACCCCCTTACTCCATGGTAAAACTGTAACTGCTTTGTCAAAAATGTCTGACATTGCATGCTTTGATTATACTGCTGTTAAAATCACTTGTTAGAATTTTTTACATTAACACCTGAAATGCATAGGAAAAAGTTTCGTGAGCATAGACGCAAGGCAGATGAAAGTGTGTGTGAATATGTTGCTGAACTGAGGATTTATTTCCATAGGTGGGTGAGTGGATGTCAGGTCACCCCTTTTGAAGGGCTAGCAGACCTTTTGGTGAGGGAATAAGCCCTTAGCACTTTGCCTGAGGACATGAGGATCTGGTTAGCTGATAGACAATGTGCTACTTCAGATGAGTTGGGGAAGAAGGGAGACCTATACCTGGCAAGCAGGGCAGCCCTGCACAGGAAAGGGACAGCCAGTACTGCTCATGGGTCTAAAGGAACCCATGGAGTGCAGCAGAGACTGCCCCAAAAGAATCTGCCAGTAGCAGCGGAAGCCACTAGTTCAGGTACACATCCAGGAACTAGGGTTAAATGTTTTGAATGCAACCAGTGGGGCCATGTGGCATACAGGTGTCCATGGAGGCAAGGTGCGGAACAAAAGGTGAGGGAGCCAGTAAGTGGGAAAGACAAAATGCCAATAGTAGGTTGTCTTGAGACAACAAGGGTACCAAACTACCATCCAGCAGATGTCCCGATAGGGAAGGATTTGGATGAGGCAGTACCATGTGTTTATGCAGTTACATGCAGTCAGGCTAGGAGACAAGCATGTGGGTCTGGTAGCCTGGGGAGACCCAGACAGACTGCATACATGCAGCCAGGACTGGTGAGGTGGTTACTTCAGGGAGGGAGCTACTCTGTAGCAGTGAGACTGAAGGTGAGCCACAGCTGCTTGGGGGTACTGATGGTCCCTTGAACAGAGTGACTACAAAGATAGAGGTGAGTAGTAGTACCCAGGCTAACAGTGAGGCACCACTGTCAGAGGATGCCAGACATCCTGTGGAAGGGGAGCTGGGAAGGGTTACAAGGAGAAAGTTGAGACAGGCTCAGCTCTCAGACCCTACATTGCAAGGCCTGAGGCAGGTAGCTAGGGAGGCACCTGATTCTCAAGGAAAGGGGGAATCTGTATACTGGGACAAAGGGTTACTATACAGAGAGTGAGAGAGTACAGCAGTTGGTAGTGCCTAGAGCCTACCATCTGGTGTTTCTAGCCATAGCCATTAATATTCCCTTTGCAGGTCAATTGGGCAGAAAATGTACAAAGAGACATATTATGCAGAACTTATATTGGCTTGGAATTTCCAGAGATGTAACCCGGTACTGCAGGACCTGTGAGCAGTGCCAAAAGGTAGGCAAGGCAGGAGACAAGGTGAGAGCTCCTTTGAGGACTTTGCTGTGATTGAGGAGCCATTTCAGAGGGTAGCTATGGATATTGTGGGTCCTCTGAGTACCCCAAGTTCCACAGGGAAAAAGTATATCCTAGGGTAGTGGATTATGCTACATGATACCCTGAGACAGTGGCTTTGTCCTCCATTGAGGCAGAGAAGGTGGCAAATGCTTTGTAAGAGATTTTCAGCAGGGTAGGTTTCCCAAAAGAAATACTGACTGACAGAGGTGCCAATTTCATGTCAGACCTGCTGGCTTGTCTGTGGAAGTCCTGTGGGGTGAAGCACATGAAGACCACCCACTACCATCCCCAGACTAATGGTCTTGTTGAGAGGTTAAACTGTACAATCAAGTCCATGCTACAGGCATTTGCAGATCAGTTTCAGAGGGAGTGGGACAGATATTTGCCCTATCTGTTGTTTGCTTACAAAGAGGTTCCCCAGGAAGCGACAGGTTTTTCACCCTTTGAGTTGCTGTATGGGTATAGGGTGAGGGGACCTCTAAATTTAATTCGAGATGAGTGGGAATGTGAGTGCGAGTGTCACAAGGAGTCTTTTGTGGCATAAATCCTAAACCTCAAGACAAGGCTCAGGGAACTCATGGGCTTGGCCCAGGAGAAACTGGCAGAAGCTCACCAACAGAAAAAGGTGTGGTATGACAGGAATACTCGAGCTAGAGAGTATGCTGTAGGGCAGCAGGTGATGGTTCTCATTCCTGTCAGACACAACAAGCTGCAAGCAGCTTTTGAGGGACCCTACAAGGTGGTAAGAAAGGTAAGTTATGTTAACTACATGGTGGAACTGCTAGTCAGAAGGCAGGGGCACAAATTGTACCATGTTAACATGATGAAACCTTACCATGATAGGGAGGCCCTTGTGCTGAGCATTTGCAGTGGATTGCAGAAGGAGTCTGAGGGAGATCTGGTGACTGATCTCCTTAGTGAGGCTCGGGTTGACAGCTCAGTGGAAGGGGTAGCAATGTCCCAGCAGCTATCTCCTACCCAGGTTCGAGAAATCCGAGCAGTGTTGCAGGAATTTAGGGACATATTCACTGGGAAACCATGGTGTACCCACCTGGGGCAGCACCAGGTGGATACAGGACCCCAAAGGCCTATTAGGCAGGCCCCTTATAGAGTGCCTGAGAGAGTCAAACAGACTCTGAGGGAGAAGGTACAGGAGATGTTGGAACTAGGGGTGATTCAAGAGTCCAACAGTCCATAGGCCTCCCCAGTAGTGCTGGTGCCAAAGAAGAATGGCAGCACCAGGTTCTGTGTGGACTATGTAACCAAAAAGCAGAGTAAAAATGCTATAGGATGCTGGATGCCTCAGAAAAAACATGAACACCAACAAGTTATAGTCCACAGATTTAATATATAACTGTTTGAAATGATGTAAGATTAAACGCTTTCATCCACATGCAATGTGGACATCTTCAGAATAACATCAATTAATCAATTAGCCTTTTAAATATTCTTTTTGGCGCCAAAAATTAAAAAAAAAAACTTAATTTAAAGAAAAAGTACATTTATCTAAAAACAGTACATTCCTATAAAAAGTACATTTAAAATATGCATTTAAAATCACATATACCAAATAATGCTCAATTTCCTTATTATAATTCATAATGTATAATATATTATTTATATTTTATATTTTATAATATATTATAATACCTATGGTTCGTGCAATAATTTGATAATTCGATATTATGATTTAAATTATAATTCATCTCAATTTCATTACCATCTTACAGATCAATAAATATACAAATATCAAATGAAATTAAAATTAAAAATAAAAATAAAATCAAGTTCATTATTAATATCAATTAGAATATTAGTCAACATTTGTTTTCAAAAGCTGAAGTATGAAATGCATTACAATCCATACAAGCATATTCTTATGAATCCTACATGTTAACCTGTAAAATATGTTTTATTGTAATGTAATCATTTAAGCCAGGTTCATTTGAAGCGTCAGTTAATATCTGCCATTTAACTTCCTTCAAGGCTAACAAGGCTTGATAGTTACCTCCTCTTTATCACTGCCTAACTTGTTCCAGGATAGCAAATCTAAAAACATGACTTTCCCCATGTTTGTCTAAACAGGGCGTTGGATTTACCTTCTCTTTTTATGGCATACAAATGGTCATAAATTCTCCTTTTGAACATTCTCTCCGTTTTACCTATGTAGAAGCTTGGACAGGTCATACATTTGGCCATATATATAATATACCTTGTGTTGCAATTTCCATACTGAAATGTAATTCTGGTCCTATTTATATTCTCCAGAATGATGCCTTAATTTTCTAGTATGACTTGACACTGTCTGCAGCTACCACATTTTGTAGTGTGTCTGTTCTGCTGGTTGATTTTCCTGACCATGTTGCCCCTCTCCAAAATCATCTTTACATTTTTCCCCATTTTATATACAAACATTGGGGTATCTCCAACTATATTTTTTATTTCATTATCTGTCGTAAGTATATTCGAATTCCTATGTAGGATCCACTTTATTTGATTCACTTGGGGATTATATTTCAAAATACAAGCCTTATTATACCTTTTGTCCAATTTATCAATCATGACAGTGGTTGTTTACTGTTCTCTTCCGAATACTGGAAAATATTTCTTACCCCATTCACTAACTACATATTCCTTGACATTCAACAAGTGCAGTAGATACCCCCTAGCACTGAACAATGTTTTTATAAAATCAATTTCTTCAAGCATTTCTGAATATTTGGATGTCATGCTAGCTGCTAGTATACACTATCCTTTAAATATGTTTCTCATCATTTTTTGAGGATGGTTACTAGTAAACTCCAAATAATTATTGGAGAATGTGTCCTTTCTATGTATACGAGACTTGAATCCATTGGCTGTACTAGATATGAACTTATCCAAATACGCTATACCTTCTATACTATAGGAATGTGTAAACTTTAAGTAATCGCCTGTATTGTTCATGTATGCAATGAACTCATCTATTTTATGTACTGGACCTTTCCATATAATAAGAATATCATCCAAGAACCTTGAATAATATCTTACATACTTAAAATATTCACTTTTGAAGATATTCTTAGTCTCCCAATCTAGCATGACCAGATTTGCAAAAATGGGGGTGCAAGCAGCCCCCATTGCTACCCCTCTGGTTTGCTTGTAATATTCACCCTCAAATATATGTAGTTGTGTTCCAGTACAATAGACATAAGTTCCATTATTAAAATAATTTGTTCCCATTCTAAACCTGAGTACTGCCTAATACTATTACAGAAACTTTCTAATCCTTCTTGTTTAGGAATGCATGAAAATAAGTCTATCACATCCACTGTAATGTAAACAATTCCTTCCTTTCAAACTTCAGAAGTTAAATTACCTAATAAAGCCCAAGAATCCTTTATTAAATGAGGCATCCTGGAGTATATGTGCTTAAGCCATTTATCAATAGCTGTACCCAATGGAAATGTTTTTAAATGGCTACCAGAAAGAATAGGACAGAATTAATGGAGGATCAGTGATACTCTTGTGAACTTTAGGTATACGTACTATAGTTGCTAATATCGGATGTTCTACCTTTAGGTATTTATAGGTATCATGTGTGATACGTCCATCTAATAAAAAGTCTTCCAGGTACATGTCGATTCGTCTATATCCTATACTGATTTCATTTTTTGATGCTATACTGTAGTTTCCTGATTCCTGTAACATTTTATACATCTTGTTCGTATATTCATATGAGTCATATAAAACCACACCTCCATCTTTGTCAGGTTTCATAACCCTGATGTTACTTTTACTTTTTAACTGTTGAATTAGCTGTGTTTCTTCGTCCGTAAGGTTGTTCAATACTTTCTTATGTTTTGTACTGTTTTGCAAACAATATATTTCCCTAGTAACGATTTTTTCATACACAGCTACGCTTGGGTGTATAGGAGGGATATAAACACTTTTTTTCCTCAATCCATCCTTAATACCTGAACGTGGTTTGTTGTGGAAAAAAAATGGCTAAGTTAATTTTTCTAAGAAATAACTTAATTTCAGTTAGGCAATCCACTACATGGAATTTTGCCTTAGGTATGTATTTCATACCTTTCGGGAATAATTTAAAATATTCTTCTCCAACTACATTGTTGGTATAATTGTATATATTAAAGTTGTCCCTACTACATACAATATCATCCATACTCTTCTCATCTACAACTGTTTCTGCTAATGCGTAGTTGTCACTACTTGTCACATCCTCGATACCTAAATCCTGTTGTTCCCCCATTCCTGATTCATAAAATTTTTATGTCCCCATTCCTGTCTGTTCCTTCTCCACTTCCAGTTCTTTTTCCAATTCTGCTGTGATGTTTGTTTCCCACCTACGTGAAAATTTGAATTTCCCACTTCATAATGTCCTGAAGTCCATCTGTATCGTTTTCATTATATGCCTCAGTGTTTCCCCTTATATTTTCTTTTCAAGGGTATGCTCTATTGGACTTGTATTCGGCTATATGTCTATTTATCTTTTTGTTTTTCTTCGCTTCTATTATCTGGGCTTTCTTCTCTGCTAATGTGTATTGTTTAGTGTAAAACTTTTCCCACTGGTCAAATAATAAATCATTTGTTATAGCATTATTTAATTTCTCAGCTTGTGCAGTGAGCTTTCACAATTTTTCATCATTTTTCTTAATTAAAAGACGCATAAAGTCAAAACCAAAGTTATTAAACAAACTATCAAATTCTTCACAAACTTGATCGTTCAAAAACACCCCCATAGGTATTTTAAAAAAAACAAAGTCCCTTAGGGACTATATTCAAGGTAAGACATTTGTTCAAATATGCATTATCTATCTTTACACCTTTTACTGCATTCAATGTTTTTCCGAATGAATAAATAAGCTATTTTAATGTCCCATTAACTATATTAGCTTGAATGGGTTCAGGACCATTTGCCTGACTCAAAGTATTGAAACATACATCTCTTTGCAAAAAATCTTCCAACTGGGTGATACACTGCCCCGTATTGCACTTAGCTGTATTGTTACAAATAACACTCGCTCTAGGACTAGAACTATGTCTTACAGTACCTTTCATATTAATCGTACCACTGTTCACTGTTGTTGAATATGTTTTTCCTGCCATGGTTCATTTGGGTTTGATTCCTGTTCGATGAGATTCGTCATCCAGATTATAAAGCGAAAAGTCAAAAGTAAAATCTTTCTCAGATGACCTGCTGTTGTCATTTGTGGTTCCGTGCATACCCAAGTTTTTCAGAGCTGCAGATGCACCGATAACTGCCCCCTGGCCGTTGGGAAGTTTGGAATCCACTGTACTACCAGCAGACTGATTGGATCCTCCGCATGTACGTTGCGATGCCTGCCCTTTCGGACCAAGTTGTGTCATTAGTTCCAATAAACGAGTTACTTCCTCTTTGAGAATTGAGACTTCAGAATGCAATCTCTGCAACTCGTCCTTACCAGCCGGGGAAGACTTGTTGGAAGGAAATTTGTCCAAGGTATCCATGCCAAACGACTACTAAACCACACATTAGCATTCAAGCAACAATGTAACCAAAAAGCAGAGTAAAAATGCTATAGGATGCTGGATGCCTCAGAAAAACACGAACACCAGCAAGTTATATTCCACAGATTTAATATATAACTGTTTGAAATGATGTAAGATTAAGCACTTTCATCCACATGCAATGTGGACTTCTTCAGAATAACATCAATTAATCAATTAGCCTTTTAAATATTCTTTTTGGTGCCAAAAATTTTAAAAAACAAATTCATTTAAAGAAAAAGTACATTTATCTAAAAACAGTACATTCCTATAAAAAATGCATTTAAAATATGCATTTAAAATCACATATACCAAATAATGCTCAATTTCCTTATTATAATTCATAATGTATAATATATTATTTATATTTTATATTTTATAATATATTATAATACCTATGGTTCGTGCAATAATTTGATAATTCGATATTATGATTTAAATTATAATTCATCTCAATTTCATTACCATCTTACAGATCAATAAATATACAAATATCAAATGTTAAATAAATAAATAAAATAAATAAATATTTAAGTCTTCCATAATAACTTAAATGTTCGCATCCATGGATACCTTTGATATATTTCTGCTGTACTCTTTACAGTTTACTCATGCTTGTTTTCTTATAGGGTTTCCATATTGTTATTCCATACTCAAGTTTGAGTCTAATGTAACTAACAAACAATGACTTCATTATTTTTGGTTTCCTAGACTTTAGAAATCTTTTTATACAACCTATAGTTCTATAACTATTATTAACCAATTGGTTGACATGATTAAGAAAACCAAGGATTTCACCTGTCCATTTGCTGTATGATACTTGCCATGACTGCTCTCCAGGCTAGTGAAAGCAGATAAGGTACACATGCTAAACCTAGAGTACTTGATAATAGTTTTCTCTCTTACTCACAAACACTGGCTAATGTACAATGTATGTACTATACACAGGTACAGTATAATGTATGCACTGTACCTGTGTACTATGTATGTATTCTACCTATGTTCCAAATTTCAGCTGTACACCACAAATCTATTAATTACCTTTATTTTTAAATTAATATTTTCTTGTTTGTTCTCTCCACTGTAACTTGATGTGCTGCATACCACTGTAAAAACACGTCTGTTGTAATTTGTGGGTATACTGATCATGTCTAAATATCTAAATGTATCTGTAATTTTTCTATGTGGAACTTTTCTTCCCAGGCCTCTGCTGAAAATGGGCCTTTTCAGCGTAGTCAGACACCCCCGGTTAACAAATGTAAAATAAAAAATAAATGTCCTATTTATAAGCCATGCAGCTATCCATCTTATCGAGTAGCTCAATACCTAGTTGTACTAATTTATTGATCAGTGTTTTGTGTATGACCCTGTCAAATGCTGAAGTTAAATCTATATAAATCACATCACAGCACAATTTTTCATTCATAGCTGTTATTATGTTGTTATAGAACATCATGTTACAGGTGGTAGTAGATCTGTTTTCAACATATGCATGGTGATATATTGTTTCAAGACCCAACCTATCCAGTTATGACAATAACTTATCCAATATTACCCTCTCCATTATTTTATCACAACATGAAAGTAGACTTAAGGGTCTGTATGACTCTGGGTTAGTTATACTCCCCTTTCCCTTAAAGACAGGCTTGAGCGCATGTCTCCAATATTTAGGAATCTCCCCATATTTATATGACCTAGTGAATAATAGATATAATGGTACCGTATGTTCTT
Organism: Protopterus annectens; assembly: GCF_019279795.1. Classification (NCBI taxonomy): domain Eukaryota; kingdom Metazoa; phylum Chordata; order Ceratodontiformes; family Protopteridae; genus Protopterus; species Protopterus annectens. The sequence goes on from NC_056734.1 coordinate 488,427,061, forward strand.
GCTGAAGTGTTCTCAGGTCATTGTCACTAATTCCATCTTCTCCCTGTGTTTTGTTTGGATCCAGTTTGCGCAGTTCTTTTTCAATATAATCTAATTTGATTCCAGTACCTGGAATTACCTGGATGTCACTTGCACAACTTATCACCCCTTTTGTGGAGCTAAACTGTTTTGCATAAGATTTTGTAAATATATCTATAATCTGGTGTGTCTGAGAATAAAATTTAGAATCTGCTCACAGTTTATCAATTTGTGTGTCTTTACTCCTTCCACATCTTATGTATCTATAAAAAGGTTTCCTATTATGCTCAGTATCTTTATATAAATTTTTTTCAGTTTTTTCTTGATCTTGTCTCACACTATGCTTAATCTGTTTGTCTAGCTTGTTTATTTCAGTTTTCAAACTTGTAGTTTGACCTGTCTTCCATTTCTTATAGTTTTTGTCTCTCACCTTAATCTAGGGTTGCCACCTTTTCAAATGGCCAAAGTGGGACATTTTTGGTACAAACATCAGATTTTACAGGCTGACACATACCCACGGTCAGTAAAAATGTTAGAACTTAACTTTTTTGCCTAAACAAAAGCTTATTCTTGTAGCATTTTAGTTGCTTATTCTGTTTCTTATAGCATTTAGGTAGTTTAGATAAAGAATAACTGTTTTATGCAACTATTACATAAAATATAGGAAATAATTTTGTCCTAAAATCTCAGGACATTTGCCATTTTTACAATTTTTTGTCAGGACACAACTGCCCAAAGAGGGACTGTCCCTCGCAAAGTGGTACAGGTGGTAACCCTACCTTAATCAGATATCTTGTTCTTATGGAAATATAGCCCCTTGATGTTATATGCCAAGATCCTGATGTTAAACATTTTTTTGATTTTTTTGCACTTAAGCAATTTCTCTTTCAAAACTTTCCACATTCCATCTGCAGTTTTTCCACTGAACACCTCACTCCAGTTAGTTTTACATAGTAACTGTTTTGCTTCCATATAATCTGTAACTAACCTTCTGTGCATTGGTTTAGATTTCAGGTTGACAGAATTATCTAGCAACGAATTAACCTTTATAACCACATGATCATTGCACATCAATGGTGATAAAACTTGACTTGAAGTTACAGTAATTTCTTTGGGAACACAAACAATGTCTAGTATGTTCTGTCCCCTGGTAGTTTTTTTTACAATTTGAAGCAGTTGTTGTTCCTGAATATAAATTGTGAAGAATTCCTTTACTAATGTTGTTGAATCAATATTATTCCAGTCTGTTTCTGGTAAATTTAAGTCCCCAGCTAATATTATTTATCCCTCCTGTGTTTCATGTAAGAAATGTATGAATTCCTCTAGGTCACCTGCACTTGACTTTGGCGGTCTACACACTCCAACAATTGTTATATGTTCCAGGGTTGTCTTTATTGTCATAGTTGCAGTCTATAGTATTGGTATTATCATTGAACATGTAATAATCACAGGTCTCATAGCTATCTTTAATCCCTATCATAGCACCTAGATAGGCAGTCTGCAACACTCTGGCTCTGAGAGTCAGATCTGTGTTCAGCTGTAACCCTCTACCTTTTATGGTCTTTTGCCAAAGTACTACTTTGTATGTACAATTAATTCAGACTAAGATATCTGATGTCACACCGGTATGGATTACCTGCATGCTACTTATCTTTGTAAACTTCCTTCTCAGAATAGAAGAATATGTGTATGCTTAGGCCTTTCCCTAGTCCCGTGAGACCATCATGATCAGTTGAGTGGTTTCACTGAGTATTCTGTCCATCAGAGAGCACTTAGTGATAGTCAGTGTCTCAAGATGAGAAGCTTTTTACCCTTTCGTTCCTGCAAATAATGTCATTTGCTTTACAAACTCTGTGCTAATATTACTTTTGTATCACACCAGGAATGTTTTGATTTGATAGCTTTAGTGAGACACAGGTATAGGTAAGAATATTAAACAACCAGAAGGTTTGTGCAGCACAGACTTGGTCTTCTGTCCTGTGTGGGATTTATATAAAGGAAATGGAGAGAGTTGTACACTGATCATAAAATAGTCTTCTGACCTCTTTGACACGTTGTCTGATCCGTATCTGTCTTCTGAGACTGCGGTATTGTACCTTATGAAAATATGAAGTGGTAGTATCTGGAAAGGGCTAATGTGGGCAATAATCTGTGTCCACATAGCTCTGGGTATAGACAAAATTCATTTATATGTATATATATATATATATATATATATATATATATATATATATATATATATAATATGTACACTGTGGTTATCAGTATCAACAAACTTACATGTTTTCAAATGATAGGATTTCTATTGTAACAATGGCATATGCGCTGTACTATGTATTTCAGCATTAGGCATGCATGCTTCCTGACTTGAACGCTTTGTACATATTCTATTGCCACAGTGGCTGGATCATGGCTGAAAAGGGTCTGTTGAACAGTCTACCAACCTGGTTAACAAAATGAAATAAATAAGTAAATTAAATAAAGAAAACCCTGGTGCAAAATATGGTCAGAAAGAAATTAGACAGGTTTTCCTGAGTCTATATTATATTATTGAAAAGACAGCACAGCAAATGGCACTTACATCGAAAGTGCCATTCAGCGAACTGTTCATAGTGAGATTGTGGTACAGTGACGATCGGAAAATTTGCCCTTTTCTCCCTGTCGTGCAATCTTGGAGTTGGTATATATAATTAGAGGGGGGTGTGGGGAGGCATAGCCCCCACAAGAGCGAATTTGCTGAATGCCATTTTCAGTGTAAGTGCCGTTCGCTGACCTGTCTTTTCAGTAATATAATACAGACCTATTTTTTCTGTATGATTTCCATCCTTAGTACCTTTATTTAATGCAGACGTTTCACACATTTTTTATTAATGACCATTCTGATTGAATGGTTTTATACAGCACTAATACAGTACTAGATATCTACAAACAAAACAACTCCTCCTTTGAAGAAGATTCTATTGAAACAGCAGCTTTTGGTATGCTTCACAATGTATATATAACACAGTAAGAATGGATGCCTACTATTAGCCTTAGTCATTCTATTCATGTATTTAGTATAACGCTGTCCAGTGGTTAGAAGTAGTGGAAAAAGTACATCTCATCATTTTACATTAGAACCAGTCCATAATTGCATGCATACATCTCCATAAGGTCGGAGAATATTGTCTGTTATAGAATAGTCAGGAAGTATAAGGAAGGAGCTGTAATAAGTGCAATCAGAAAACATGAAAAAGATGTGCAATATCTATACGTGTTCATACTGTTCTGTAATATACTTATTAAACTAGGAGAACTTCTGAAGAGATTGTAAAGGGTGACAGGAATAAAATATATAAATAAAAATAAGCTGTGGATTGGGGGATAGTAGCTCAGTTTGTATTCAAACAAATGAGTTAGAAATTCAAACTGCTGATTGGCTAAAAGTCCCCTAAGCTGAGGCTCCCACTGACTACCCCCTGAGTGGCTGCTCAACTTTTTTTACTTTGTTTTATCTGTTAGTTACTATAGCAATAACCCACGCTTGGGTGTGGGTAATGCTGGATTTACCCACGGTTGGCGTGGTTTGGTCATGAGGGCGAAGCCCAAGTGGCCAAACAAAGCCAACTGTGGGTAAATCCAGCATTACCCACACCCAGAAGTGGGTTATTGCTATTATACAATGACATTATTTAAGAAAAAAAAAATTACTTTTCTTAAATAATGGCATTGTATAATGCCTCCTTGCTGCCCTTCTGCAGCTGTCTGGTATTCTGCGGCAGTTTTGATATACTGCATATGCGTATGCCTACGCAGTACATCAGAACTGTGGGCAAAAGCAATGGAGAAAGCAAAATCTCCGTTGCTTTTTACAAACTGTTTTCGCTATGTTAAATGGGTTTAACATAGCGAGAAAGCTTTAAAAAAAAACAATGGAGAATCTCCGTTGCTTTTTTTAAAGCTGTCTCGGTATGTTAAACCCATTTAACATAGCGAGACAGTTTTGAAAAAAGCAACGGAGAAAGCAAGATCTCCGTTGCTTTTACAAACTGTTCGCTATGTTAAATGGGTTTAACATAGCGAGACAGCTTTAAAAAAAGCAACGGAGAATCTCTGTTCCTTTTTTTAAATCTGTCTCGGTATGTTAAACCTATTTAACATAGCGAGACAGTTTTGAAAAAAGCAATGGAGAAAGCAAGATCTCCGTTGCTTTTTACAAACTGTTTCGCTATGTTAAATGGGTTTAACATAGCGAGACAGCTTTAAAAAAAGCAACGGAGAATCCAAAGCTCTCAACCTTCCATCTCCAAAATGAGGAACACTTGCCTTCATAATGTGGAACAAATGGGCAAAATGTGGAACACATACTAAGGGTTTGCTAACAGCTTCAACTAGGAAGGTCATAGGATGGTTAAAATATGCTGGTTTTACTTATAAAGAAGATCCTTTAATGAATTAATATGATTAATTTCTATTTACCACGGATTCCACTTAAAAAAATTCCTAACACTGAATGTGTGACAGACTCTTTCAATGTGGAACGTTGAGGAACTTCGAGGAACATGATCTTTTTAAGACTCCAAATGAGGTATGTTCCTCAAAATGAGGTACACTTGAGAGGTATGGGAGAATCTCCATTGCTTTTTTTAAAGCTGTCTCGGTATGTTAAACCTATTTAACATAGCGAGACAGTTTTGAAAAAAGCAACGGAGAAAGCAAGATCTCCGTTGCTTTTTACAAACTGTCTCACTATGTTAAAGGAGTTTAACATAGCGAGACAGCTTTAAAAAAGCTACGGAGAATCTCCGTTGCTTGTTTTAAAGCTGTCTCGCTATGTTAAACTCATTTAACATAGCGAAACAGTGAGAAAAAAGAGTTATAGTAATGGAAAAAGTTCAGGCGACCGGACCTTTTCCCATTACTATAACTCTGATTTACAACGTGCACGCTGACCAATTAGCGTGCACGTTTTTGAATATTAATGGGGGGGGGGAGTTGTATAATGATATTTTCTGTTGGAGGATTTCTAGCAATGCTTAACTTTTATTGGATAATTCTTACTAAATGGTATCTCATGTGTAGAATTAGTGGATCCAAACTCTTTATAGCTACTGGCTTCTTTATAATGTTTTGAATTATTTATTTTGTGATGGATGCAAATGGCAAAATGGCATACTTTTAAGCCTTAAGGCACACTTTTTGAAAAAAAGGTCTGATGAAGTCAAATTGAAACATTTTAATAAAGACAGCAGTTGTGCTCCAGAGCCAATTTTGACTCATGTTTTAGTTTCAAGTGTTTCTTCTTTGACTTTATGTACAAATGTGTTTATTAAAAACTATCAATTTATCAGTCACTGACTGTTTACACACCAGTGCTGTACCCTGCATTTTTTGTATAAAAATATGCAGCTAACTCTTTCATTTTTTGCATAATATGTCAGGAAATGTCTGTTTCAGTCAGCTGCATACACCATTTTCTGACGTGTTAGAAATAAATATATACATTGAAGAGATGAACTTAATCTGTCATATATATTAGTTCTACACTCAGCAATTCTGACATAAATAAAACTGCAGCAGCTTAGGACATGTGTGTATTTCAAACATGTCAGGAAATGTTGCATATTTCATTATGTTACACATAGCTGCCTGAGTCCGCAAGTGTTCATAGCAATCATGTTGCTTTGTAATTGCCCTGTCTGTATGCATGCAGCTTAAATAACAAATGGACTATGCTTTTAGCGGGGATAATAAAGGAACAGTTGTACATTATAGTATATCAGAGACTTGGACAAAAGATGATTTCTGCCCCTCACTCTACATCTATACAAACTATAGAATGATTAGTAATCCTAAACCTGATCCTAGGTGTGATGGTTAAACTTTGTTACTAGACAAATACAGCACCTCACTTTAAACAGATTTCTTAAAAGCTAATGACAGAAATGATAGGAATCCCATGTAGGTGCTGTGTCACGTCCCTGCTGGTAGATGTAGCCATGTTTTTACAGGAGTGGTATATGTACCACCCACTGCCAAATCACTGCTGGTGGATGTAGCCACATTTTTATAGGTGTGGTATTTATACAATCACCTGTCACATCACTGCTGTTGTATGTACCCATATTTTTACAGGAGTGGTACATATACCACCCTCCTGCCATTATATGTGACATACAAAATATCCTATTAGAAGTATTCCATGATGGTCTTAAAACTCACTATTATACTGGGTGACTTCAGTGTTAATGCTACTGTCCCTCTAGCAGATCAAACTGAATAAAATACCCCATCACTTGAACCTTGAGAAATTGGTAAAACACTTATTAGACCTAATACTCTAAAACAGGTACTAATTCTAATCTTGATCTGCTAATAACTAACATACTGCATGGATGTTTACAAATTCAGGCCCTTCAAAGTAGCCTTTGTGATCACCGTCCCATTCTATTCTCTTGGTCTTTTAGAAGAATAAAAATATCCTAGGCACACATTAGCAGATCTTGCCAACCATCTTGAAACAATTGTTTAGTCCCCACTATACCCACTTTCTGGCCATACTCAGATACTTTTCACAGTTAATTTCCATCCTTACCACAATTCAGGATGCACATGTCCCTGTTACACAGAGAAGGCTTAGGGCCTAGCAGTGTTCTAGGCTTATTGATGATAAGGAACAATGCATAGATGGAGTGGAAGCAGAAGCCATGTAACCAACATTTACATCAAACTTTTCTCAACCACAGAAAAAGGCATCTGGGATAGCAAATAGCCCTAAAGTTATCTATCCAAGTAAAGTAACTGTTAATCTTTCCTTCTAAATCCAAGCATTTCTGCAAGGAAATAAAGCAACTGACAAGGCCTATTACAGAATCACCACAATCCTCCAAAGATAATCCTAGCTTTGTAAAAGAATCCAAGCATGTCCTTCTCTAAATAATTCAAAGCTTTTTATATACATTTCCTTTGCCATCAACTGTCTCTTGCATTATATGCCACTACTTTATATGTCTCTTAATATCTGTTAAAGCAATTAAATCTTTACTACGAAAGCCATGCTCCTCAAGTGCCAAGTTCAGCAAAGTACAGCTAAACTTTCTCAGGATGAGAGCTGATACAATCTGAAAGCCCCCTGCCTTCAGTCATTCCATAATTATAGCACTCCATAATGTCCCTGCACCTAAAGCTCCCATAGACTACAGACCCATCTCTAATCTCTGCATGCTTACAAAAATATTTGAAAAACTATTGCACAAACAGTTATTCAAATTCATGAATACTTATAGTTTGTTATGTGACCAGCAACATGGTTTTTGCAATGCCTTCAGCACTATGTTAGCATTGCTTACTGCCACTGACACAATCTACAGCATTAATGATATACTGCCAGTGACACAATCTACAACAACATTAATGATATACAGAAAGTGACACAATCTAATATACCACCACTGACACAATCTGTAACATTATTTATAAAACACCACTGGCACAATTTATACCATTAAAGATATACCACCACTGACACGATCTACAACAACATTAATGATATACTGCCACTGGCACAATTTATACCATTAAAGATATACCCCCACTGACACGATCTACAACAACATTTTATAATATACTGTCACTGACACAATCTAAAACAACATTAATGATATAATGCCACTGACACAATCTACAACAATAATGAAATGTTTATTACCACTGGCTTATTTGTTGATATGACAAGGACATTCAAAGCAATTAATCATAATTTAATTCTCTACAAACTTTGCAGATTTATTTCTGACTTCAACACTACTCACTGGTTCCAAAGTTATCTGGGAGATAGAACCTTTCAGGTATATGCAGAAAAAACCTTCTCTGGTAATGGTTTTCTTAACACAGGAGTCCTCCATGGTTCTGTATTGGGTTCATAGTTAGTTACTAAGCATGTGGTCAAGGATACCATTGAGGAACCTAACTCAGTTTCCCAACTGCCACAGAGTACGTTTTGGTCAAGTAGGTCAATGGAGGCTGAGGAAATCAAACCCTGGAATACAGGAAGCATCTTGTTACCAGATCACAGCCTCACTCCTCTGTGCTAACTGCCAGGCCCCTTCCTTTTTCTCATTTTATTAATGATCGTACTTCTGGCCTACCTTCTTAGAATATGGTTATATTATCTGCTATTTCGTGAATCTAGTAACATACATAATGAGCTACAATTAAATCTACAAACCAGCTTCTCAGACTTGTGCAAGTGGTCCATTAATAACAAACTATTAATTATTCCTAAAAATATAATTCTTCTTAAAGGCAAATGGGATATTACTATACCTAATATCACTGAACAAAAATAACTAGGCCTCATTCTGGATCTTTCTCTAACATTTACAACACATACTGACAATATTACTAGCACAATTCTATCTCAGCTAAAGTTATGCTGCAGGATTTCACATCTTCTCTCACCAGATGTATGCACATCTATAGCAACAAATGTCCTTCACATATTTAGAATATAGTATTGTTAGGTATTGTTCCTCACTAAAAGTAATATTATCTTTCTGAAATTAGGGTTATTCTCTCAGAAGTATTTGACTGTATCCCACACTCGTGGAAAAAAAGAGTGCTTAATATGTATAAGATACACCCTGCATTGATAAACTACATCACAGCAACCATGAAACAGTGGCAAACCACTTTGCAGTTAAGCCATGATAAAAGGCAAATTATTATTCCAGGGATAAAAATCCAAAGGGGGATATTCCAGGGTGACTCTTTGTCACCGCTGTGCTTTTACCTTGCCCTTTAACCTTTAAGCTGCCTGCTTAACAGATTAGGTCATGGCTATAATTTGGCTCCCAGAAAGCAACAAAGTGTAAAGACTTCTCATATTCTCTTTGTCAATGATTTAAAAATGTATAGCTCATCAGATGAGGAACTGAAAACACAGCTGCAAGTAGTCAGAACATTTTCAGATGACCTAAGAATGTCATTTAGTCTTGATAAATGTGCAAAAGCAACCTTTAAAGCAGGAAAGCTGCGGCACCAAGAAAACATAAGTTTGGGACAATAATGTGATATAAAAGAACTTGAGCAAGTGGGAGTATATAAATATTTTGGAACTGATGAAGGATCAACAATAAAACATGAAAAATATTATATAAAATCGAATAAAACTCAGTAAAGAATATTTTGGAAGACTTAAATTAATCCTGAAAACAGAGTTGATTTCTAGGAACAAAGTTCAAGCTATAAACTAATTTTACTCTTCTTGTCCTTACAATTTTGGCGTGACTGACTGGCCCCAAAAGATGTTGGATAGATTAGACAAGAAAACAAGAAGGATGCTTCACGCTCATCAAATGATTTATAAAAATCAGTGGATATCAAGATTATATAGTCCCCATTCTGAAGGATTTATGGGCCTCCTTGAAATTGACTACATGTTTAGCTCTGCAATTGTGGGACTGCATACATATCTGCTGACCTCAAAAGACCCAAACACAGTGAAAGTTTTGAAACGTGGAGAATAAATCTAAGATGATATCCCTTCTTAATCTACCAGAAGCATTTTGGCGTCAAGCAGGAATAGAAATCAAACCAGAAGTAGATAAAAATCAGGCAGCAACTGAATGTGCCAAAACAAAAAACAAAAGAAAGAATGTAAGCTGAAAGATCAGATAAGGCAAGAAATGTCGAAAATGCATAAATATATTTGCAAGTATAAAAAAATCCTTGAACAACCTCATGCTGATCAGGATCAAAAGCAGGGATGATTAAGGAGACGTGAATTCAAACCAAAAGATGAAAAGTTAATATTGGCGGCCCAATATAGTGGATTATGTACACACTGGTTTACAAAGTCCATTGAACATGTGGGAGAAGCAGACAAATGTAGGTTTTGTAAAGCAGAATTGGAAACAGTTGTACACCTTGTTGCTGATTGTGACATACTAATGGCAGAAGGACTGTATACTGAAAGGCATAATAATGTGGCAAGGCTGTTGCACTGGGGATTGTGCAAACATGGTAATATTGAAGTAGCTGAAAAACACTGGAAACATGAGCCACAAAGCATCATAGAAAACGATGAAGTCTATATCACATGGGATCCCCCATTACCAACAGTTCAAAAGATAGATGTGAGAAAACCAGATATAGTGGTCCATGAAAAGAAGACAAAAGTACCATTGATCATTAAAGTCACCACACCCAGTGACTACAGTGTCTTGTGTACAGATAGACGCAAAGTCTTAAAATATCAGGATTTGCAGGCAGAAACGAGAGTAATGTGGAAGAAAGATAACTAGACAGCTCCAATAGCAGTAGGAGCAATGGGTCTTATAAAAAGAATCTACAATTGTATTTAGATATGTTACCCATACATGTAACTCCATACGAATTGCAGAAAGAGTCATTACCAGGCACATTGCAGGTGCTGCAAAGAGCACTTCTGGCTGACTTCAAAGATTGAAACAATACTAATTTCATGAACTTTATTCATACTTTGACTTAGGAATGGGGTCCATTCCCATCATGGTATTAGAAACCCAAAAGATTTGGGGGAAAGCCATACAAGTAGTCAAGATATGGTTGGGAGGGTGGCCTAATGGTTCAGGTGTTTGCCTTACAAGCACAAGGTGCAGGGTTTGAGTCTCACAAGGAATAATTGGCTAGGCTTAAAAAGGCTCGCAAGGGCAGTTAGCTTAGTACTAATCTATGAACCTATAACCTCAACCTCTCCAGGCCATGCTTCAAAATAATCATTGTTGAAGGAACCTATTCCAGGTTAGGACAAATCATTTGGAACCACCTTCCAAATGATGTTAAAAACACCAAATCTGGAGCACTTTAAAGCCTCATTGAAACAGCACCTCTTCTACTAAAACATGTGAACATGCTTTTTTGGCAGAGTTTGTGTTATTTGATCACTCATATATTTTCCATACCTCAATTTACTTTGACAATTTGTTTCTTTGTACATATGTATATCTTTGTTGCATGGCTTTTAATGTTTAAAGCTGTATATTTATAGGTTCATAGGTAAGTACTAGGCTAGCTTCCCTTGAGGGCCATTTTAAGTCTAGCCAGTTTTTCTTTTTGTGTTCTAATTAACCCATCCCGTTAGATTAGAGACTGGCCTTACCCATCCCATGGTCGTTAATTATATATTAGCCCTAAGGAGAATAACTGGGATTATACCATAGATAATATGAGGGGACCCTTGAATGGGATAAGCATTTAGGAACTGCCTCTGTCCATTAGTAGTACAGAGGGGAGTCCTGGGACAAATTTTCTGTTTCCAGTCCATAGATCTAAGTTGCACTTGACTATAGACATGACTGCACTTTGTTGTGTGTGATAGGGAGTTTTTTTCCATTGCAACGATATCCTCTGTGAGATATACCTGTCCCTCCAAACCATTCTGTTGATGTTGCAGAAGAGGTTTAGATCTGTAAACTGAGTATTTCTGATGCCATATGACTTAATGATGTGCAGTAAATCCATCAGTAATGTGTTGGAGAATGCCTTGTATGCTAAATACATTTCTTAGCCGTCTGTAGGGTACCAAGTATAGTGACAGGACTTTGAGTCAGTTCATGTAGGACATGCTGTTAAGTCCTTGTATCCTTTTAGTAAGATATCTCTGTAGGTATTTCAGTTGTTGCTTCTGTATGGACAGATACATGCCAAAGAAGGCATTATATTCAGTGACTGGCGTAATGATGGAAGGAGTAAAGGGGGACAATGACATCCCTAGATCTAGACATAATCCCTTTGTTTATAAGCTGTGCAATATACAATGACTTTCTTACAACAGTGAACACATGTTGGTCAAAAGTTAGGTCACTGTCCACATAAGTTGCCAAATTTCAGACACCTGGGTCATCTCTTAGGCATGTATTGTCAATGTGTTAGTTCCCTGAGGTAGATGACTTCCCAAAGAATTCAATAATGCATTTTGTTGGTGTTTAGTTTCAGTACAGGATTTTGGAATCAGTTATTTATTTTCTGTACTCGATTATGTAAACTGCAGTAACGTGTTTTTATGTTTATTTTTGCTCTTTGAGTTTAGGTCTTAGCTGAAAAAGCTCAATAGAGCAGTCCATTTACCCAGTAAACAAATAGTAAATAAATAAATAATATGGAATCCTGCAGCAAATGACAAAGATCATTTAATTAACTGATTACGTCTTTAATTTGCATTTAGGAATTATTATATCATGCTGTAAGTAAATCATTTATAACTGAGGGAAATGCATTGACTTTTTATTGGAGAAACAACATTCCAGCTAAGAGTAAATCCTCTTACAACTGCAAATTGTAATGTTCTGCACTAAAATGTGAGCTGTAACGTAGTTATGAGTATTACAAAATTGAGAGTTGTTAAAATTTGTCCAATCAAGTCAGTAGATTTCCCCAATTATGCTTGATTTACTCTTTCCTTGGTACTGTATTAAGTAAGCATACACACTGATGCAGTATTATATGGTAATATGTGTGATGAATGAAGCAAGGAGTCTTTCACCTGGTTTTTAACAGTGCTATTCTGGTAGATTTGTGACAGTTAATGAACGTTAACTTAGCAGATGCTGTCACATAGTGCAAAAATGAGCCCAGCATGTGGCACAGTGGGAAGGCAGGGTGGCTAAAAGGCATTGCAAAAATATAATGCATGGGTGTCTTTGCAGCAGTTTCCAGAATCTAAAGCTATACATAGTGCCAGCAGCTTACACAGTGGCAAGCAAAGCTAAGGCACTGTGAGCAGAATCAACATTCCATGCCATTCCAGTCATGTCAGTTCTAAACAAAATGGAGCTTGCTTATGTTTAGTACTTGCATGACTAAGGCATCATTTAAGGACCGGGAAGTTTTCTTTAGTCTGTCCATTTTAAACCTGGATTACAGGAATCCTAATGTAATAGCAATAATTCATGGTGGGAGGAGGGGTGGCTTTATGGTAGGATTTACTCCTTCGTAGCTATACTGTTTGACCCTTTGGGCCACACCTTAGGGTTCTGACATTGTCAGCTACAGTAAATCCCAGGATAACCCCACCAGTGCTATGGATTATTGCTATGACTGTTAGCTTTCTAATCAGAAAAGTGTGCTTATTGCAGTAACTGTGGAGGCCCTGTCTAACAGCAGGTAAAAGCTCTGTTGAATTAAAGGTTCTCTTTAAATGCTACATTTGATTAGGCTTCAAATCTCATTTCCTTAAAAACTGTAAATGATGTAAGCAATTTTTGCAGGCTCAGATGACATTGTGTGCTCAGTGGTCACATGAAATGAATGTCCAGTAGCCACATAAGTAGTGGTCATATGACCAGAGAGACCCTGCTCCAAAGTCACATGAGTTTAGTTTTCCAATCCCCAAGACATAATCTGACCCTGATCTAGAATGATAAGTAATAGAGCTTACCAGAGGATTTATCAGTAGGGAGTCTTACTAGTCACTGTTACAGTATGTGTAGACAGGAAGAATACTGCATTAGCTGTAAAATGGCCTGCTTTTTTTCTTTTGTAAACTATTTTTTCTCATGTCTGCTGATGATCAAGTCTTCCCCAACCCCAGTCAGGTCATCATCCAGATAGCCATAGGGTTTGTTTTCTCTCCAGCATCCCAGCAGTAATGGCATTTTTTTAAATTCTGTAGCCCTGTCATGAATGGGGAATGTGCAACAAAACAGACAACTGGTGCCAGAGCCATGGCCTCAAGCTAAATGCCAAAAAGTGTATAGTCATCCCCTTTGGCAAAAACAAAGTGCCCACAAATTGCCACATAGGTGGTAATCCATTAAGTACAGAAGAAGTAATTAGGGACCTGGGGACCCAAGTTGATAGCAATCTCTCATTTGACAACCACGTGGCCAAAGTGGTTAGAAAAACATTTTATATAGCCCACCTAATCATGAAGGGATTCACATCTAGATCAGGGGAGGTCATTGTGCCTCTTTACTCATCCCTCATCAGGCCCATAATTGAGTACAATGCCCCTTTTGGGATGTACCTTACCAGACACCTGCAGCAACTGGAAAGACCTCAAAAGTACCTCACCAAGAGGATCAAAGGGCTCAAACAGATGCCATATGCTGCCCGGTTAAAGAAACTCCAGCTCTACTCAGTGGTATACTGCCTGTTCTGAGGCAATCTGTGCCTGACGTATAAAGCCATGTCCAACCCGGAATTAATGGACATGCTGCACCTCAGAAAATCCAAATCCCATCGAGCTACGTGCTCGAGAGACTTGAACCTCAGCACTGAAATAAATAGGACATGCTGGAGGGACAGATTCATAACCCAGACTCTCCCTTCACTCTGGAATAAAATCCCAGTCCAGGTTAGGCAGAGTCCCTCATTGACTCTCTTCAAGAGGAATCTTGATGAGTGGATGGGAGATCGTAGGTTTACCCCGGTTATCACTTCTGTGTCACTGTTAGACAGAGGCACAGTATACTAACCTCGAAAAAGGGCATAGCAAAATAAATTTAAAATGGGTGGCGAAACCCAAACACATTCTGGCTAGGCTTATAAATGCCCTAGGGCAGATAGCCTCGTATGAACCTATGAACCTATGAACTTATCATTGTAATGGCCACTATGCCTACTTATGCAACTGCATGCTTCTGTGCACTTGTTGAAGAAGGCTACCACATTCATGGAATGGTGAGCAAAACTCATGCTCTGTTACTGCCCCAACTGTCGCCAGCTTTACTCAGAGGATGTATGACATTAGATGGCCTGTTCTACCTCCTGCCTCGAGGATAGGCACACCCTTCCTCTCCATATCAGTTCCTGTAGGTGCTCATGCTACTAATCAGACATTGGTCACCTGGGTATTAGTCAGGGCTTTATGTCTTGACCCACACAGACACAGCTAATAATTTATTTTATTTTATTTTACACTTTACACCAAGGTAGTACATTGATCACACCTGACCATTTGCAGGTACTGCCTGGGATTGGTACTATTCTGTTTTAGCTAACATAAATTGATGTGTATCTAGAGTCATAAGGTTATTTATCAGCTTCTTTTTGTTAGCTGAGTGGGTGTACTAGGCAAGCACAACTCCATTTTCAGTAAATCCAGGGATGTACCAAGCTATAATAATACATTTCTAGAGACATCTTGTCCTTAGGTGGTTTTCAGCCAGTTAGCTTCACAAGAATGTGATGTCCTAATTAATATTCATTTACATAAAAATGTGCATCCTTGTCTGGACATTGTTTTGAAAAGAGCAAATGTTGCAGGTCAGAAATCTAAAACTTACTATGGGCTATGACTTGGACGTTCTGTACAATATGACAGGCCTGTTCTGTTTAATATGTAATTGGTTACTCCAGTTTTCTTTAATGTCATTTACTGATTTGCAATTTATTATTCAAGAATTCTTGAATTTCTGCATCTTTTTGTATCTGGCCTCTTATTTATCAGCACCCCTTTTCACAGTTTTTCATTAGATTTGTTTTTCTGTTTAACCTCTCCTGAACAAGATCAGAATGAGCTAATGCTGGCCATAATTTTAATTCTCATGTTAAAACCTTTGACAAAATGCAAATTTGTATTTTAATCTTACATAGCCATGGAGATGCGTAGTAGAGCTAAATAAGAAGGGAAGAGTTTTCCCGTAATGCTATAGGGAAGCAAATTGACTTACCAATAACAATTCAAGTGCTGATACATCAAACCAGCCCTGCTGAAATCTAGGTTCAGTGAAAAAATGCAGGGTGTGGCCCCATGTACTCCTCATGTAGGAGAAAGCCCCCAAATAGCTCCTATCTTATATATATACTAACTCCCTAGTCACAAATGAGTAACGAAAGGACAAAGCATGGATGCAGAAAGTGATTTTTAGAGCAACTGTTTTGCTGCAGAGAGATTCCCTTAAAATATCATTATTCACTGACGCACTCAGGTTATGGAGCTGGAGTGCAGCAATGCTTTGAATGAGACAACCCTGTACAAGTCTGTGGGATTACAGAATAAAGTCAGTGCACTACAAGGCCTGGCGCAGTGGTGAGTTCAGTTCCTAAGTTTGCAAGATTACTTGTTGTACATTGCAATTCCACACAGCTGATGGTACCTGGTTACGTCTACCTTACATCTAACTAATTTAATAAAAAAGACATTGTCTGTGAAATATTCTTTTTCATATGTGTGGTCATACAGCTATGTACGAGGGGTCCGAGTGGAGAGATGACAAAATCAGCAAGCAAAGGAGAATAATATTGTTGGAACTGACCTCATCCTCAAATCTTGTGAGGACCTTCATGAGGTGCACCCTATCTTTTACAAAATCTCACCAAGATGACACTGATATTTAGATTGCATTCTGTATTGCATATATCATCACTTGTCTGTGATAATATAGTATTTTCTAATTGACTGTCGCTGTAACTTAGTGGGTATAGTAGTAAACTGCAAATAAACTGAGGGACTTCATTCCTGTAGCCTCCACTTATATATTGTCCAGTTTTAAATTAGTCACTTTACTAGACCAATGTTTCTGAGTCACACTTGATACCAACGTATTTCCCAGTTAACACAGAATAAAATACATGACATTGGTCTTTGTCATAGTGCACAAGTGAAGGGGACCAGGTAGCAAATAACATTAAACTAATTTGTTAAAGTTTTTACAAGTGAAAGGAATGAATGGAAAAAAACACAATGTGACCAAGGCATGCTTTCACAAATATGGTGGTCAAACCTAATACTTGAAAGAAAAAAAAACTGCAGACTTATTAACTTAGTAGAGATTCTGACTTTTCCTCTCTATAGAATGGGTGGATTTTGACCAGGTGAACTCAGGTCATAACCCCTATGTCCTCTAGATATCTACCAAACATATCAAAAACCCGGCACCTATGCAAGTTACTGTCAGGCAGTACAATAGCTTTTCAGCCTAATGCAAATAATGATTCTGTCTGTCTTTGATGTTTGTTTATTCATTTCTTAACCAGATAAGTTAACTGTCCTAATAAATACCTGCTTGAGCAATGGCAGTAAAACATGATATTGCAAAAAACAGTGATAAACATACAAAAGAAAGTGGTAGGCATAACATAACCAATAAATAATGTATGCTGGAGTATGTACGTAACCGGCAATTAAGCATTCAAATAATAATAAAAAATAAAAATGTAATGTAAAATAGTCACACAGTACCTGGAGTGAATCAGGCAACAAAACAGTATTTTAAGTTACATGAACATGGTGCATTTAGTTTGTGTATTAGTAATTAAGAGCTATCATGTTCATGCATTGTGTTTGTATGTGAGAGGGTGAGAGAGAGACAGACAGACAGACAGGATCATGTACTCAGATCTTTCAATGAAATTATATGAAGCGAATGATCCTTTTGGAATTATATAAGTGATTTACCATAAATGACTGGAACAGACTGCTAGTGATGCATTTGGAAGCTGTTTATAAACCACAGCTAAAAACTAAATGGCTAACATTTGTCACTAGGAACCTGATCTTTTAAGTTATTCCTTTGGTTTATTCATAGGTTCATAGGTAGATACTAGGCTATCGGCCCAAGGGCCTAAGTAAGCCTAGCCAACAAGGTTCCCTGGCTTATGCCACTCAAGAAAGTTAATTTCCTGTGCCCCTATCGAGCAGAGCCACAAAACTGATCCCCGGGGTGTATTTCCTATTTCCCATCCACTCATCAGGATTTTTCTTAAAGAGTGCTAATGAGGAACTTTGCTTGACATAGATGGGTAGCTTGTTCCAGAGTATAGGAAGTCTCTGGGACAGGAATTTATCCCCCCAGCATGTCCTGTTTATTGTGGTGACAAGGTTTAGGTCCCTAGAGCATGTAGCTTGGAGGGATTGGGATTTCTTAAGGTGTAGCATGCCCAACAGCTCTGGGTTTAACATAGCTTTATATGTTAGGCAGAGATTTCCTCGGAGTAGGCGATATGCTACAGAGTAAAGCTGGAGTTTTTTCAGACGGTCAGTGTAGGGCATCTGTTTGAGGCCAGTAATCCTCTTTGTGAGGTACTTCTGTGGCCTTTCCAGCTGCTGCAGATGTCTTGTGAGGTACATTTCAAAAGGGGCTTTGTACTCTATAATGGGTGTAATGAGTGCCAAGTAGAGGGGCAATGACCTCTTTTTTCCTGGATGAGAACCCTTTTGTGATGAGGTGTGCCACATAGAAGGATTTCCTAACTACTGTGGCAATGTGATTATTAAAGGAGAGACTACTGTCCACCTGGGTCCCAAGGTCTCTTATCACACATTCCATGTTAAGTAAACTGTCATTTATGTGGTAGTTCATGGGTACAGAGTTTTTACCAAAGGGGATGACAATGCACCTTTTGGCATTGAGCTTGAGGCCATGCCTCTGACACCAGGCATCTGTCTCAGTGAGGCCCTTCTATAGGATGTCCACATCATTTGAGGACTCGTCTATGACTCCTAGTTTGCAGTCAACTGCGAACTTCATTAGCCAGAGGCCTTCTGTGTTAGCCTGTACTTCAGAGAAGTAGATGCCAAACAGAAGAGGTCCCAGGATTGAACCCTGTGGTACTCCACTTGTCACTGGTTTGAAATCAGATTTGGAGTCTGCAACGTTTACAGTGTGGGTTCTGTCAGTGAGCCAGTTGATAACCCATCTTGTGACGTAGGGATTTATACCTAGTTTAGTGAGTCTAGCTATAATTCCAGAGTGGGGGATGGTGTCGAAAGCCTTGGCGAGGTCAAGATAGGCTGTGTGTACCACCTTACTCTCGTCTACAGCTTTGGTGACTGCCTCAAAGAAGTCGATCAAGTTCAGAAGGCATAATCTGCCCTTCACAAACACGAACTGGGTGGGGTCCAGAGTTTGGAGGTTACCAATGTCTTTGTTTATGAATTCCATGATGATACGTTCCGTGACCTTGCAGACCAGGCTCATCAGGCTAATAGGGCGGTAGTACCCAGGATAAGTGGTGGCCCTCCCTTTGTGAAGTGGGATATCTGATGCTGTGTGCCATTCAGTGGGCACAAAGCCTGATGTGAGACTATGATTGAACATGGTACTTAGGTGGGGGCCAGTTCGTTCTGAAATTCATGTAAAATGCAGCCTGGGTTGTTATCCAGTCCTATGGATGCTGTGGTTTTGGTTTTAGAGAGTGCAGCTTTTACCTGCATAGATGTGATTACAGGGACTTTGCATTCTTCCTGTATAGATATGGGCCCTTTAGGGGGTGAGAGGGGGGTAAAGTTAGCACTGAACCTATCTGCCAGGATGTTGGCAATATCAGTTGGTTCTGTAATTTTCATGCTGTTGTGCTATAATTCAGAGCAGATCTGGGTGTTGCCATTGAGATTCTTGACATAGCTATAGACTGCTTTGTGGCTGCCCTTAGAATCAGTGGCGATTTTGTTTTCATAGCTAGGTTTGCAGGATCTTATAAGGGATCTCAGCTTCTTACTAAGGCTGACCAGGCAGCTCCTCCACTAATGGGATTTTACTTTTTTTTGTAACAGTTTCTTCCTTCTGTTGTAGAGTTTGTTTATGGCAGAGGACTACCAGATTGGCTTCCTTTTTTTGGAGGATAGTGTCTTGGTTCTGTTTGGGATAGCACAATACATGCACTCGTGTAAGTGCTTATAGAGTGCATTTGTGTAGGATTCAGCAGTCATAGCTGTATTGTCCATCTGCATGGGTGTCATGAAGTTCACCACTTCTGTCTTAAGAAGCATGAAGTTGGCTTTGGAGAAATTTTTTATCATGGTTTCCTTAATGTTGGATGGGGGCGGGATGTGGATATTTAAGGTGATTAGCTTATGGTCGGAGCTGACCAATGAGGAGTTGATTTTAGGTGTGGAACACCGGTCACTCATGTTGGTAATGACTAAGTCTAGGATATTGTTGCCCCTGGTGGGGGTGTGGATAAGTTGATCCAGTACAATGGAATTTATGAATTCCAGAAAGTGTTGAGTGAAGGAGTTAGTGCATGAGTAGTTTTCCCAGTTAATGGTGGGGTAGTTGAAATCACCCTGTTAAGGTGTTTGGTTGAACCCTAATATTTTCCAGTATATCAAGAAAAGAGGAGTGGGAATCCTGGGGCATGGTGGGGGATCGTAGTAAGCTACTATTTGGATTGCAGTTTTGCCCAGAATTAATTGCACTTGGATAACCTCGGCTGCATTATGCTGTGCAACTAGCCTGGAGGTGTGGATATCCTTAACGAATATGGACACACCTCCGCCTTTGGTGTTCTGGTCCAGGTTAGATGGCCGAAAAGTGTGGTGAGTTATAGCCTGGTAATGCAGGGGTGGTCTCTAAAGCCTTGAACCAGGTCTCAGTCACTGCACAGATATCGATGTTTTCCATTTTAAGGAGTGCCTTGAGTGAGTGCATTTTGAGATTTAGACTTCTAGCATTGAGTAGCATTACCCTCAGTTTTTGCTTGCCTGTTTCTGTTACGGTGGTGAATTTGTCATTTGAACCTTGCCTAAAAAAAGCACTATAGGGGTGGCAAGAGCCTTAGCCAATATCTAGTATCCCAGGAGCGAAAAGTGCAGGCCATCTCTGTCAAAGCATCATGGTCTGTTGACCATGTCATCCCAGGCAGACAGATACTGGATCCCCTTAGAATGACAACAGAAGCTTAGCCAATTGTTGAAGTCAATAATTTTGTCCTTGAACTGCGGTATCATTCTGGGCAATGGCAGGATGCTACTCAGGGCTAGGATCATACCTGTCTGGGCTACAAGATCATGGAGCTCTTCCATGTCTCTTTTCATGTAGTCCAGTGAGGTACGTCTCAGGTCATTCACACCAACATGGACAATGACAGAGTCATATTTGTACTTGTTGTGGAGTGACCTGAGTGTGTGGGTTATGTGGCGAATCCTGGCACCTGACAGGCAGCTGACAGCAACCTTCTTCTTGTTTAGCCTGGTGAGTGGGACATCAGTGTGTCTGACTATAGAGTCACCTATGACTAGTGTGTTGGGTACGTTGATTTGCATTATGGGCTATGGTTTATTGGCACACTGAGTTTGTGGGCTATGTGTCTTTTGGGTTCTGTTGGGGGGGTGGAGGTTGCTTGCATTTCTGCTTTGGAGGACTAGGACTCTTTTTCATGAGCAGATAATTATTGAGAGCCTCTGCAAATGTTTTTCTGTTTCTATGTGTGGATTTTGGTGGTGTAGGTTTAGTGAGACTATGTGATGTGTGTGGTGTGGTGCAAGTGTTCACCTTCTCCTCTTGACTGTCAAGTTCAGTCTTGGTTGGAGAGAGCTTTACCTCCAGTTTGGCTAGATAAGTGCACCTCTCACAGGTTGTCGTGTTGGGTGGTAGGAGGAGAGGGTTGTCTGTGTATATGAGGCAACTGCTACATTGCCTCAAGATGCCCAGATTCATCAGATAGACAGGAGAGAACACTGGGAGGTCACCCTTGGACATGCCTGAATAAAAAACAACTTTCCTCTAGACAAGTAAGGAAAGTTAGTATAAGAGCTGTTTTTCTCTAAGCAAGTGAGGAAAGTAAGTACAAAAAATGTTTTCCTCTAGGTAAAGAGGAAGGATGAGTGATGTAGTAATTTGTAGTTTATTTAGTGCTAACAACAAGTTCTGAGCAAGTGCTGAGCATGAATAAGCAAATTCAAATGCTAAAACTAAGAATCTCTACCTGGATCTTGTGGTAGAAAGACTACCTAGAGCTTACCACTCCCACACTGATAAGCTAGAATGCTTCCCTCCAGCACAGAATGGCTTGGGGGCTCAGAAGCTTACAAACAGTCCTGGATACAGCAAATCTGTATCTGGACCGGAATTATTATAAATTTTATGAATGAAAATAACAGACACAAGGCTGAATTCATGAACATGTTATTTCAACACTGCTGTCATGTGCAGGTTGTGCAGCACGCTATTTTGTATTTATTAAATGGCTCTACTCATTGTGTACAGCCATCAAGCAAAGGTAAACAGCACATTATGTTAATTAAAGCATTAGCAGCTGAATTACATGTAAATTGACCAATCCAATATGGCGGAACCCTATAGAAAGCTATAATGAAACCATGTAAAGATGGTGTAGCCTTTGTTTCTGAACACCATATCCTATTGGAATACAGCCACCATCACACTTAAAAAAAAATAAAATAAAAACAATATTAGGGGGCTGCTCCTATATTGCATGTGTATGTGTAACAGGCTGAAATCTATACTGCTGCTGCTGCTGCTAGACCTCAGCCAGTGAGAAGAAGGGTGCTCAGACCCTGTTTAACATATCATGGACTGAATGATATTGAAATAGTACAATGATATAGGGTTGATAGGGAAACACTGTAGGAAATCTGCAACCTCTACCATTCCCACCTCATACCAAGGGGAAATCAAGGGGGGCCTATACCAGTGGGAACTAAGGTATGTGTGTTGCATTAAGGATATTATCAACTGGTACATTCCACATACCTACAGGGGATATACTAGGGGCGTCACAGACCTCAGCTTCCAGAATATTTCACCAATATCTAAATGCTATGCTACAACATGCAAGTGAGTACATCTACTTTCCATGCAAACAAGAGGGGAGAGTAGGAACAATGCAGGAATTCTGTGCTGTAGCACACTTCCCTGAAGTTTTGGGGGGCATAGACTACATTCATGTAGAAATAAAAGCCCCTACCTGATGAACAGAGAAGGACATACATTAACAAGAAGGGGTTCCCCACAATCAACTGCCAGGTTGTCTGTAATGCCTGAGAGATCATCCTGTATGTCTGCGCAGGCAACCCAGGCAATTATCACAACTCGCACATTTGGCCTATATCACAGCTTTGCATAGGGTTTGCTAGGGGTGATGTGGAAACAAGGCCATCTACTGGGTGATGCAGGGTATGTACTAGAACCATGGTTCAAGACACCCACAGAAGAAGGATACATTGATGCCCACAGTCAAACTAGAAATATCATAAAGTGTGTGTTTGGCATGCTGAAATCACATTTCCGCTGTCTAGACACATTGGGGAAGCCCTACAGTATGACTCAGGCACCTGTGCAGAAATTTTCAAAGTCTGTGCCATGTTGCACAATATCATTTTGAGGAAACAGATGCAACAGGGACAGCAAGGGCCAGGACCACAGGCAGGGTCAGCACCTCCAGCACATACAGATAAGGATTCTGAGGGAGAACCTCCAGCTGCAGAAGGTGGAGGTAGACATAGGTGTGCACAATATGCCCTTGCCCTGGCCAAAAGGAAAAGGATAGCACACACACTCACCACCTAAGACTGAAAGGTCACTGCACATACCCAACAATTAAGAGGCAAATGATAGCACACACACACTCAGCCGTGAATGAATACACATTATAACCTAAGCACATATAAATATTGAAAGTGATGCCATCTGATGTTCACAAACTTTACTTTAACATGCAATGTCTGTGTATGGATAGCATCAGACAGACAGTCCCAAAGCACACAATTCATAACTGCAGTAATGTCAGGGGGAGTGTGGAACCTGTAGTAAATGAACAAATGTGTAAGAACATAAACTACCTACATACTATCAGTCTCGTACCTATCCACTCTGTGCATCAGACATATATACAACCCTAAGTCAAACACAAATGTACAAAGCCCATTACACAGTTATTATCATCTCACAGGTTGGGGGGGGTGCATTCAGAATTGCCATATGTACAGTACAGCAGCAGTGAAATTTAAAACTTGCATACTTCGCAAAGTTTTTTCCATTGCATATTGAAACATATTCCAAATTTGAACATGTAAGCAGTGTGTGTAGAGGCAAACATAACTTATGAAATAGTGGTGATTTGTAGAAGTGTCTCCTCCAGGTAACAATGAAAACTGTTCTGTGTGTATCCAATCTGCCTTCTTTCCTTTCACTTCCATAGCTACACCAATACCTTCCTGTTGTGTAGATTTATCTCTCTGAGAACTGTGAAGATGTAAATGAGGTGTGAAATCATTAGCATTCCTGAATAGCAAAAAATCACTTGGTGTAGGGGATATAAACATGGTGTAGGTAGCTGCATGATTGCATGCACACACCCTAGGGCTGCAGGGATGAGCAATAAAAATTGTTTGCTGCTAATGGCATGGAACTGTCTCTCATTGCTCTGACAGCAACAAGCAATCCTGAAGTGACTGTTCTCTCTAAAGTGTTTGTATCATGCAGAGTAGACTTGCAATAAAAAGGTGTAAGCACATTAAGGGCTATGAGAACACCCTTAAAAACACTGATAGCCTTGTAGTAAGAGAACACTGTCCATCATTTGCTTAAAATCTGTCTGAAATGCTGATCAGCTGTATTACACATTGAAGCAAAGATGCAAATAAATGGCCATGACATTACATTTCTGTAGTTAAGCTGAGAGGAGGGGAAGATGGCCAGAAAATAAAGAGAAGAAGTAGTTGGCCATGTTGGCAACCTGACATTAAAGTGGTGTGGACCATTATTACTGTAACGTATTGGCCAATATGACATTAATCTAGACATGTTTATGCAAATGAGAAAGTAAATTTTCCAGTCCTTTGTTGGCGACAAAGAAGGATAAGAAACATAACTGAGTATATGTTGTCATTGCACTGAGTTAAGGGTTCACTTCCAAACAGTGTGGTGTCTGATATGCTTAATGCATATATTCTGAGCATATGATCAGGTTGTGCAACACACAAAGACCTGAGATACTTCACAATTCTGCCTTTTCAGATTTATTACCCTATATGTGTTACTATAGACAATTGTCAATTATTATGTTTTTCTTTGTTGTGTTCCTCATTTGTATGCCTTTTGACAGAGCACAGTGTTGACTGGCTCCATTCAAGGTGATGAACAGGAGTCCATTGGCCAAGGTAAAAAATGAAATCTGAAATCTTCATTAGAGCAAACATGTTTGGCATGGTTGGTCTGTATTTCTAATTAGCACAATCACATCTTATCTCTACACTAATGTATGCTTCTTCTATTTACACTAATCTCTCTAAAAGCAACCTAAAGAAACTGACTACATCCTACCACAATATAGCTCGCTTTGCCACAGCATCCCAGTATAGAACTCACCACTGTCTTAACTTAAAACACTTACATTGGTTAGAACTTCCTAACAAGCTGATATATCAACAACTCTTAATAACACATAACATTCTGTATCAACCATTAAAGACACCTGCTCTTAATAACCTCCTGATCCCCTATAATAACTTGAAACAGCTGCGCTCCGAAAAGCTACAGGTCAACACAACTAGAATTACAAATTCAGCAGGTAACTGCCTTTTCTCCAACTCAGTTGGCAAAATATGGAATAACCTCCCCTCACACATCACCTCGCTAGCCTCCTTTCATCTTTTCAAAAAACAACTTCTTTTACATCTGAACAACTTTTGGCTCTGTTCCTGTACAAATCCAGACTAATCTACTTTTTTCTTTCCACTATCATATTCCCAGAAATCTAAATTGCAATCTTTCTCTGGGATATCAAAGGACCCAATGACTGTACTGCTAAAAAAAAAAAAAAAAAAAAAAAATGTCCTTTACAACTATGTATATACAGTTTAAAATATGTAATATCCCATCCTCACATAATTGTACTGTAAAGAATTACTGTCTCTCTCAATATGTGGATAGTACTATGTCTTTTTATTACTTGACCTAGACTAAGATGTAAGCATTATTGCTCAATGTCTGTAACGCATGTAATTATTGTAAATGTTTTAATTTTTATAACCTTGTTTTAATCTTGGAGTTTTTCTCCCCGGGCCTCCACTGAAAATGGAAATTATCCAGTTGGACTAGCCCGGTCAACAAATGTAAAATAAATAAAATAAATAAAGTAAGTGATGTCCATATATTGTACATTAGTTTCTGTGACAGAGGGTGTAAATGCTGTGACTTTGGCCCCTTTACACAGTTTTTCTTATACTCAAATCCATATAGTGTGAATGGATTGCAGAAATAATGACTTCAGATGCAAGAATCATTGTTTTCATCACTTTATATGCTTTTTTATTGCTACTTATGCCTTCTGTACTTACTTGCTGCTGAGTGTCACACAAAAGAGTTTACCAGCTTAAGAAAATAAATGACAAATGTTATTTGGGCAGCCTTCTGTAGTGCAAACATGCTTAGCAGTGATGTGTGACTGTCAGTACTCTGGACAGTACTTAGTGGAGAAACTCCACCTGTTAACCTAGCTATCTCTGTGGCACAGGGTATAAGTGCAAAGTCTTAAGAGATATCCTAAAGGTGATCCAGGGTTCAAGTTCAGATAACACTGTTTTTTTTTAAATGAGTGTCAGAATACAATTTCTAACAATAATTTGATTAGGAAGGTAACACTAATAAACATGGTTGAAAATGAGTTCTCCTGTAGTACTGACAAATACTCACCTGGCTTGAATTTTATGCATTATGTATTAATTAGATTTGATTCCCATATTGGCCTATTAACTTTTTACAGTATGTAATTCCAGAAAGTTATGTGCCAAGTCATCCTATTTAACCTCCAAAACACCGGGAATAACAATCCAAGACATTGAGTCTGTCAGTGTCGACCATCTGTAAAAGCGTGACTATGTTCAACATCAGCAATGGCAACTCTTACTGCCATGTCTCACACCATCATTGCTGTTTGATAAAGTACCTTCCACCTTGCTTACACATGCCTCGTTGTGCTTACCATCATACAAATGCAATAGGCATGGTTGTGTGTGTTTGTACACTAACCGTTAAATGTGAGATTGGAATTTGGCATTAGTTCATCTTTAGAGTTTCTGCTTGACTTATAGCTGGTGTGGGAGATGGTGATGCTAGATTTAGAGCACAGAGGTGGGGTGTTGAAGAGTCCAGGATTTTTATTGGGTCTCAGTATAAGACTGAGGCTTGGAATAGGTTAGCCAAGACTGTCTCCAGTGCAACTGGCATCCAATGCACTGGAGAGAATTGCCATCACCACTGTAGTGACCTGAAACTGTGCAAGAGGATCTTCCTTAGTGAATGGGAGTTTGACTGTAGGACTGCTGACATTTGACAATTGTGTAAATATACTGACATATCTGTATTAAATGACATAGACTACAGTACACAGCCAAGACTTTTATTCAGTATGTTTTCATGTCTCTTGTCTTCTTCTGCTTTCTACATCTGCCAAAGACATTGCAGTAAACTGTGAGGAGCACAAAGAAAGGTTAACATGCCTCATAGAGTTGCAGGGTTTTTATGCCTCAGATCTTAATGTAAGCCTAATAACTATTGTACTTGTATACATTATGACAATAAAGTGATAAACAGTGGTATGTATGATATCACAGCAGTGCTAGACTGGATAATCATAACTGTTCATATTCTGAAATTATAGTCATATAATATTCTATGGATCTAATTCTGTCTCTCTTTCCTGTCTCACCCCTCCCCTTCTCTCTTTTTTCTTTCTTTCTTTTTTTTTTGTGGTACAGGAGAATATTTTATATGTCTAAAAATGTTCTGTTGTCATACATTCATACATTTCTTCCTACAAAACCTCACATTCAGCACAGAGAGGTAGACTAACTACTGTGGGTTAGCATGTCATCCCTCCACAGGTTGCAGCAATGACACCAAGCACTTCAAGGTCCAGTGCTGTCAGCGCTGCCTCCACAACCCCTTCCCTACCTTGGCAATTCTTAATAGGTAGCTCTGTCCTGCAGCTGGTGCACTGATACCCTCTTGCGAAAGTATTAGTGGAGGTGGTGTTTTTGTCACACTCCAAGAGCTGACAGGGCTGGTGGAGAGTATTATGGAAAGGGGCCTTGGTGCCCAAATTGGTGAAAAGGTGCTTCATGACATTCCAAAGACAATGCTACATTGAGCTCTGACACAGAAAATGGAGACAGTGATGACAGTTCTGAAGGTGAGGACTAGATTCTCACTGTTCTCTGTTCTTGATGTGGGTGCACTGATGCCGCCTACCTATCATTAAGCATGGTGTCACCAAACCTTTTGTGTCCATCACCATCACTGACTGTCTAGTTTGTCCTCTATGCTTGCACCTGTTTCCTCATCTAACCTTCTTACCTGACCCTCACATTCCCAAGCACTTTCCCCAACATTCTTCTCTATGTGAAAGAAAAAAAATTAAAAATGGGCACCTGTCCCACAAAAAAAAAAACAACCCATATATAACTCTCCACTTTACCTATGGGTCTTGCTGACACACTTGATTTGATAAAATTGACCGTATAATATTATTCTATTGTTGTCACTTACCTTTGGTGTGGTGACAGTCCACAATCAGCAAATTCTGGCTGCACTTCTACATTTATGTTGTGAAGAAGTGGATAGCTATGGTTCTCTCACACTACTTTCCTGCAAATCCCTCTATTTTTTTCCCATGTCCTTTCCTCTGCTTACTCTCCCCACCATTTTACCACTTTCCTATCAACCTCATTTTCACATGTTTATTCTGGGGTTACCTATCATTCCATCGAAAGTTCATTCCATCTAAAGTTCATTCCATCTAAAGTTCATTACATCGAAAAGCATTTTAGGTGGGGGGCTTCACCCCCCACACCCCCCAATGTGGGGGGCTGTGCCCCCCACCCCCCCTAACTATATATATCAACTCCAAGGTCGCACAACATTGGGGAAGGGGGCAAATGCTTTTCGATGTAATGAACTTTAGATGGAATGAACTTTAGATGGAATGAACATTCGATGGAATGATAGGTAACCTTATTCTGGTCAAAAAATAGAATCACACACAATGCAAATGGACAGAAATGGCCCATAGCCTTCATTTTTTTGTATCTTTATCCTTTGCATGTAGTTTGGCATCATGCACTAATAGCACATGATGATAAATGGATGTTTATGTGCTATGGCAAAAAATGGTCAGTGGTTGCCATCACTCTCAGTAGTCTGGTTATCTTCACACAAAGGTATATATACATGCTGTGCTACAGTTACTCAAAACAGTTCTTTGACTACTGGATGCAGCAAAGTCCAACTTCCTTTGTGAAGTGTTGATATAAATCACTTGTCTGAAGATCGCTTTTTTGCCATAGAGTCAAGGGTTCACATCCAGATGCGTGCCAAATTATTTCTTCCTCTAAAGTTATACTTCTATGATATGTTTGATGACATCCATCTTATTTTTTTATCCATTAACAAACTTTCATGAACAGATTTTGAATACTATTGCAAAAAATAATTTGCAAACTCAGCATTGCAAATAAGGACAAATTATTAAACTACCCTTACTCTACCTATGTCAACATCAGTTTTTGCCTGTCCTACAGCTTCTTCATCACCACAGTCATCACTTACTGTTATAGAGCCTGACGTATTAATACTGAAGACACACCATTAAGATGTACATTAACAACCCATAGCAGCACCCTTTCATATGTGTCTCTGTATCTGTGTCTATCTTTACCCCTTCTCCCCTCACTGCTTTGTGCAGTTGGCTATTCATTAGGCTGATGGCTATAAATGTATTGTCATGGCATTATCTGTCTGCCATTGCTTTACTGAGGAATAAAGGGTACATCTTCCATTGGCTACACAGCGTATCTCTGTCCCTTCAAAGGTGTACCTTTGGCATGTGTGAAGTAGGATTTCCTTGGTGGGATCTAGAGATAATGTTCAAGTCTGTAGACATAATTTTTCTTCTTGACAACAGTTTATATCCAGCATTAGGTGAAACTCATGCTGCATGTTTTATAAGTATCTTTCCTGTGAAAGAGCTCCCTATGTATCTCTCTAAGCCCCTTCTATGTTTTCAGTTGTAGTGCTCAGCATTTGTGTAAAGTCTGGCAATGTGAAACTGCAGTATGTCATGCTAAATGGCAAGTCAGGTGTTATTGCATAATGTGGTGAGTTTTTGCCTTACACCTCATTGGGTACCCAGTTAACTTGTAATTTCCCTTGAAGCATATATTTATATATGTGTAGTAGACATAAAAAAATATTTCAGTACCTATTACATATATAATTTTGTCAGGAAACATATGTTTAATAGTCATTCCTAGGTATTCTTAAAGTCACGATAAAAAGTTAACATAATGATCACATTATGACACTCTCTGTAAAATCATCTGCATGCTGAAGTCAAACCCTGCATCAACTCAGCTTTTCCATTTAGCTCAGACAGGTTATATCTTGTGCCACAGAGATAACTATGTTAACAGGTAGATTTTCTCCACTAACTACTGTCCAGGGTGCTGATAGCTGTGCTTTACCTCTAAACCTGTTTGCACTGTAGAAGGCACACCAAATGTAGTGTTTCACTGTTTCCTTCAGTAGATAACTTCATTTGCTCAAAGTGTACCATCACGCAAATGGGGAAAGCAAGCAAAACATTTTCTTTTTGAATTGAGCTTTGGGGATAACATGGAATGGTATAATATAACTCGCAGAGCACCACTGAATATCACTAAACACTGGTACTTCACAGTCCCATTTCAACACATCAAAGTATCATCATACATGCTCAAACACTTTGCCAGTCTTTGTACAAATACATTCCTTAGCACTGTGATTTCGGAAGTGATTTTGAACAAAAATAAGTACTACTACTAGATGATTTTACTTCATTACATGGAAACTGTGTAATGTACTGATGTGAAATGTGGCAAATGTTGTGGTTAATTGACCACTTCTTTCTGGATAGTTGGCTCTGAACTGCAGCACTAACACTCATAACTGATATGCAACCACATGCAGCCTTGATGTATAGAAATCATCTTGTTTTATCTCTCCTGTATTGGAACATTAAGTATTGCTTGGTATTTACAGGCCATATTGCTCATGCATGAGCACATATCATAACTAATATAATTGATATTCATTTTTGTTTACTTACCATCATCATAACCTGATAATGAATGATTCATTGTACATCCTGTCTTTCACAACTGTGTGTGTGTCGTATACACAGGATGGGTAGGTTACATGTCACTGTCATTTCTGCAGTATACATTAATGGCAGCATAGTTGACAGAAGTCAGCAGTATGTCTGGATTATTGAACATAAACTTGACCTTACCCTGTCATATCAACAAATATAGATATGCACAAAACCTTCAATATCACAATATCATCTCTGACACA
Organism: Protopterus annectens; assembly: GCF_019279795.1. NCBI lineage: Eukaryota > Metazoa > Chordata > Ceratodontiformes > Protopteridae > Protopterus > Protopterus annectens. Next base: position 488,458,116 of record NC_056734.1, read on the forward strand.
GAATGAGATACTAATCTTATCTACAATTCACTCTCAGACTGTAAAGTCAGATTTCTGTAGTGGCACTTGCATTATGTACTGTATCGTCTAGATTGCATAGCTAGTTAGGTAGGGGGTTTTAATCTAACAGCAGTCAACTTGTACATGTGTGTGTGTGTGTGTGTATGGCATTGTGCAGATATGATCTGAACTATTGCTGTCTACAAAACAATAGTAGCCTGGAGTTAATTATAAACCTCATGGTAAGTCCACATCAAATTCAAAACTTTCTCAGAACGCCATCTTCTCTGCTAAACTGCACTGATGTCATCCTGTATAAAGTGCACCCTCACACTAAGTCAGACGTCTACTGTGGCACTTGTGTTAACTACTCTATCCTCCAGATTGCATAGCTAGATCGGTAGGGAGGTTCTAATTTCATGGCAGTCTGTGTGTGTGTGTGTCTGTGTGTGTGTGTGTGTGTGTGTGTGTGTGTGTGTGTGTAATTGTGTAAATATGATCATAACTACTGATGGCCTTATTAAAATAGTAGACTGGCATTAATTTTACACTGCAGGGTGTGTCCACATCAGTGTCAGACCCTTCTACCAACATAATCTTCAAGCAACACAACAATAATGTTATCCTCTTTAAAGTGCACTCTCACAATGTATAAGTCAGACTTCTGATGTGGCAGTTGTATTAAGTACTATGTCCTCTAGACTACATAACTAGATAGGTAGGGGGTTCTAATCTTACAATAGCCTATGTGTGTGTGTGTGTGTGTGTGTGTGTGTGTGTGTGTGTGTGTGTGTGTAGTTGTATAAATATGACCTTAACTACTGCTCTCCTTCTTAAAATAATAGCCTGGTATTAATTTTACACTGCTGGGTGTATGTACACCAATTTTGGAAACTTCTCCCAACATCATTTTCTCTGCAAGACCACACTGATGTCATCCTCTATAAAGTGGACTCTCACGTTATCAAAGTCAGACTTCTTGAGTGGCACTTGTGTTAGCTACTGTGTCCTCTACAGTGCATAGCTATATAGATAGACATTTCTAATCTCACAACAGTCATTGTGTGTGTGTGTGTGTGTGTGTGTGTGTGTGTGTGTGTGTGTGTGTGTGTGTGTGTATAGAGTAGTGTAAATATGATATTAACTACTGCAGGCCTCAATAATATAGTAGCCTGCAGTAAATTTTACATTGCTGGATGTGTCAGACCCTTCTGCCAACATAATCTTCTCAGCAGCACAATACTGATATCATCCTCTATAAAATGTACTCTCACACTATTAAAGTCAGACTTTTGCTGTGGTGCTTACATTAAGTACCGTGTCTTCTAAGTTGTATAACTAGATGACTAAGGGATTCTAATCTCACAACACTCAACTTATATGTGTGTGATGGTGGGTCCATTGCACTACTGCAGAATTATTTCATCAGTTCTGCTCATTTGACTCCAACTCATGAGAAGCATTTACATGTTGAGATTCATCCCACATCCCCTTTTCACTCTGTCCACAAATGCATACTGTCTGAAACACACTGAAGAGATCATCATTTCAATAATACACCCTCACATCACAATCTTTAGACCTCTCTTATGGTGTGTGCATAGAATAAATTTGTGTGTAGATTGTGTCAGATGATATGTAGGGAGTTTAAATACAGCAGTAAGACTCTCCTGATTGTGTGTGGGTAAGTGTAAATGGATGCCAGAGTGTATTACACCTCTTAGTACTGACAACATTTAGAGTCCCACATAGCTGTAGAAATAATTTTTGCACACATGTTTTTTGCATGATACAGCTGATGTCATCATTTCAACGATGCAGGGTGTCTCACATGCACTCAGATTTTCTCCTGTGGCATGTACATATAATACAGTTGTGTGTAGGTTGTTTAAGTATATAGGTAGGAAGTTCAAATACAGGAGTGACTGCCATCTGTGTTTTTTCCTCTTACTGTACAGAATATGGTGCAAATATATGACGTATAACTATACATTATGCTGTGCAACCACTTTTTAGTGGAAATATGAAGCTAATACACAATGGTGATTGTCCATTGAAATGTGCAGTGTCACAGTTGTCAAATAAATCCTTAGTTACCCTTGTGTTTCAGAAAACCTTTGTTTGCCTGTGATGTTAGCTATATAGTTAAAATCCTAACAGCACTGTATACAGTCAATGTACATGTTGTTAACAGTGTTGTCACCCACATGTGCTATGTTCAGGTGTAGATGTTGTTTCCTGTTTCAACAGTTTATTTTACATTTTCTTTGGAAAGGCAGTATTGAGGACTGATAATGTCATTTGAATAGATTGTCGTTACATCACACTTGCAGTGAAACACTTCCTCAGGACTGAGGACATAAGACAATATAATTTATGTTGTTGATTAAGTAAGGCATGCGAACTAATACTGGATTATATCCACATTTGACATAATCGCTATTCTACTGTCACAGTGACAACAGCAGGGGGCTACAGGTGTGTTTGGGTGTACCTAGCATCAGTCAATGTCTGACATACAAGATTCTTTCTAAGTAATTTCTGGAACACATATTATTTGATTTATACACATCATGTAATGCTTTCACATAACCACACATATGACAAATGGTGATCCACTTATACCATGGCACATTAATTGATCCCACTATGCTGTCAATTTTCTCAGTGCTTAGGCACGTTTTCAAAACCAGCATTGAATGACTGTATTTATTTGTGTTCTTAACTATTCTGCATGAATGACATCCCCCCAAGTGTACTTTGTGTGTGTAGAGAGGCAATGGCCTTATGCATCAACTTTTAGCAGATAGAATTTATGGGCAGATAAAGTACAGCTGATTGAATGACCTCACACATGTGGAGTTCAAGAACTGTGCTAACATTTGCACTGTGGTGAATGTGATTAATAGCCACCTTGTTAATTGGAGGGGTTGTACAGCTAGATGTTCAATTATAGCATTGGGATTCAGTTTGTGTGAATGTACTGACATCACACAGCAACCATTACATAACATTGGTGTTATCCCTTGATATGTTACACAAACACGTGTGAAGGTAGCTTTGGATTTCCTGAAATTATATATTTGTTCTCCAATGTAATGATGAGAGTGCTACCTTGGCACATGCAATAAGTACAGTGGTGTATGTGTGTGCTCCATTTCTTGGTTGATATATATATGCAGACATAGAGACGCTGTCCTTGACCACAGAACAGAGGACTGATCACATTTGTGCGCACATGAGCATACATATATAATTACCTTCAGTTTGACATGCTGATCTGACATTCATTATCAGGTATCCTGTTTTAATCACACATTCATTTCATTTGTTTGTCACAATATCCATTGCTACCTCTCGTGGCAGATGCCGACAATACACAGCCATGGGAATACATTGCATCATGTTGTGGGGTTTGCATCTGTTATCTGTCAGCACAATAACTGTGTCAGGCAGGGGTGCCTTAAGCAAAGATATTACATGTGTCACAACTCTGCTCCCACATTTGTAGTACCACACATGCCTACATATGGGATGCATAACTATTATAATACTGAGGTGCATAATTCCTGTCTCTTTCTACAGTGTACTCAGTGAATACACAGGTCAGTAGTGACACTGATGGCATGGGTTCAGTTCTTACAAAAGGTGATTGTAGTTTCTGAGCAATGCCTATTTTCCTACATATTATATGCACGTAATGCTCCCCGTGCAGATATCCCATTATGTATGTACTGTTCTTGTGAACTGTCATCTCATCTCAGCATGTCAATGACATTCATGTGTCATGTAGTTCCTTTCTGTTATAATGTGATTTTGTGTAACTGTCACAACTTATAATATCATGTTACAACCCCTCCAATTAACAAGGTGGCTATTAATCACATTCACCACAGTGCAAATGTTAGCACAGTTCTTGAACTCCACCTGTGTGAGGTCATTCAACCCCCCCCCCCCAAAAAGAGAAATATCTATCCCAGCAGTGTGTAGCCTCCCTGACATCTCAGATGCCCAGGTGAGAGCTGTCCTCTCCAAAGATAAAAACACAGCATCAATGGGACCAGATGGTGTCCCGGGTTGCGTGCTACATGAACTCCAAGAGGAACTAAACCCGCACATAAGGCTGCTGTTTAATCTTAGCCTTACTAAAGGATACGTACCAAAAGAATGGCGTACAGCAACAGTGGTCCCACTCCACAAAGGAGGTGCTTCTACGGACCCTGGAAATTACTGCCCCATAAGCTTGACGAGCCTGGTCTGCAAAGCTATGGAGAGGATCATTATGGAACTCATAAACAAAGACATTGGGGACCTACAGACACTGGATCCTACCCAATTCGGCTTTGTCAAGGGCAGATCCTGCCTTTGAACCTGGTCAACTTTTTTGAAACAGTCACTAAGGCCATTGATGAGGGTAAGGCAGTTCACACAGCCTACCTTGATCTTGCAAAAGTCTTCAACACAATACCCCACTCGGGCATCATAGACAAGCTCACCAGCTTAAATGTAAACCCATATGTCATAAGATGGGTTGCAAACTGGCTCAAGGACAGAACCCACAAGGTTAGAATTGCTGAAGTCATGTCAGACTCTAAGCCAGTCACAAGCGGTGTCCCACAAGGCTCAGTCTTGGGACCCCTCTTGTTCGGCATTTATTTTTCCAAGGTGCAAGCAAACATAGGAGGATTGTGGCTGACAAAGTTCGCAGATTACTGCAAACTGGGCACCATAACTGATACTCTAGCGGACACAAGCATCCTTCAGAAAGGCCTCATAGAAACGGATAACTGGTGCCAGAGCCATGGCCTTAAACTGAACGCCAAAAAATGTATAGTCATACCCTTTCAGAAAAACAAAGTACCCACAAATTACCACATAGGTGGTAATCCATTAAGTATGGAAGTAGAAATCAGGGACCTAGGGACCCAAGTTGACAGTAATCTCTCATTTGACACTCACATTGCCAAGGTGGTTAGGAAGACCTTCTATATTACCCATCTTATCATGAAAGGATTCGCATCTAGATCAAGAGAGGTCATTGTGCCACTATACTCTTCCCTTATCAGGCCCATAATTGAGTACAATGCCCCATTTGGGATGTACCTTACCCGACACCTGCAGCAGTTAGAAAGACCCCAAAAGTACCTCACCAAGAGGATCAAGGGTCTCAAACATATGTCATATGCTGCCCGGCTGAAGAAACTCCAGCTTTATTCAGTCGCATACCGCCTACTCAGAGGCGATCTATGCCTGACGTACAAGGTCATGTCCAATCCGGAATTAATGGACATGCTCCACCTCAAAAAATCCAAATCCACCAGAGCCACAAGAGCGAGAGATTTGAACCTCATCACAGAAATAAATAGGATATGCTGGAGGAACAGATTCATAACTCAGAGGCTCCCTACACTCTGGAACAGAATCCCAGTCCATGTTAGGCAGAGCCCCTCACTGACTCTCTTCAAGAGAAATCTTGACGAGTGGATGGGAGATCGTAGGTTTACCCCGGGGGTCATCTCTGTGTCACTACTAGACAGAGGCACAGTAAACTAAACCCTAAATGGGCATAGTATTCTCATTCCAAGGGGTGGCGAAAGCCACACACACTCTGGCTAGGGTTATAAATGCCCTAGGGCAGATAGCCTAGCATGAACCTATGAACCTATGAACCTATGTCTGCTTTTATTTACTTACATTTACTCAGGAATAGTGACCACCATTATTTATTCTGAAATACATATTGCAAAATTTTATTTATTACACAGTTGTTTTTCTGACATAAGCACCTTCACATCAATCATCGCACTAGACTAGACTCCTCTGACATCTTTCTATATTCATCTGTTTGATTTCTGTGCACATTGTCCTCAGTATACTTTTCCTGTCTGGTAATCCATGTATTGTTGTTGTCCTTGCCGTTTCACATCCCTCTTACTTACTTTTGTATTCATATGCTTCATTTATGGGCACAGTACACTTTCACTGGCTGTGTACAGCTTGTATTATTTGCCTTATGTACCTCATTTGAACTGTCCTTACGAGCATGCTTAGCAGGTTTCCCAATAGGCAAGCCTGTTTGCTTACTGTGTGTGCTCATGTTGCTCATCATGGTTTACTGGCTGGCCACAGAAATGCGCTTGTATATGTGTAAGAGCGATGTGCAGCATGCATATGCAATAAACACTGCTGCTCATTGTGCTAAGATGTGAACATCGTGTAGGCTTTGCTCGAAGCCTACATGATTGCTCATGAATCCCAGCGACAGTCTTTGGGATAAGTGATCTGCAGCAGTTATGTGCAGACGTGCAGAAGGGTGTACTCTTTAATTAAGCAACACATGGATTTCATTATCATTTTCAATAAGAGTAAGAATGAAAATATTCGAACATGATGTTTTAGTAATGTACCTCTGCCACTTAACAATTCTGCATTTTTGCCATTGCAGTAGTTTAATTACATGTATAATAACATCACAAAGAATGCCAGAATTGCACTAAAATTTATTGTTTCATTTCTTGGAATACCTTTCTATTCCAAGACAAACTATTCTTGTAACTTTCAATGCACATTAAATGTTGGAAGAAATTAGGCAAAACAAATGCTGATGCAACTGTAAGATCTGGGTACTTATTTATCTGCAATACACTGTGCTTGTAGGTTTTTTTACTTGCTTACTGCTTGCTTGTTTTTTTCTCTTGGTCTTTATGTTATTCCTATGCTTCACAAACATGGAAAGCCACAGTGTCAGAAGTACACATTGCTTCAGAAGCCTGTTTTTACGGGAATGAATTTAAGTGCAAGAAAACACGTTGGGGTCAGACAGCAGCAAATGTGATTCATTAAGCTGTGTTTGCTGAATCATCACAAGGCTTTAAAATGTGAGGCAAGCCTCAGAGTTCCAGCATAGGCTCATCTGAGAAACTATACACTGAGAGATGTGCTGAATTCCTTTATTGCTGTTGGCAGACTTCAAGAACAAGTAAGCAAACAGTACTTGCCTGACTTATTTTTTCATATTAGATGAATTTTTATTTTTGCACTTTAAAATCTAAATGAACTTTTGATGACTATTATTATGCAGTTTATTTTCATCTTGTAATCTTATTTTTAATCTTTAAAATAAAGAAAGCTTCCAGATTAAATATGAAGTTTTACTCACAGTCATTTATGGCTAAATAAATATTTATGCAGAACACTTTTAATTTTGTTAACATCAATCTAACTAAAGCATTAGTTTTGTAACAGGCTATAGTTTATACATCAGGATAACATTTGGCTTATTTAACAAATATTATTTATGGTAAATGCTAATTAAAATGAATTTTGTGATAATATTCTAAAGTTGTGTAACCCATAGGAAACTGATCATTTCTGACCTGAAATATATATTATGATGAGGGTAAAACTTTCTTAATTGGAATGTTGTAGTTTAGTCAGCCATTGTTTACTAGGGAAAGTAATATTATGGCTTCGAGTGACATACTGTAAAACTACAGGATGTGTTTTTTTATAATAATGTAAAGTAACAAAGAAACAAAAGCAATAAACATTGGAAAACAACTTTAAAAAAAAAAAAAAAAATATATATATATATATATATATATATATATATATATATTATGATGATAAAACTTTCTTAATTTGAATGTTCTAATTTCTTCATCCATCATTTACTAGGGAAAGTAAGATAATGGCTTAGAGTGACATAGTGTAAACTAAAGGATGTGTTTTTATAAAATAACAAAGAAATAAAAGCAATAAATAGAAAATAACTTTTTTAAATTCAAGATATATATATATATATATATATATATATATATATATATATATATGTGTGTGTGTGTGTGTGTGTGTGTGTATTGATTACTTAGTCAGAATTTATTAATGGATTCCTTAATATTTGGTGAGTATGTGACTAGCTAGCCTTTCTTAATATTGCTTCAGTTTTTTAATAATATTGGAGCTTAAAAAATAAGAACATGAATAAATTACCTTTTCAGTCTTATGTATTAATGTATTATCAACAAAAACAAATTAAGATGGACATTTTTTATGCTTAATAAGTTATGGATTGTCTTTTTTATAATGTCATTTATTCTTTGAAGTGAATAAAACACAATAATATCCTTAAGAATGCATATGTCTCGTCAGGGGCTAAAAAGCTTTTCAGTAAATGTGTACTATCACTAAAGGATTTAGTACGTAATACTGTATTTTATTGTGCATATAAGTAGTATATAAATATACCTGTAATTCATTTTTCTTTCTCTTTGAAGGAGTCTTACATTCATATATGTATTATTAATTATTTTGGATTAGTTGCCAAAAATTGAGCACTTTGTTAGTGATCTATTCTATTAATTTGTTTGCAAACAACATGAATGAGAATATTTTAATATCTGTGTCTGATCCGTTTGCTCCTGAACTCTTGTCACCCTGACTGAATTTTTAACTTAAATTTCAAAGAAGATTGAACTTGGCTACTTATTTAAAACCGGTCTCACTGGTGACTCAGAGGAATCTGTTCTTTCACATGTCTATAAATATATGCTGTACTGTCCTAATGAATGTTTATAATTTTCTTTGCCAGATCCATGCAAACTTGTAAAAATTCTCTTGGCTGGGTACAACATTCCACTTTTGGAGTTGTACACACTAGGTCTCTTATGATTTATGCAACAGTACATAATGACAAGAAAAAACAAAGTCAGCAATGTTAATCGTCATGATGCAAATGAATGCAAATTAAAGCAAAATACAAAAACAAAACAAAACAAAAAAGCAATACTCAACATCCTTCATTTAGCACCACCAAGCAGGCACACATTCCCATCCCAAGGATGAACTGGATAGGTTGCTATAATTACAGTTCTATCTCTAGCACAGATTTGTTCTTTGTGGAACTGGGAGAAGAGGGAACTTCAACTCAAGTATCTTTGTGCTGCTGTGCCCATTTTTTAGACTCCAGTGTATACAGCCAATGTGCTATGACACCTGTGATGCATCTGTCTACAATGAACTGCGACACCTATGATGCATCTGTCTGCAATGCACTGCAACACATGTGATGCATCTGTTTGAAATGCACTGCAACACCTGTGATACATCTGTCTGTAATGCACTGCAACACCTGTGATGCAGCTGTCTGCAATGCGCTGTTTCACCTGTGATGCCTCTGTCTGCAATGCACTGCGACACCTGTGATGCATCTGCCTGCAATGCACTGTGACACCTGTGATGCATCTGTCTGCAGTGCCAGAGACCTGGCTGTGTAAATCAGCCTCATCTCTTGGAAAGGTATGAAAAACAGCAGGTGTTAAGTAAAAAAATAAGTGTGGATGCAGTTCTGTTCTGACAAAAATGTCAGGACAAAGCTTCTGAACTGCCCTACTCATTAGGTCTGTAAGGCTAACACAGAGATAAGTCTTAAAAAGCACCAGAAATGTAAGGGTAGTTAATGTCACATTAAGCAATTTAACATCAAATACAAGCAAGGCTTAATTACATTATTGCTACTAGACAGAAATAAATCAAGTATCCTGGAGCTACACTAAACGAGAAAAAAATTCATGCCATGCCTGATTTGATGGTTCTCACATAAAATAATTATATCTGTATAGCCAGTGAATACCTTATCAGTATTAACTCTGAGGTGTGAAGATTCAGCTGCAGTATATCCTGGAAAAAAGCTGATTCTTGCAATGCGTGAATGATTTCTTAGAAGAGCTTGTAGAGAACAAGTATTTTAATCTGCTGGCACCGACCCAGAAAATATTTTTTTGTAAAGTACAAGCATGACAATGTGTTATTACTAGAGATAAAGAAATGAAATCGCTCTGCAGTTAACACAGACTGTTACAATGTTCAGACGTGCAGGCTGCTGTTAAATAGCACTAGCATGTGGTAAAACCCGGGCCCTGCACCTTCTCCAAAGTCTGTTTATAGCACTGAAGATCTGCATATCCTGTGTGCCTGGAAATGTCCAGCTATTGAGAATATATACAAATGAAGTCCTGAACAAACTATGCAGTACATACATGAAGAAATTACATAGTTTAGTCTATAAATGAGCATGACAGTTATGGGAGTACAATTGCCAACCAGCTGTACTACAAAACAAAAGCAAATGCCACAATAGTTCAGCAGCACATGGCTAATTGGCAACATCTGCCTAATCTGATACTTAAGTACTTAGAACTGCTGTGTGCTGCATCTGAGCCTTCTTCAAAAGGCATACTGTACTCTGTCCACACTATGATGTAACTGAGCTTCGACCAATGGAAGCTTCTACAGCACCAATTGCCTTCATTACTATAATATTCAAATATGTCCTACTCTGCAGTAACGGTACAGGAGACAGAAACAGGGCTGTGACTGAGGAGAAGCGAGCAATCATGGAGGGCTGTACCATAACACTTGCCTATAGCAGACATAGTGTTATAACAATATACACTGTTGTGTATGCTGTAGATATCTGTTATGGGCACATGTCGATCCTGTCTGCTCACTGAAATATGTGTACTCCTAAAATATTAACCTAGCCAAATATTTGCCAGATTACATATCACAGACAGATGATTGGTCCACATTATGATATTCCATGTGTTATGTTCCGATGGCTTTTACATAGCGCAGAGGTAAGTGCTCCCTTTTTTATGCCAAGGTACAGTGTAAGTTTTTCAGATCTGTGTAATACTGTACACACACACACACACACACACACACACACACACACACACACACACACACACACACACACACATGTGTGCATGCACGCATACACGCATGCACATACTCACACACACACACACACACGCACACACACACACACACACACACACACGTGTGCATGCACGCATACACACACACACACACACACACACACACACACACACACACACACACACACACACACACACACACACACACACACACACACACACACACACACACACACACACACACACACACACACACACTCTGTATTCTGCAATGCCCTGTTAATATAGTCCTATAATGAATTCAACATAACCACCTTCTGCTTATAATAATAATCCTTGTATCATCTCTTAGTCCTGTGAGAGCTGCCTGGCATTCTTCTCAGCAATTATAATACATATAACTTATACTAGAGTATTAGTGATCAGTACCATGTCCCGCACTTTGTGCTTGACTTAATTAAGTAGATCAGTTTTTCACATGAAAATGCTCTGAATAAATTCTAAATGAGAGCAGGCAACTCAATCCCATGATGAAAACAGTATTTTCTCTTGCATCCCATTTACATTTTTCATCATGTCTGGAGTACATATTTAACGTTTTCAGTTAGATCACTCTTTTCATCCTTAGTGTCACCGGTCTCATGCCAAACAATCTTACAATTTAGGAAACAGACTTAGCACATTGTATATACCCAGCAGTAAAACAGTTTTTCTGACCCCACAGTCAGTGTTTTGCTGTACAGATAAGAGTGTTTCTGTATCGTGGTTGGTTCATCAGTGCTACACAAAGACAAGCGATACACATTGTATAGTGCAGCAGGTGACAATTTGTTTTACATTTGTTGTCGCATTTTTCTTTAACTGAGATGTTTTCATGCTTTATTGATAAAGTATAAATGTACGTATTGAAACTCAAAATCCCATTAATACATACCTTCAAAATAAACCTCCATGCTTTTCATATTTTCTGTTAGTGTAACATAGGGCATTTTAATTTGCAGATTGTTTATCTGGGCATTTTTTAATATATTTTGATCATCTGAATGGTGCTAAGTTAGTACCCCTGCAACTATGTACGTACTTATTATTTTATTTGCTCTTCCACAGAATGGTGTGGTAGAAACAGCCTTTCTGATATGATTTTATTTTCAGGACAGTTTTTTCTATAATGTTGAACAACATAATGTTTTATCTGTATTTTTCCTTGAGTGACATGACATTACTTGGAACTACAGTACCTTGAATCTAGGCTTTTTTGAGTTTCTTTTTTTCTCTCCAAAATCTCTTTATTTCAATTTTCTTTTTCAAATAATAACAACAATACGGTAACTCAAAAACACAAATAAACAATACAAATACCTATCTAAAGAAAACAGACAACAATCTCGTTCCGAGAAAATTATACACACACACACACACACACACACACACACACATATATATATATATATATATGGGTACTATATTTGTCGACAACTCAAATGAACCGACACTCATTCATCGACAGCTCATTTGGTCGACAAAAAGTATTCAAGGCAAAACAAATTTGCCCCCCCCCCTTTCCCCTGTCCCCCACTAAGTTTGTTATATATATTAGGGGGGTAGGGGGTAGCCCCCCCCATAGGTGGTGTGGGGTGTGCAAGCCCCCTAGAATGTTTGTTAAATCAAATGAGCTGTTGACCAAATGAGTGTCAGTCATTTGAGTTGTGTCAACAAAATGAAGTAGAGACATATATATATATATATATATATATATATATATATATATATATATATATACACACACAATATATACACAAGAAGTCACTACATCGTCAAGTAAAGTATGAGAATTCTTATGTTCATTTGGTCTCATAAGGGATACAATTGTTACTGTATTTTGTCACCCTTTGATTTTTATTAGCTACAAGCTGCTATAAAAAGCTATTTTCTTTTATATAAGCTTCTAGTCCCTCTCCTGCTCACTTAGTGTCATAGCTGTGAATTTTCTTTTATGAATGTTAAAAAAAATTACTTTTTCTAGGCTAGTAAATGAAAGTAACAGAAATTTGAAAGTGTGATCTACAGTATACATTGAGAAGCCTCTCAAAAAACTACCAAAAATGTGTTCACACTAGAGCTCTTAATATCAAGTGTAGCATTACACTGAAGGAAGAATTATTGCAGAGTGGCACCATTTTGTGTAGAACCATGTAAAAAATATAGCAGAGAAGTCTAGCATGAAATTTGGAATCCTGTTAGAATGGCTCCCCTCACTGTGCTCTTTGGGGGAAGAGCAAATTGTGCAAGAATACACAGAAGGGATGCAGGAATGTTGGCATACTATGGAAGGTCAATACATGTGTGCGTGTGTTTGTGTGTGTGTGTGTGTGTGTGTGTGTGTGTGGGAGGGGGTTCAAAATCCCTGCTGCACCCATAATTCCAAAATTGTACTCATCTCTGCCTCTGTTAAAAGTTATAATAGATGAAAAAAAAATTGCTTTGATAAATATAGTTAGCTAGATGATTAACCATGGTTCCCTCATTAGATGATAAGGGATAGAACAATTTATGTAGAAAATGCTTTCATCTCTTTAAACAGTGTTTCTAAACTGCCTGCACTGTTTGTCTGCCGGATAGCTTATCTTTAAGATTTCGAAGTGATTAGGACATTTCTGCAGCTGTGGTAGGCTTCTACAGTAAATTCATTTATCAGAAATAAACTAAATAAAGACAGCTCTGTCAAGGAAGCCTGGAGCTAACATAACATCATAACCTTACTATACTGTGCCCTTATGCCTCACTTTTGAAGCTTTGTTTGTAAATAGAAGTTATAAACATTTGCAGATCTCCACTAACAGTCCAAGGGAATAATAATACATCTACTCACTGTCTAAAAGCTGTTTCAAACACTAGAAGCCTGTTCATTGGCATGAAAGTAAAAATCCTGTGCATACCTCTGGGCAATCAATCTTGGAAATAAAGAGTACATGGAAAAGGAAGGAGTATAAAGTTTTCTCCTGGGTAAAGGGTTCTAGAATAAATGAGATATAATTAACATCTGCTAGTGACCAGTGGAAGATACCACATCATATGTAAAGAAGTTTTACAGAATGGTATGACAGGGAGCAAATGTACTTTGTAATCTATACTTGTAAGTCATGAGGGTGGATGATTTCAGAGGTTACTAATCCACATCACTACAGCTGTCACACTATTCAGTTGTGTGGCATGAGTCACACATATCCTGAACTCAGACCATAGGAAGCATGCATGAGAGATGGGTTTTTGTGACAAGCTGAATAAGTATATAAAGAGAAAGGCAATGTAAATGTCTACAGGAGTCCTGCTTCATTAGCAAGAAATGTGTTGTATCCAAACATTTGAAGATATATGCAGACATTTATTTATCTATGCCCATTTCTTCACTGCATAGAGCACAGATTCTGACGGACCATTTTCAGGTTCAACCCATAAGAATCGTTGAAAAAAGAAGCATATAGTGAAACGTGAAATAGTGAGATACAGATGTTAATACTCAAAATACACACTGAAAGATGTTTAAGGTATCATAACAGCAAGCAGCGAAAGTGAAATAATTGTTCAGTAAGCAACTATTGTATACAGAAAATATGCACAAATGACCACGTCAAGAACTTTAAGGTATTGTAGGACACATTGATTGGAGAAAGTTGTTCACTTAATAACAATGACATCCATTTAAAGTATGCAATGTCTAAGGTAGTCAGTTTTAAAGCAGTTATTGATAAATTATGTAATATTACCTGAAAGGAAACATTTGCACTTGGCTTGTTGAAACAGATGTCATTTCAGCTTCTTAAGGAATTCACTGAAGGTGCTGACTTCCCATACAGTTGTAGGCAGGGGCACATAGATTTAGGGGGCTAAACTAGAAACGGGGTGGTTGGCAGTGTAAGGGAGTTTCTTGAGAGATCCATCTTAGGTTGCAGTAAGTGTACTTCTTAGTAAGTCTGCTTGCAAAACAGAAAAGGTGTTTTGGTTGAGTTTATACATTAGAAATGCCACAAGCAGGGAGCTTCTTGGTGTGAAGCCAGTGGGCCTTTTCTAGTATGGAGCAGTGATGCTCTCATTTGGGTGCAACAGAGATGGGTCTGCAAATATTATTAGTTATTGTGTGAAGGGCTTTCACATTTTTGGAGGATATAGCTGTGGAGAGCTGGCATGCATATCTGACTTGGACTAGGAGTACTCCCTTCCCAATAGCTGCCCTTCTTTTGTGGGATAGGTAGTGGGAGGTTCTTTCAGGCCCAAAATAGTAGTGAGCTTATTGTTGGCTTTGTTTTTATGACATGTGTGTGGAAGTCTAGGCTTTCACTTAACTAAACACTGAGGCATTTGAAGGTGAAGGTTGTCTCTAGGGTATACTTGGAGCTGTACTAGATTATCCATTGCTGCAAATTGGGTGGTAGTTTGCATTTTGAGGCAAAGAGCAACCAAAGCATATGATCTTGCACAGTTTCAATAGAATCATGCAGGTGCTATCAGTCAGAATTTCAAGATGCTGTTAACAAGTTGCTTCCCATAGCATAGGGTTTGATTTTTTCATTCTCTATTTGCCTGCTGAGTTACTCTGAGTAAATCACTTAACCAGGCAGTGCTCTGGGATATTTGATAAATTGTGCTATGTTCTTAATTAGTCTGCTAGACCTCATGTCTAGTACATGTCTATGAACTTATGAGTAGCTAAGCAACATGATGCATCTCAGCTACTGTGTGGAAACAGTGGGTTTTAGGTACTGAATTCCTTCTGCCTGACCACTGAAAAAACAAATAAAATTGGCTATAATGTATACAAAGAAGACAGAAGGGTGTGTGTGTGTGTGTGTATGTGAGAGAGAGTGTATTAGCATATGTGAGTGTGTGTGTGAGTGTGTTAGAGAGAGAGATAAACAGAGAGAAAGACTGAGTGTGCATGCATGCACATCTGCGTGTGTGTGTTTGTGTGTGTGTTTGTGAGAGAGAGTGTATTAGCATATGTGAGTGTGTGTGAGTGTGTTAGAGAGAGAGATAAACAGAGAGAAAGACTGAGTGTGCATGCACATCTGCGTGTGTGTGTGTGTGTGTGTGTGTGTGTGTGTGTGTGTGTGTGTGTGTACCTGCACATATGTTTTGTTGTGTGTGTTTATGTGTTTGTGTGTGTCTATGAGCTGAGTCATACTCACTGGAACCACTCATCAGTTTACACAGGACTGTGTTCATATGTTATGTATATTCTGACTCGCAGTTCCAATAACTGTAACAGAACTCGGTACATATGGCACTGTAAACCTTAATAATCAGTGTCAGACAACAGGCCACAGCCACTGTGCTAAATGATGGGTCCTGTCCACTTCTGTAAGTGCAACACTTGTGCCAGTAGCTGATACCATAGAAGAATGTTTAATGTACACATGAGAATCCTTCTCATTCTTACAATAATGCAGGGGGCCTTATAAAGGATGTAGTGGGCAACACCGATACCTTGTTGTTGAAGCTTGGTATAAATGACACATTCTGCATTCATATTCTAAATAGGCACTGAATGATCTGGACATTGAATCTACTCCTACAGACATGGTTGTTTAGGACCAGTATTGCTCTCACTGCAAAACCATAAACTGCGAAAATCATAAAACTCTGCCTTACATAAAGGGTTACATTGATGTTTGTGTATAAATCTGCCACTTTTTGGTAATACTGTAATAAATATGTGACTTTCACATGAACATCATAAAATCTACAATTGCTTTTATTCAGAGATGAGGTTGCAGGGCTGTAGAACGTGAACTACGAGTATGTGTCTGAAACAATGTGTAAGACTTGATTTCTGTACAATGTATAAAATGTGTATAAGGTTTCCAACTGTGTTTGCAACTGTATTCTTCTAGGAAGTACAATAGCTATACATAACAAGTAAAATATATACCAGATGTGTAGAGAACTCTGAAAATGTAATTGTTTTGTTGTCCTTAGTTCTAATGAGTAATTTAAATTTCTTTTTTGGGGGAGCAGTTGCTACATTGAGTAGGTAACTGCAATTACCTTCATATTTTGTTCCTGTCTGGGGATGGTTAGTTATAATAAGAAAAATGTTTGTTATAAAAAGAAAAATAAACTCACTAAAACAGGACAGAACTGTTTTTCCAAGATATTACGTGGTGAAAAAGATTCCAGAAAGCACTATGGGCATTGTTTTACTGATGGGACAAGGCTTTGAAAGCATGGTGTCTCCCTTTATGGACTCATTGCAAGACATTCCTCCAGGGGCAGACGGCAGATGGAATTAACCCATCTCTTCAGAGACTTTGAATTGGTAGCCAGATTTTACAGTTAGTTTTGCCAGGACATTGTTGAGTCTGGATTAGTACCAATGAATTTCTGTATCGTGTCTCTGCCTGTTAGGTGCTAAAGAGTCAGATAGTGTAGCCAGAACTCAAAAAACATTTCCAGTTAGATATAACTAAGTAGTATTTATCTGGATAAACAGATTCTTTTTTAAACATCCTGTCTTCTAAAACTGGTTATTTTTCTGTTTCCCTCTGCAGTTGTATATTTCTTCAAATATTTACCTTTTGATAAATTTGTTCAATTTCTTTTTTAAGTAAAATAGTTGTATTTATTGAACTTTAAATGCTTATGACTGATTTATTTATTCACTCATGTATTAACTGATGAGAATATAATGAGCTAGTGGTATCTGTTTCTGATTGGCTAGACTGCTCTGCTATATATTTTGCAATTTGTCTTTGTAGTCATTTGGCATATTTCTCAAAAGTGGAAGAGTGACTGGAACTCTGCAGTAAGGTAAGCTGGAGAGGTGGCAATGATCTACCCTGAGCAAATAGACAAATCAGTAGTACTGTGAAATATTATCAGTCTTCCTGGAAAGTATGTGTGCATTGGGGGGGGTGGGGTCAGTGTCTGTGTGAATATAATGAATGTAATAGCATATTCAAACTGCAGATGCTGTGGGGTAATAAGCACTGGAAGGTACTGAATCCAGAATAATAGGAATTGGGAAAATGGTCTGGGAATCTATGCCCAAAACCCTTATCAGTGGGTGTTCAGTATGAAACTAGTTCTTGGTTATGGACTGTGTAGGCCCATAGCCCAGGGCAATAATGCATATTTCCTGCATGTTCTTGAGTTGAGACCAGGCACCCTGCATTAGAACAGGAATCAGAAGAATTTTCATGTGTGCACTAGTGAGTTAAGTGATTCATTTGTGGGCATACTTTATGTTTCAGCCTACTTGATTCCAGTGTTATAAATTGTGAGACCATAACCCCAGCAGCTGACACATGACTGAGGACAGTATGGAGTATAATATGCCCCTGCCTACCATCACAGTTGCTATATTCCAGTGTGGACATAATAGCCACTTTGGGGTAAAGAGGTAGTTGCAGGAGAAAGCCTTACTGTATTTGGGATCTCAGGAGAAAAATAATACTGCTCATAAATTTTTAATTAATTTCCTTTTTCCAGAAAAAATGATTTTAACTGGCTTGTTTAACAATATCAGATGGATTTGCTTGCCATGTTTTCTCAGTACCCTCAGAACAGAATGCCAAAGTGCAATGATGCAACAATGCCATGTTTTGCTGAACTCGCACTCAACAGTTCATATCAGAGTAAAGAGAAAAATATATGCAGACAGGGAAAGAATAAAACTCCATTAAATTTACTTAACAGAACAATTGGAAACGGTACTCACAGCGGTAGCATTGTCGCCTCAAAACAAGAGGTTGTCCAGTTCAATTCTCAGCTGGAGTGCCTTCTGTGTGTAGTCGCATGTCCTCCCTGCGTTCATGTGGGTTTCCTTTGGTTTCTTCCCATGTTACAAAGACATACATCTGGATCTTTTCTCCCCAGGCCTTCACTGAAAATTGGCTTTGTTTCAAGTCGGACTTTCCCTGTAAACAAATGTTAAATAAATAAACTACTTCTATATAGCTTTGGTCCCAGTGTGTATGTGTGCATATACATATGAGTGCATGTGTACTAATGCAGGCATGAGACATATTACATTATAGCCATCATCATCAGTGATTTCTCTTTAAACAGCTTTCCTACAGAGATGACAGCAAGTTCAACAGGTAGATGTTTGCCATTTTCTTCATCACTGTTAGGTGAAAATGCATGCACAATGCGGCTTCTCACTATTCCTACTGTTATATGACTATTGCATGACTGTGGATTGTATATAAGTAAATGGTTTTATGGGCACCAAGTCTCTTACATGGGAACATAGATGAGCTTGCCCCCTTCATAAATGTATTTCTTCTCTTTTTTTAGTAGTTTTTACTAATGTTTTATAATCAGCGAAATGTAACTTGACTTAGAGAGATTCATACTAACGCATGATTATGATTTTGAAGACTGTTATTAGCACTCCATCCATGCACCAATTTTATGTACCTACTTTATCCATTTCAGAGTCATGTGAAGGCAAAACCTATCCCAGCAAACAGTGCACATAAGGCAGGAACCAATTCTGCTTAGCCTGTCAGGTCATTTCAGGATGCATCATGGATGCTCACATGCTTGCTGCATGCATACCTAGGGGGCAATATGAATAGTACTACTTCAACTACCTTTAGATCTTTGTGTGGGCGGAAACCAGTGTCCCAGTCCAAACCCCACCCCTCAAGGCAAGAGTTACTTCAGCTGGGAACCAAATTCAGACAGTCAAGCGCTTTTAGGCTGCAACCACAAATGCAGCACACTGGTGTCACTTTATTAATATTACATTCTTCTTTTATACTAAAGCAGCTTAATAACAATACTTAGTGTATCCCCTATTTGTGGATACATGTCAGTTTACTGAATGTTTGCTACAACATCAAATTCAGAAACAAAGACATGACAATGCTAATCACCAGGATAAATAACTTTAACAAAAAAAAAAAAAAAAATTTTTGCAGTTGGATTAGCCCCCTCTGCATGCCTATGTAGGAGAATATACTCGACCTTCCTGTGACTCTGTGTATACTAACTCTGAGCCTTGGAGTAAAGAGAAAAGTTGCACATGCCTCAAATTTCAGTGATGTCAGTGTTAACATAGCGTCTAATGATGTAATAGGAGTTGATGTTTTGGGACTTACAGAATGGGAATTGACAAAAGGTTCATCAGCAACAGTTACATATCTCTTCTATTCTAGCACATTTATTGTCACTTTGCCATGGAGTATTTTGAGATTTACATGCTCTCAGGACAATAAAAGTAGTTATTCGCCTGTCCCTACAATTTCCATACTTTTATTGTGATAGCTTTACCTCGTCTCACAGAGCATCTTTAGATGAAAAACTTAAACAAAAGTCAGACCTTCTGAGACATGATTTTTAATACCTGCATGTAGTAGGACAGTTAAAAGGGTTATTCACTTTCCCACGCAATCACTATACTAGTTAAAAGGGTTATTCACTTTCCCATGCAATCACTATACTGCACTGTGACTGCTTCATTTCACATCCCAGTGATTCTTGAATTCACCAGAAACTTTCAAGATAATAACATTTTAAGAGTCACTTCCAGCTTGCAGATGGTCAGAATAAACAACCCGATTACTCATTTCACTTAAGTACATTTTTCTTTCTGATAAAGTGTAATGTTTCCAGTGAATGCTGATGCTGTTTTTTCTTCTGGCTGAAGATCAGGAACATGACCACTGATAAGAAAGTAGTAGTAGTTGTCAAAAGTATGTCATCACATCTTCCTGCAGATGTAGACTTGATAGTATAGTCCTAATTTTGCAATGGCTTTTTGTGGTTCACTGAAAGAGAACCTACTGCCTATTAATATTTTTCCTGATATAGCACAGTGTTGTATCATGCTGATATAGCACCGTGTTGTATCATGCTGATATAGCACCGTGTTGTATCATGCTGATATAGCACCGTGTTGTATCATGCTGATATAGCACCGTGTTGTATCATGCTGATATAGCACAGTGTTGTATCATGCTGATATAGCACCGTGTTGTATCATGCTGATATAGCACGTTGTATCATGCTGATATAGCACAGTGTTGTATCATGCTGATATAGCACCGTGTTGTATCATGCTGATATAGCACAGTGTTGTCTCATGCACATTTTCTGTTAATGGCCATTAATGAAGATGCATGTAACAAGGACAATCTGCACAAATAAACACACTAAATCAATCTGTTTGTTGCTATATGAACTATGGTCACGCAAATAAACTCCAACAAGGTCTAAACCTTCCAAATTCAGGATCACAGTGAATAATCTGTATATGTGTGTATGTGTGGGTGTGTGTGAACCCCAAGAAATCACCAGCACTGTCAATGCACTTTGCTTTATAAGAACACACCAGTCATAGGGTGTGGTTTACCTGGAGGCTTTACTAATGCATCTCTAGATACATGTTTGCAAATTCTTATGGGTAGGGATCAGGAAAAACTGTGAAATAACCACATCAATAAAGCAACAATGTGATAAAGTGTCTGAGGCATTAACTCTGGCCTCATTTGATGAAGTGAATGCACAAACCTTGGAAGAATTAGATACCAAAGAAACTGAGTTAATTAGTTAAAATGATAATAATAATAATAATAATAATAATAATAAAGTTTTTAAAGTGGCATTAAGCAGTTTAAAAATACATTTTTAAATAGCAAGTTGAGAGAAGATCACATTCCATGGAAAGTAAAATGCCAGTGTCACATTCTGTCTGTCATGTGACCTCAGAAAGTGGAGAAAGGGAGTAGAACGCATTAGTTCCACTGACTCACATGGTACATTTTGAAGCAGAACCAGGAATATTGGCACATCCAGTGCATCAACAGCGAACATGTCCAGGAGTAGTTATGGCCAGTACACCACAGAGGTACTTTTGAAACTAACCTGAACACAGATGTGTTACATGAAGCTTCTCCAGTGCTCAGAGGGGCAGATGAAGAGAAAGAGGTAACCAACATGGACATAGTTAATTAATTATGGACAAATGGTAATAATCATGTATTTCATTATCTAATATCTTATATTAATAATTATCAGCAAACTAGTAATGCATTTGGGACATTTGTTATTGTTTGTTTAACAAGCAGAACACTTACTTAAAGATGGCATTACTCTTTTCTGTAAAGGATTGAAATTTGTACTGATGACATTTCACAAACGGGTGGATTTTTCAAATTTGTTAGAAAGTTACATTTCAAATCTTTTTTTTTTTTTTTTGTAATCAAGAGATGCATATAGTAAATGGAAATAAAGTACTATCTTTTGACATGGAGGATCATGTATTGAATCTTTCTGTATATGATTCATGATATGTAAATAATCACATTAATGAATCCGGTGCTACATTTGAACAAGAATTTAGAGGTGGATATAATTTAATTTCTGGCTTTAAAGTAACACTTTGGTAATGCAAGAATTGATGTTTTCCATCAAGTTGTTCCTAAAAAGATGTGGGCTAACTGTAATAAATGTAGTAAACGGAGAATAAAATATGATTTAATGAAAGGAGACTGACAGACTTACAAAACTTGAAAATGAGCAGCAGATACTTATTACACCCTCTGAAAAGGTTTCAAATGTGGTGACATTCGATAATAAAAAATAAAAGAGAATGATATTTTGGAAAAGTGTTATGAGGTAATGCAGTAAGATCTTACATAGGTTCTTAGGTAGTTACTAGCTTGCAGTCAATGGGACTATTGAGGAACTTAGCTCAAATTCCCAGTTGCCCCAAGCACCATCTGGTTAAATGACTTGCTTAAGGCCATACATTTCTGGGAAGAATTACAGAATATTCTTGCTGAAGGGGTCCACTTACATTTTATTGCAAAAACTGGGAAATGGAAATGATTAATCAGCAATATAAAGGTGTCCATATTATATACATTACCTAAATTGCATATGAATTTAAATAGTTCAATGAATATCTACAGTTTCAGGCATAAATGGTTTACTAGAACCATTGAGTAGAGTTTTGAATCAGTTGGTATATCTTCATGTTAAAATAGATTAATTTATATTAGAGTGTTCAAACTAAATTTATAAGTAAATTAATTTGCTTTGGAAAGAAAATTATCATAGGTTAATATGTGATATAAGGGATTTGTAATGCAGATTATATGCCGTCAGTGTAGTACTAGGAAATAATCCAAAGTCAATTTATATTATGGAACTTGTTGAGATTGTTTTAAAAATCATTATTTTAGATTTGCCCCAACATAAGTCAATATTTTAGCAATATGTGTATATATATATATATATATATATATATATATATATATATATATATATATATGGATTCCTGTTACAAGAACGAAAGTTCACAACTTTGAACTTGTAATAGGAAGCCTCACTTACGCGAAAGTGAACTTCCGCGAAAGTGCACTTCACTGAAAGTACCGCAGCATAGTGGAGGACATCAAAAAACAAGCCATGTCCTCCACTATGGTGCTATACTCACGGTCCTTAGGGTTAGGGCATGAGTTAGGGTAAGGAGATAGTTAGTAAAGCTATCCCCTTACCCTAACCCATACCCTAACCCTAAGGTTCGTGATTATCGCACCATAGTGGAGGACATTGCTATGTCCTCACTGCGCTGCAGTCATCACAGACCTTAGGGTTAGGGCATGGGTCATGGTAAGGGGATAGCCCTATGGGCTATCCTCTTACCATGACCCTTGCCCTAAACCTAAGGTCCGTGAGTACTGCACAGAAGTTCAGTACAACGCCTGTTTGTTGTACTGAACTTCGCATAAGTGCACTTTCGATTAAGTGCACTTTCGCTGCAGTGTGCATTCCATACACTATTTCGAAGTTGTGAACCTTCGATCTAGTGTATGGAATCCATATATATATATATATATATATATATATATATATATATATATATATATATATATTATAAAATCAATAACCTTTAAGATACCCTAAAGGAACAAATTGACTTTGCTACTATATCAATTAATTTCACTGGCCACATTATCCTTAGGTCCATAAGCATCCAAACAATTTGTAATAGGAAGTCTTTGCTCAAAGCAGATCATTACCACAGGTTCCAAAATGCTGAAAGAGCAACTTCTGTCCATTCAGTCCAACCATGTAATGACCAAACAGACCACTCCATGCACTTCTTGTACTGAGGTGCTCCAAGTATTAAAAATGTTTACTAATCAAAGAGATAGAGAGAGAGAGAGAGAGAGAGAGCAAATTATTTTCTTCTGCTTTAGTCTCACCAGTGACAAGGTTGCATCAAAAATACTAGTGATGAAGCACTGATAAAAGCAGTGGGTCCTCAGTAATTCTTAACAGGGACAAATACATTTAAAATAGCAGCAGCATTCATCTAGATTGTCTAAAGAAGACAATGGTCTGTGACTTTTAAGGTTAACTGTTGATCAGAACCCCCCCAAGCCATCTGGCACTGATTTTCTTGGGAATTCTGAGGAGTGTCCTCCAGTTTTATTTGGACATAGGATCATAGCATGATAGGAGGTTACTAGACTAATGGCCCTAGGGACCTTACAAGCCTAGCCAAGTACAACCCCTTTTCTCAAGAATATCAGGGTATTAAGTAGCACTAGGTCAACAACTACTGCCCCTTTCCAAGAGGGACACAGGTGAAGTTTATCATGTTTCCATAAGTATGGTATTGTTGAACCAGTTCATACATGAGTGCATTGTTAACTGCTACAGCTTTTGTTTTTTTATGCCAAAAAGAATGAAACCATCTAACAATTTTCCAAACACTACAATGTTTTTTCTGGACCTATAAAGTAGAAAAACAATATCAACAGCAAATAAAGCTAACATTTCTTGATTATTGCACCAATTTTCTTTGCTAAGGGGTCTAAATATACATTAACCCTATTCACTGCATTCAGCATATTTGGTTGAATATCATCCACCTACAGCCTTACCACTGTGGAGTCGTGATCATGGCAGTAACTTCAGCCATAGTGGACCCCGCCCATCAGATTTAAAGCTCTGCCTCTTGATAAAAAGGCATATCTACTCAATTAAAAGTTCTTCAAAATGTTCTTTCTTTTTCTAATACTTCCCCTAGTTGTAGTTAGTACTTTTGTGTCTTACTTAGCATAGTCTGAGGATAGTTAACCTTGCCATTCTATGGTATTGAATAGTTTGTCAGAATGTCACTGAGGCCCCAGATTGTCTTTCTGTATGGTCTCTCTAAACTTCTGTTTAGTTTCAGCAAACACTGTCACTGCAGCTCTTTTGACCCACAATTCCTCTAACAGGTATCTGCATAGTTCTCCATGAACATTATCCATAAAAATAGACTCTTCATCCTAATGTTTTCATTCATCTCTGGTGTCCGCAGTTGGGGTCAAGAGGTTACAACCATAACAGGCACTTACCAGTCTCCAGCTAAATCTCGTTGCTGTCTCCCTGATTGTTGTATTCAGTTTCAATATCGCTAGCCTCACTTGGAACACAGGACAGAATGAAAGAAATAGCTCAAAGAAGCCTCTGCCAAATATGGTATCATTTTTAACCACCTAATGAAATGTTCCAGTGGACTATTTCAATCTTAAAATGGGAAATGGAGGAAATAATCACAGTTTAGGCACATATACAGATCACAATACTAGTAATACAGTACATGCACCTAAGATAGTAAGACAGACACAAACCATTCATTGTGATCACTTAAGTAGCATCTGTAAAGTATCTTTAAGAAGCTGTATTCCAGAAACAAACCTGCTCACCAGTGAAAGGCACCTGTGTAGATAATGCAGTGAGTAGGATTATTCAATCATAGCCTTTTATAATTAATAGGGAAAGCCTTCCTGCTTTTGAATGTTTTTTATGAGGATAATATAAAAGGAGAATTGTGAAGATCAAACAAGCATGAAATAATAGTTTTGGTTGAGAAGTTAACATATCGCATTGTCAGATGGGGAATATTAATACTCTGTGGTGGACATGTTTTTAGTACTTACTCATGTGGTACATTGAACTGCTAATAGCATTGTAGTGTGTATTACGATAAGGGATATGCATTCCTGTATATAGTCTGTATCACATATATGGACTATATTACTGATACACTACTTATGTTATAAGTTAGTACTGATATCAACTGCTTGGTCACATTTAATGGCCTTAGTAGACTTAGGATATTATTTTATATAGTTTAATTGCACTAGAATGTCATGTCAGACTCATCTACATATTCTTCAAGTAGCTTTTCAACATGTTTCAATCAAATAACTAATGTTGCTTTGAACTGTGCTGAGATCCCTAGAGTACCCCTTCTTAACAATGACTGCTTTCCTTTGTCTTCTTTGTGAGCAGCATAAATGATGGGGATTGTTTTTAAATCTGCTCTGGTAGTGCTGGCATTATGAAGTGATCAGCTAGTTTGGAAAGAGTGGGCAGAACAAGTGTTGAGATACTTGCCTGGTCTTCCTATAATCTAAAGCAGAATGAGAATATTTCTACCACAGATTGTTTTAGGCATGTTTTTCTTTTGCTGATTGGAGATATACTGTGGTTGCATTTATTGAATAAGTTGTGACCATTTTATTTCAGAATCAGAAATAGTAGGCGCCTGTTAGTTGTTTGAGCACTCTTTCAGTGATTTCAAATGCCAGGATGGAAATATGCTGAGAGTCACTTTCATCCCCGATTGTTTTTCTCCTTTACCCCACTATTGTGCAATTGTAGAACTGATATATAAGTACAGGGGTGCTGGAAGTGTCCCCTCACATATGGGATGCAGGGGTGTTTCCCCTGAAAAAAAAGTAGTTTGAGATTTGCTGAAACTGGCTTTCCACAAATCATTTTCAGAAGTTTGGCATCTGCTGACAGTTCCTTTGCCAGATAGATAGATATGATTCTTACGTATTTGCATAAATAAATACAGTAAAATATAGTTTACTATCAAAATATGAAAAATCAAAACAATTTTTCACCTTTTGGTCAAATTTGTTTTCTGAATTTGGTAATACAAACTTACCAAACTATTTGGAAGTGGTAACCATGGAATTGACATTCAAACACTGAAAGTTCTAATGTCGAAACTCTGTGTTACCAGTAACATTTTTGCACGGGGTCCAGCCCCCCTGAATCCCCAATGTATGGGGCTGTGTCCCTCACACTCCCTGCATATTATATATTCCAACTCCAAGATCGCACTACAGTGAAGAAAAGGGTAAATTTCCCAATCCTCACAGTAGTGCGATCTGTTATCAGAACATCGAATGCGCATTAGCGAATGTACACTACCATTCACTAATGTGAATTTGAACATTTTTTTCAGAACGGCTTTACAGAAACTGGAAAAGACTCATTCGACCATTCCAGTTTTACAACTGCCATTCCACATTTTAATAGTAAACCATGAAATACATGTCTGTATCTGCAGAGACAGATGTGTCTATGAAGCACTTATGACTAGCACTCATTTGTGCAATCATTAGTGTGCGACTGCCCAGCTTTTCTGTAGAAGCCTGAATTGCCAGTGTACCAGAGAATTCTGCCTTCCTTGTAATGATGTGACCTTGTAGTTTGTATATATGAGTAGCAGAGGTATGCAGGGTGCAGACCCCACATAGGTGTGTCAGGGGTTGTTTTTTTGTGTACTTTTTTTAGTTCTGAATGTTATTCAGTTATTCACACTGTTAGAAAATAAATATGCTGAAAGGCACTTTCAGTCCCAATTGTGTTTGCCCCTTACCCCACTGTTGTGCAACTGTAGAGTTGATATAAGTACTCACTTATGACCACAACTGTGTGAAGTGATTACAAATGAGTCAATAACTTATCAGGAAGCTCCATCTCTGTTATTGTATGAAAAAGTATTCTTGAGTTTTACCTTTTTCAAAGTACTTTTCATGCGACATTTGGTTACCTGCAAGGGTATGGTCAATAAGTATAAATGCAGTTGGTTTTCTACTTTCTAAAATCTTCAAACATTTATTTATTTATTTATTTTTGTTTCCTGCAATTAAGGAAGTAAATTTAGAGGTGTTTCACTTTTTGTTTCCTGTTGAGAAACCTGCCATAAGATGACATCTTTGATATGTCTGTGGTAACATCTGGTAAATCTTCAATGATCCCTCTCTGTTCTGAAGTCATAAGGAAGCAGGCTCAACAATAAGTTGTTAAACATTGAAACTATGGTTGTGTCTGCTGTGTTTTCTGACTGGGTTGGATTCTGTATTGTCCTAACTGTTTAAGCTCAGAAATGGTTATCCATTTTCAATGTGTAGTTACAGAATTTACAGGATATGTTACGCTGAAGGTGAACACAGTTTTCATTTTTTTTTGGTGGAATGGACACAAATTCTGTCCTTTCTCCAGCAGACTGAACAGAACTTTTCATAAAGCAGTTCATGACTCTGATTGTTATCTTTTTGACCTTGTGTGAAAAAAGCATTTTGGCAATGAATAATGTTTGTAGAGTGTTTTAAACAATTCTACTTGATGGGTTCAGTGGGAAAGATGTGATAGCCCATAGATTTAGGTGAGTACCATCATCTAGTGTGGACAATAATTCAGAATATGTAGCACAGTAGAGAAGCCACTGATGTAATCAGACTGCAATCTCTGTGCTAGAAGTGTAATAGACCATATTAGTTATGCCATCAATGTACTTGTACAGCACCAGGTGTGCTGTAAATGCAATTATACTGTATTAGGTATATCATAAATGTAATCACACTGTACTGGGTATGCTATAAGAGTAATTGCACTGTATTAGGTATGTCAAAAATCACACTGTACTGGGTATGCTATAAGAGCAATTGCACTGTATTAGGTATGTCATAAATTTATTTATTTATTTATTTGCAGTTTGTTTTCAAGGATAGTCCATTGGGCTACAAAGAACCCATTTTCAATAGAGTCCTGGGGAGAAAATCTCCAGAGAAATACAAATATAGAGTACAGAAAGAGCACAAATCCATAATATACATTTCAATTAAATGTTAAATACATATTTTGTATAGTACAAACCCATATTGCACAATTCAAGTAGATGTTACATAATACAGAAATAAAAAAAGATTTTCATTAGGAAAATTACATCAGGTTAATTCAGTAAGTAGTAGTTTTGTATTTTTTTTTTTTTTTTTTTTTTTAGGGAATTACAATGAGGTAATTTTTTAGTCATTGGTTGAATATGTCCCAAGAGATGTAACATTTTAGTGGGTAGTGACAGACAACACAACAAAGTTTGGAAAGTTAGGAAGAAAGTGTGGTAGAATTAGGTTGGATGAGAGCAAGAGCATTTCCATTGTGAAGTAAGGTGTGAGTGCAGTGAGGTTTTAAACAAGGAGAGACTGCTGGTAGTGCGGATGGGAAAAGGGAGAGAGTTCCAGAGGCGTGCAAGAGAGAAGGACATCAATTGATTCCCAGCAGGATGCTTTGGTTTATGCAATTTAATTAGGTTTTGGGAATTGGATCTTAGGAGTCTGTCTGGTTTATGTATTTCAAAGGTATTTGCTAGGGAGGGGCAGAGAGATGGGTTATGAATGAGTTTGTGTGCTTGGATGAGCTGGGTATATTTGAGGAAGTTTGGTAATTCTAACCAACTTAGTTGGTGAAGGGAATTACAGTGGTGAGAAGAGGCTCTATGACCTGCCGCAAATTTGGATATTTTGTTATAACAAGATGAGAGTATTGTTTTGAGGGAAGATTGTAGGCTGGTTAGGATAGATGCACCATATAAAAGGGATGGGATGAGGTATGTATTAGCTAATGTAATCCTGGTGGTGGGAGAGATAAAGTGACTGTGGTGGTAAAGCATACCTAATTTTTTATGGTTTTTTTTATATTTGCTTGTAGATGCTTATCAAATTTTAGTTGATTGTGAATGATAATTCCTAGTAATTTTGTGTCAGAGACTAGTTCTAGGGGGTTATTATTATTGCTGGTAAATATGAAGGATTGTTTGTCTAGGGAAGAGGTTTTGGATGCATTGAATAACATAAGTTTTGT
This sequence comes from Protopterus annectens, assembly GCF_019279795.1. Lineage (NCBI taxonomy): Eukaryota > Metazoa > Chordata > Ceratodontiformes > Protopteridae > Protopterus > Protopterus annectens. Next base: position 488,487,785 of record NC_056734.1, read on the forward strand.
TTTGGTTGCATTAAGGGCTAGATAGTTGTCAAGTATCCACTGTTCAGTGGAAGAGAATGTGGCTTGTGTTAGATTGTTAAGAGTTGTGATGGAAGGGGAAGAACAGATTATAGTAGAATCATCAGCATATTGGATGAGACTAGAGTTAGGAATGGCTTGGAAGAAATCATTTATGAATATGTTGAATAATAGGGGGCCTAGAATGGAACCTTGGGGGACGCCTGTGGATGTATTAAGGAAGGGTGAGGTAGCTTTTTTCCATTTAACTGCTTGTTACCTGTTTGTGAGATAGCTTGAGAACCACTGGGTAGAGGAAGGGGATAGGTTAAGTTTAGAGAGTTTGGTAAGAAGGAGGTTGTGGGAAATAGTGTCAAATGCCTTAAAGAGGTCGAGGAAAAGAGTGGATACAAAGTGGCCAGAGTCGCAGGCTTTGTTGATTATGTCTAGGAAGGAGAGGAGGGCAGTGGAGGTACTATGACCTTATCTAAAGCCATGTTGTGTGGGGGTAAGAAGCTGATTATTGATGAGGCAGGGTAAGAGTTGATGGTGTGCACACTTTTCAAGTAGCTTAGAAATAGGGGATACAATGGCGATAGGGTGAAAGTTTGGGATGTCATTATTATTGCCACCTTTATGGAGAGGAATAATAAAGGCCTTCTTCCAGAGCTGAGGGACCTGGCTTTCTGAGATAGACTGATTAATTAGTATGCTGATAGGGAGAGCAATGGCTTCTGTGACTACTTTTAGGAAGTAGGAGGGAATTTCATCAGGGGCATTGGAACCAGGTTTTAATTTTAGGAGAAGTTTTTTATGGTGGATATAGAGATGGGACTGATAGAGAAAGGTGGAGGTTGGGGGCAAGGGATGCTAGGGGAGGAAGGAATGGGAGCACGGTGAGGAGGGGTTGTAGAGGTGTTGGTGAATGATGACTTATGGACTCTATGAAGAAAGAGTTAAATAGGGTGGCCAAGTCCATGTCAGAGGCATCTGGGTTGGGGCAAGGGTTTTCTTTTTTCCCGGGTTGAGGAGAGATGAGATTTCTTTCCAAAATAGTTTGGGATTGGTTGTGTGGTTAAATGTAATCACAATGTACAGGGTATGCTATAAGAGTAATTGTACTGTATTACACATGCCATAAATGTAATCACCCTGTACTAGGTATGCTATAAGAGTAATTGTACTGTATTAAGTATGTCATAAATGTAATTATATAGCACCAGGTATATCACTTGTATACTTGTACTGCATTATGTATGTCATAAATGATGATCATACTGCACTAGATATAAATGTAATTGTACTGTACCATATATATTGTAAGTGTAATTGTAACTGTAAGTGTATGTGCATGTGTATGTCTAAGTGTAACTGTATATGCATGTGGATGTGTAAGTGTATGTGCATGTGTAAGTGTAACTGTAACTGTATGTGCATGTCTATGTGTAAGTATAACTGTGTGTATGTGCATGTGTAAGTGTAACTGTAAGTGTATTTGCATGTCTATGTGTAAGTGTATGTGCATGTGTAAGTGTGGCTGTAAGTGCAGGTGCATGTGTATGTGTAAGGGTAACTGTAAGTGTATGTGTATGTGCATGTGTAAGTGTATGTACATGTGTATGGGTAAGTGTATGTGCAGGTGTATGTGTAAGTGTAACTGTAAGTGTACATGCTGTAAGTGTATGTACATGTGTAAGTGTAACAGTAAGTGTATGTACATGTATATGTGTAAGTGTAAGTATATGTGCATGTGTAATTGCAAGCGTAAGTGTAACTGTAAGTGTATGTGTAAATGTCAGTGTAACTGTAAGTGTATGTAAATGTGTAATTGTAAGTGTAGCTGTAAGTGTATGTGCATGTGTAAATGTAAGTGTAACTGTAAGTATATGTGTATGTGTATGTGTAAGTGTAACTGTATGTGTATGTGTAATTGTAAGTGTAACTGTTACTGTAACTGTAAGTGTAACTGTAAGCTGTTCACTACATTAACTTCACTACTACTTCCACTCTCCTCACAGACTACCAAATTACTCTGACACCCAAAATTTCCTCACCTAACATAAGCCTCCATTTAAACAATTTTACCCCAAATTCTTAACTAGAAGTTGCTCCATATCTATTTAGCAGCTCACCTACTTTTTACGTGAAATACAAAATTATTACCTCAACTCACTACCATCCCAGAACAAAGCAAAACATAAAAATAAAGTTATAATAATAAAACCATTTGGACTGAACTGCATGCCTGGATCTCTTTTATACATCAGATAGTGTTGCTCTCACTGAGACACTTCTAAACTCTCATATAAATAAATTATTTCCCCAGGCTACAATATCATTAAAGCTGAAAGGCTGAACAATAAATCTGAAGGCTAGCTCTCTTCTACCCTAATACATAAGAAGTGTGAACTCTTATAAAAACTCTACCCAAATTTAATGCTGACCTATTTATCTCCTATATAAAATTAAATGACCACAAACTCCTCTGTCTCTCTGGAACCAATATATCCACCTTTGAAGACATCCACTACTGGATCCCAAATAATAGGGGTTGCTTTGGCCAAACACATTTTGACTAATGAGGGTCATTATTTTAAGTACACTGTTATAGAGAAAGTTGAAAAAGGCTTAGGGGAGGACCATGGTCCTTATATCTTGAGAAAAGAGAGCTATATTGGGAAGTAATGCTGAGTGCTTACACTTCACCCGGGATAAACAAATGTTGTTCCATTAGATGTCTTTTAAAACTGAGGACCCTGACTAGATGAACTATATTATTAAGTTACTATCAACTGGTGTTATGGCTATTTTCTGTTTTTTACTTCATTTTATAACTAGTGGGGTAATTATTAGGGTTCATATCTATTTTAGTATAACCTTTGTGGTATACGATTATTTATATTTGTAATTATTTATTAGTTAAAAATGATCATAATATTTACCTACTTGTTCATTCTTTTTGTACTTATATTACTCCTTTGCATTTTGGAGTGCTTGAGTTTTTAATTACGACTAAAAGGGTGTTGGTAAGTTTTAAATTCTGTGCCTGACAGAATTATGCCATGATTAATGGGCCATGTGCTAGTACTACAGTATAGGTTCATAGGTTCATAGCTTGGTACTAGGCTATCGGCCCTAGGGCCTATACAAGCCTAGCCATAACAATTCCCTGGATATTTCTTCCCACAATATTTACTTCCCTGGGACCCTGTCTAGCAGGGTGACTGACGTGATCCCCGAGGTGAATTTCCTATCTCCCATCCAATTGTCATGGTTCCTTTTGAAGAGGGCCAAGGTTGTGCTCTGCTTGACGTGTATGGGCAGTCTTTTCCAGAGTATGGAGAGTCTTTGGGTCAGGAACCTATCCCTCCAGCATGTTTTGTTCATTGTGATGACAAGGTTTAGATCCCTGGAGCGTGTGGCTTTGGGATTTCTTTAAGTGGAGCATGTCCAACAGCTCAGGGTTTGACATGGTCTTGTATGTTAAGCAGAGATCACCTCTGAGTAGATGATATGCCACAGAGTATAGCTGGAGTTTTTTAGATGGTCAGCATAGGGCATCTGCTTTAGGCCTGTGATTCTTTTTAGTGAGGTATTCTGTGGCCTTTCCAGCTGTTGCAGATGTCTTCTGAGGTACATACCAAATGGGGTGTTGTACTCTATAATGGATCTAATGAGGGATGAGTACAGTGGGACAGTGACCTCCTTTTTTCTGGATGAAAAGCCCTTAGTGATGAGATGTGCCACATAGAAAGATTTCCTGACTGTTGTGGCGTTGCGGTTATCAAAGGTGAGACCACTGTCCACCTGTGTTCTAAGTCTCTTATCACACTTTTGGTGTTTAGTGTACTGTCACCTATATGGTAATTCATGGGTACATGTTTTTCCCAAAGGGGATAACTATACATTTCTTGGCATTAAGCTTGAGACAATGGCTCTGGCACCACGCATCTGTTTCTGTAAGGCCCTTTTGTAGAATATCCACATCATTTGGGGATTCAATACTGGCTCCCAGTTTGCAGTCATCTGTGAACTTTGTTAGCCAGAGTCCCTTAGTGTTGGTCTGTACTTCAGAGAAGTAGATGCTAAACAAGAGTGGTCCCAGGACTGAACTCTGAGGTACTCCACTTGTCACCTGTCTGGAGCTGGATTTATAGTCGGCTACTTTTACAGTCTGGGTTCTGTCAGTAAGCCAGTTGGCAACCCATCGAGTGACGTAGGGATTTATGCCCAGCTTAGTAAGTTTATCTATGATTCCAGAGTGGGGGATGGTGTCAAAGGCCTTGGCAAGGTCCATATAGGCTGTGTGGACCTCCTTACCCTCATCCAGAGCTCTGGAGACTGATTCGAAGAAGTCAGTCAGGTTCAGGAGACAAGATCGGCCCTTCATGAACCCAAACTGGGTGGGGTCCAGTGCTTAAAGGTTTCCAATGTCTTTGTTTATAAGTTCCATGATAATGCATTCCTTGCAGATCAGGCTCATCAGAATGATGGGACGGTAGTTCCCAGGATCCAAGGTGGATCCCCCTTTGTGGAGTGGGATAACTGTAGCTGTGCGCCACTCAGTGGGCACGAAGCCTGAGGTGAGGCTATGATTAAACATGACACTTAGGTGAGGTGCCAGTTCATTTAGTACACATTCTGGGATGTCATCTGGTCCCACGGATGCTGTATTCCTTGCTTTGGAGAGTGCAGTTTCTACCTGTGTGGCTGTGATTACCAGAATTTGGCAATCTTTTGGTAATGAGATGGGCCCTTTAGTGGGTGAGAGGGGGTAAAGTTGGCACTAAATCGATCTGCCAGGATATTGGCAATATCCTTGGGATCAGTATTTAATGCTGTTCTGTTGTAGCATAGAGCAGATCTGAGCATTGCCATTTAGATTCTTGACATAATTATAGAACACCTTGTGGTTGTCTTTGGAATCTTTGGCAATTTTATTTTCATAAATAGCTTTGGAGGACTCTATGAGGGATCTCAGCTTCTTACTGAGGCTGGTAAGGGAGTTTTTTGCATCCTGGGATTTTCCTCTTTTCTGCAACAGTTTCTTCCTTTTGTTGTAAAGTTTGTTTATGGCAGGGGACCACCAGATTGGCTTCCTTTTTTTGGAGGAGAGCTTCTTGGTTCTATTTGGGATGGCACGATTCATGCATGAGTGGATGTGCTCGTACAGTGCTTTAGTGTAGGATTTAGCAGTCGAACTTTCAGTTCCTGCCTGCATGGGTGTCATGAAGTTTGTCACTTTTGACTTGAGTAGCATGAAGTTGGCTTTGGAGAAGTTTTTTACAGAATTTTCCTTACTGGGGGGCAGGGGTGGGATGTGGATGTCAAGGGTGATTAACTTATGGTCAGACCTGATCAATGAGGGGGTGACCACTGGTGTGGAGCATCTATCTCCCATGTTGGTAATGACCAGATCTAGGATATTGGAGCCCCTGGTGGGACAATGGATTAGTTGAATCAGGGCATTAGAATTTATGAATTCCAAGAACCATTGGGAAAAGGTGTTGGTACACAAGTAGTTTTCCCAGTTAATGGCAGGGTAGTTGAAATCACCCAGTATTAGGTTGTTTGGTTGTATCTTAATATATTCCAGTATGTTTAGAAAGGTGTTGTGAGAATCTTGGGGCATGGTGGGGGATCTGTAGCAAGCTACAATTTGGATTGTAGTCTTACCTAGTGTTAGTTGCACCTGGAGAATTTCAGATGCATTATGTTGGGCAACTAGCCTAGAGGTGTGAATATCCTTGGTGAATATGGACACGTCTCCACCTTTAGTGTTTTGGTCTTGGTTTGGTGGCTGAAAAGTGTGGTAAGAGTTGTAGCCCGGTATTGCAGGGGTGCTCTCTGGAACCTTGAACCAGGTCTCAGTTACTGCACAGATATTGATGTTCTCCATTTTTAGGAGTGCCTCAAGAGAGTGCATTTTGAGGTTTAGACTTCTAGCATTGTTCATAGGTTTATAGGTTCATAGGTAGGTACTAGGCTATCTGCCCGAAGGCATTTATAAGCCTAGCCAGAATGTGTTGGCCTTTGCAGCCCCCTTAGATTAGTTCCCTGTGCCTTTGTCCAGCAGAGCCATTGAAGTGATCTCCGGGGTAAACTTTCTGTTTCCCATCCACTTGTCAAGGTTTCTCTTGAAGAGTGTTAGCGAGGAGCTCTGCCTAATGTAGATTGGAATCTTGTTCCAAAGCATGGGAAGTCTCTGGGACAGGAATTTATCCCTCCAGCACATCCTATTTATTGTTGGGGTCTATATTAGAACACCGAAGTCTTAAAACTTTGAATGTTCTAATATCGACCCCTATTCAGCGAATGCTTAAAATATCGAACATGCAGAACAGCAAATTTTTTCCCAGGGAAAAGATTTGCTGTTCCGAAACACATACACACAACACAAGCACACCAAAAAAACAGCAATCCACACACATACACTTAAAATCCTGCATCTAACCCTACACTAAACTGTCCATACACTACTATCTATCCACTTATCTTAACACAAACCCTAACCCTAAGGTCTGTCACTATCACACACTCACCTGACCCGCTCCCTAACCCTAACTCACCAAACCCACGCCCTAACCCTCACGTCCACACAGTCGCACACTTACCAGAACCCGACCCGTAACTTTCCACCACAGTGCTGAAAATAGTGAAGCAACAGAAACAGCCAACCGAATTCTTTCCCTAGGAAAAAATTTGGTGTTCTGCAGCTTTGCTATTTTCAGCGTTCGCTGAATAGGGGTCGATATTAGAACATTCAAAATTTTAAGACTTCGGTGTTCTAATACAGACCCTATTGTTGTGGTGAGGTTTAGAACCCAAGAGCGTGTGGGATATGGTTTTCTTTAGGTGGAGCATGTCCATCAATTCTGGGTTGGACATGGCCTTGTATGTCAGACAGAGATCACCTCTGAGTAGGCGGTATGCAACTGAGTACAGCTGGAGTTTCTTCAGTCGAGCTGCATAAGGCATCTGTTTGAGGCCAGTGATTCTCTTGGTGAGGTACTTCTGTGGTCTTTCCAGCTGTTGCAGGTGTCTTGTAAGGTACATCCCAAATGGGGCATTGTACTCTATGATGGGTCTGATGAGTGATAAGTAGAGGGGCCCAATGACCTCTTTTGATCTGGATGCAAACCCATTTGTGATTAGGTGGGCCACATAGAAGGATTTTCTAACCACTTTAGCAATGTGATTATCAAATGAGAGATTACTATCTACTTGGGTCCACAGATCCCTTATTACATCTTCCGTATTTAGGGGACTACCACATATGTGGTAGTTTGTGGGTACTTTGTTTTTTCCAAAAGGGAAGACTATGCACTTTTTGGCATTTATCTTGAGGCCATGATTTTTGACACCAGGTTTCCGTCTCAGTGAGACCCTTTTGGAGGATGTCTGTGTCAGCCAGAGAGTCAGTTATAGCCCCTAGTTTGCAGTTGTCTGCGAACTTGGTCAGCCATAGTCCTCCTATGCTTGCCTGTACCTCTGAGAAGTATATACCGAACAGGAGGGATCCTAGGGCTGAGCCATGGGGAATGCCACTTGTAATCGGTTTAGAGTCGGACCTAGCTCCCATAACTCTCACCATGTGGGTTCTGTCCATAAGCCAGTTGGCAACTCATCTTGTGATGTAGGGGTTTATGTTCAGACTGGTGAGCTTGTCTATAATATCAGAATGGAGAATGGTGTCAAAGGCATTTGCGAGGTCTAGGTACGCTGTGTGTATCACCTTTCCCACGTCTATAGCCTTGGCAACTGTCTCAAAGAAGTCCACCAGGTTTAGGAGTCATGATCTGCCTTTAACAAAGCTGAAATGGGTAGGATCCAGTGTTTGGAGGTTCCCAATGTCTCTGTTAATGAGTTCCATGATGATGCACTCCATAGCTTTGCAGACCAAGCTAGTCAGGCTTATAGGGTGATAGTTCCTGGGGTCTGTTGTGGCTCCACCTTTGTGGAGCGGAATAACAGTGTGCCACCCAACAACTGTTGTTGAGTAGCATTACCTTCAGATTTTGCATGCTTGTATCTGTTATGGTGGTGGTTTTGTTGGGCTGTTGTTGAGTAGCATTACCTTCAGATTTTGCATGCTTGTATCTGTTACAGTGGTGGTTTTGTCCTTTGAACCTTGCCTAAAAAAGGCACTATAGGGGTGGCAAGAGCTTTAGCCAGTAACCTGAATCCCAGGGGTGACAGGTGCATACCATCTCTGGCAAAGCATCGTGGTTTGTCGATTATGTCATCCCAGACAGACAGATACTGAATCCCCTTTGAATGACACCAGAAGCTTAGCTAGTTGTTGAAGTCAATCATTTTGTCCTTATACTGTGGTATCATTCTGGGCGAAGGCAGGATGCTACTCAGGGATAGGGTCATACCTGCCTGGGCCACATGATCCAAGAGCTCTTCTATGTCTCTTTCATGTAGTCTAGGGAGTTATGTCTCAAGTCATTCACTCCAACATGGACAATGAGTCGTATTTGTACTTGTTGTGGAGTGACTTGAGTGCATGCATTATGTGGCAGATCCTGGCACCCGACAGGCAGCTGACTGTAATTTTCTCCTTGTTCAGCCTGGTGAGTGGGACATCAGTGTGCCTGACTACAGAGTCATCTATGACTAAAGTGTTGGGTACATTTTCTTGCCTTAGGGGCTGTTGTTGGGTGGCACACTGTCGTTGTGAGCTATGTGTCACTTTGGTTTTGACTGGTGTTTGTTTGCGTTTCAGCTTCAGAGGTCCTTGTGCCTTGGGCAGGTTAATGTTAAGGGCCTCTGCATATGTGGGTTTAGTGTTGCTATGTGTGGGTGTTGATGGTGTGGGTTTTGAAGGGCTATGTGTTCTTGTATAAGTAGATACATGTAACATATGTGGTATAGGTATATCTGCATATCCGTTTTTTCAAACATGTTTAATCTTGCCATTTTCTACACTGGGGAGGGGTGTAAGCGCCTGCTGGGGAGGGGTGTAAGTGCCTGCGATTCAGTTTTACAAAGTGAATGAAGGTTTAAATGCCTCTATCTATATACTATTTTTAGATGGATTTCAACAACTGTTTCGAACTTAGATCCTTATTGTAGTTTTTTCCACATAGTACTGTAAAGGCCTTTTAAGAAGGAGTGGGAAGGGTTGTTCTTGATGGATATGACTAATTGATGGTGGGTTATTTAAGGACTTTTTTGGTAATATGTCTGAAGAAGTCCATACAATGTAAATGGATTAAAGTGCATATTTTGTATACTGATTCTGTGTGGATTGTATACTTCTTTGCTGAATAAAAACAACAGTTTTAGTTATTTTGCAGTCGGTCCCTTCGGGGAGCCATTTTTTGTTTTTTTGGTTTGTTTGAAGTGTATGTTGTTCTGGTTAAGTTTACATTCTTTTGTAACTGATAGTACATGGAGTAGATAACACTTCATGCTCTACAAAGAGCCATGGTCATGTCTCACTGATCATAACCTGTTATTATGTGTTCTCAACATAGTTGCCTAGACTTACCTCTTGAGCTTCGCTCTCGAGGTGAATTTCTTAGCATCCATGTTTGGAATACATAGTAACAAGGTTATGATCAGAGACCTGGTCATAACCCTCTATGTTTAAGGTGTGTCATTAATGCAACTGTATTGCACCAGATATGATTAGCTTAATTGTACTGCATTAGGTTTACTATAAATGCAATTGTAATGTGTACAGTTTGATTGTACTGTATTAGGTATGTCATAAAAGTAATTGTACTGTACCAGGTATGTGTCTAGAACAGCTTACTTCAGAAATGGCTTGCACTACAGCTGTCTCTACCTTATAGCTCTCTTTTCAGCCCTACTGACTCAGATGCACAAAATACAATTTCCTACTCAATATGCCACTCCAATTAGCAGTGTGAACCAACATACTAGTACAGATTGGTATACACGTGACACATCTAGCTACACCTGAGAAAAATAATTGTTAAAAAAAGAAAAAAATCACAAAGTCTGACATATCCTTACTTACTTGCTGCCCGCACCATGCCTTTGATGAACTAAATGAACAATTGGAACAACTGACCAAATTATTACCCATAGTGACTGAATTTTATGCCTAATATAATTATAAAATATTATATAAAACTCTGGTAAAATATATAGAAGTTCATTCAAAGATTTTAAGTACTTTAACTCCATAATTTTTCAGTGTATCACTTTTCTCATTTTTTTCAAAGCTCTGGATGTTGGCTGCTGTAATTTTTTTTTTATTTCAGTCACAGGTCTTGAATGTACATGTTCAAGGTTCTACACGTATAGACCTTTTATGTGCCATCTGCAAACCTTGACATAATGAGTCTTCAAAAAATTGAGGCTGAAATAAAATAAAAATCAACAAAGCTGTACTAGTGAAGAGATTGCATATTTTATGTGCGTGCTTATGTCATGATAATATAATTGGATATGGGTCGAATGAGGCCTCACAATTCATCTAAGCTTAGTAACCTAGTTCGATATGAGCCAGAGACACACATATAAATACAGAACTTCTTCTGTTGCTTGGTACCCTAATAAGTTCTAAGAGCTGATGTTCTTTCAGGAAACAAGGTCTTCGCATTAATGTGCAAAAATTAATTTACATTTATTATCTTCTTTTTATTTGTAATACAATTTTTTTCTGCTTTTGAAATTTTAACAAAATGTCGACATTTGATAATAACCCTAGAATCCCTGAGCTCTATGTACATACAAAGTGAAGTATAGAACTCATTTTCTCATCTAAGGTGTTTACCTTACATACACAAGGTACAGGGTTTGCTTCTCACATGGGGTAATTGGCTAGGCTTAAAATGGCTCACAAGGGCAGTTAGCCTAGTATGAACCTATGAACCTATCTTTTAACTGCAACATCTTAATTTTACTGCTGTGCTTAGAATATTAATAATGGTCATGTTATACAGTCTTTTACTAATAAATCTACCTGCATTCATTCCTCCCTTGCTCTCTGGCCCTCTTCCTTTGCATAAAACAGATGCATTAATCATTATGCTTGCATCTGGACTGCAAATAGAAAGAAAATGCATTCCATAAATTTTTGCTAAGATTCTCTGTGGCTAGCAAATTACACAAGGCTCTCTGTCTTTCTGTTCTTTGTCTGTCTTCATCTTTCTTCAGTTATCTCTAGACATGGAGGTTAGACCTGTATACAGTTTGCTGCATGATTATGTAATGAGGCAACAACGTTTTCAAACCTCTGCATATCCTGAATTGTTCTGCAGCCTTGGGTCACTATTATATAAAGAGTTTACAGTGAAGTGATCAAGCTTTTAAATTGTTTCTCCCTGGATATGAACCATCGGTATGTAGGCATGGAAGTATGTCCATGACAAATATGAACACTTTTAAGTTTCAGTCTCACCTGGATTCCATAAATAGGTTCATAGATTAGGTTCATAGATTAGTACTAGGCAAACTGCCCTTGTGGGCCATTTTAAGCCTGGTCAATTATACCACCTGAGAATCAAACCCTGCACTTCATGTCTGTAAGATAAACACATTAACCATTATGCCAACCTCCCACCCTTTTTTGTTTATGTTCACTGTCAGTAAATATGGAGGTAAATAGGGCCTGGTCAGTGTTCACACTTCACTGAAAAAGTAATTCTCTGAATAGAAGGCTGGCCTGATGTAGCTGGTAATGGAAGATGCACAATCCTGAGTTTCTACAGAAATCGATTACACAAGAATTCAACCTTAAGAACATGTTTGTGCTGGAATAGGTTTCACATTGCTGTTTTGTTTTGGATACCCCTCCAGTTTCTGCTTGAGCATGAGGTCCCTATTACTGTTTACTCCTTAGAGGCAGAGTGTGAAGCCTGCCTGCATGTGCATTATTGGACAGCCCTTTGCAGAAAGGGTCAGACCATATTTAGAGATTTTAGGGGGAATTTTCCATTTTAATCAGGTTTGTGTCAAGGTGACAGGACTCAAACACCAGCCTAATATAATAATGAATTACTCCTACTTGCACATGGGCTTCCATGGGGAAGCGGATGAGTGTCATGCATCACCTTAAACCTGTCTGTTTCCACACAAGGAGTGTGACTGAGTCTGTATTATGCAAATACCTCTCTAAAGTCAGATACCTAAGAGTAAGGAAAGCCTGGGGCATTTCTTCAGTCCAAGTTCCTCACAATCAGTAAAGACACATAACCTTCCTTGAAACAGTACCACATTTACTCTATATTTGGTGCCCATTTTGGATTATGCAGATTTAGTTCATGTTAAAGTAGAATTCAGACCTTGGATTAGTGATAAGAAGAATGGTATGGCATCCTGCTTTTGAAATATTAAGGGGAAATTGTATTGACTTTTCATTTTGTCTTTAGAACTGCAGATATTTAAGTTAAATAGGATAGGGAGTATAACAAAATAGCTGTAAAATGAAGTGTCCTTCTTACTGTACCTTTTTTCCTAGTCTAGCTCATGGCTAACATAGACTTTGCCATTATATTATACAAGCACATATAACTGTACAATTAAAAAAAGAGGGCAAAATAATTTGTTGTTAAGGACATGGCTTTTACATTTGTAGAGTAATGCCTTTTCTCATGTAGCTATTCATTCATTATGTATTGAATTAATCTAATATTTTAATACTGTAATATCTTTCAGGCTTAACCTTAGGGACACCATTAGTCTCCATATGGTTTGTGCAATTATAAACTGCACATTGCCTCCTATTCCTGTATTCTGTCATCCTGTGGAAACCTCATCCCCCTGTAAGTGAGGTCTGAACAGCGCGGCATGATGTGGAAGTTAGATAGTTTTATCTTGTGTCATGCAGAAATGACATAGATGGTGTTATTCATAGCAACAAACAAACCTGAGTCAGTTTCATGTCTGTGTCATTAGTTTTCTGCCCTTCTTATCCTTATCTTCACACACCATGCTTGTGTTGTTACACTCTGTGCTCAACAATATGATTAGTGATGTGTAAGTATGCATGATGGGAACATTATCAGCATTACGTAATCACATATAGTGCAAACTCTTAATGACCACAAGAACTATTCAGACTGTGAAATTGGCTTTCTCTACAGAGAGACAGCACATGCTTCCCCATTAATGTAAAACTACTGCACACAGTGTGTAAAACATATGTTGGCTTTGTAAAAGGTATCCCATCACCTCTGTGTTCAGGATTTTCTATCTGCACCAGTGCAGCACTTCTCTCTATCTTACCATTATGTTAAGAGTCAGTTAAAGGCATGGTTTTCCATTACTTCCTTTAACTGTGTACCTTAGCTACAGCGCTCCACCATTACATTAATACCTAAGCATAATCATTTCACAACTCTCCATAAACAGTATCTGCTGTTGTTTTAATTTCTTGAGTTCATCTTACCCCTACACTCTGCAACAACATTTCTTCTTTCTGGAGTTAGCTGGTCTTTCATGTGTATTTGCAATGTCATTGCCCTGCAGTCCTAGCACTTATAGGTTCATAGGTTCATAGGTTCATACTAGGCTATCTGCCCTGGGGCAATTATAAGCCTAGCCCGATTCTGTATGGCTTACGCCACCCCTTGATTTGAGTATACTGTGCCCTTTTTAAGGTTTAGTTTACTGTGCCTCTGTCTAATAGTGACACGGGAGTAATCCCTGGGACAAACCTACGATCCCCCATCCACTTATCGAGATTCTTCTTGAAGAGATTCATTGAGGTGCTCTGCCTCACATGAACTGGAATTCTATTCCAGGGCGAAGGGAGCCTCTGGGTTATGAACCTGTCCCTCCAGCAAGTTCTATTTATTTCTGTGCTGAGGTTCAAGTCCCTCGAGCGTGTGGCTCTAAGGGATTTAGATTTACTGAGGTGGAGCATGTCCATTAATTCTGGATTTGACATAGCTTTGTATGTCAGGCATAGATCGCCTCAAAGTAGGCGGTATGCAACTGAGTAGAGCTGGAGTTTTTTTAACCGAGCAGCATATGGCGTCTGCTTGAGACCCTTGATCCTCTTGGTGAGATACTTTTGAGGTCTTTCTAATTGCTGCAGGTGTCGGGTAAGGTACATCCCAAAAGGGGCATTGTATTTTGTGATTGGCCTGATGAGGGATGAATAAAGGGGCACGATTACCTCTCTTGATCTAGATGTGAAACCCTTCGTGATGAGGTGGGCTATGTAGAAGGTCTTTCTAACCACTTTGGCAGTGTGGTTTTCAAAGGAGAGATTGCTATCAACTTGGGTCCCCAGGTCCCTAATAACTTTCTCTGTGGAGTTTTTGGGAATGAGACCCACATTCAGAGGTTTAGAAATAAATAACGTTCACTAAAATAAAATCTTAACTATGTAGAATAAGGAAAAGCTACAATGGTATGGCTAATACAGCCGCCACTTGTTGTCTAACTGAAAACCAATTACTAGATGTTTGTGAAAGGTGGATGGCTGTTGGTGTTTCATCTGAGATAGATTATGTCTGTCTGGGACAGCAATAGGTTCTCTGTCACACCTAATTTATTTAGAGAATGTTGCCATGTAGAAAATACCATATTCAGGAGTAATACAAATAACAAACTGGATAAAAAAGCAAAGTGAGAATAAAGTAGTGGGCATGGTCTACTATGTGTTTACAAGAAGAAACACTGAGCAGAAAACAAACATTCTTCTATACTAACAGCTGGCAAGGTCCCATATACTGTCATGCAAACAAGGGAGACTGAGAACATGGCATAAATATTTAAGTTCCTCAAGGAAATCTACACAGCAATTTTAAAGAAAGGATATAGTACCATACCTCTCAACCTCTTAGAGCAAGAAGTCTGGACAAAGCCATAAATAAAAGTGGGACAAAGGCCCAAAAAATAGAGACAGTTTTTAAATATTGCTCTTACAAACTAAGAAACTTGATTGAATAACAGGTTTTGCATTAACTAGGATTTTCTGAAGGGCACTCAAATGTCTATCATTATTTTCTAACTTCAGGCTTTAATGATTTGCCACTAATTTCCCAGAAAACCACAGTTTTATAAAAACAGACCAAAAATATGAGGCAAAAATCTGTACAGTTGAGAGGTATGAAAAGAGTGCATTTTTTAAAGTGAGAGAAAAGAATGAACAAACAAAAAACTAAAGCTACACAGAACAGCCTTCTGGGTATGGCTGTAAAGTCAGAAATGCTGTTCAAATTCACAAATACAGGAGGCACATGTAAGATATTTATTGTATGGGGAAGAATAATAAGCCACAGATGCTCAGTCCACAAATAATGCATCAGGATGGTAGGGGCAGGTATCGATAGATCAAAATCTGCCTTTGGTGTTTACCTCACAGATACAAGGTACAGGGTTTGAGTCTCACCTTTGTATATACTGTATTATAACTGATATTATTTTGATTGTTACTGTTAGATTTCAGATAATATAAAATGAATCGCTTCTACTGAAGTAATGATCATCAGGCAAATGTGTGCCATGTAATGGTATTAAGGTAAGTAAATAAAAAACACTGAATAAATTGACAGAAATACATGTGTAGCTTAAATGTTTACTCTATGAAACATAACTATTCTTCTAAACCATCTCTTTCAGTCAGTTTCCCTTTTGCATTAAGATTGTTGAAACCAAGTATATGCACGTAGACCTAGAGAGGACAGAAGAAAATGGCATCCCATCCTCTTAAAGTGGTGTTTTTCTCATTTGTCTCTTGGGCAAACATTGTAGAAGGTAAGGCAAAGCCTGATTACTGGGTAGTGATATTCTGAATGGACATCTGAAACCAAGAGCTTTGTAAGCTATGAAATTACAGGTGCAATTACATGTAAAATAACTCAAATATATATATATATATATATATATATACACACACACATACACACCCCTACCCCATCCACCCTATGAAATGTTCCAGCTCTACTGAACACAGACCACTATGATCACTATACGGTCATGCTGGGAGTGCCTTGTCTGCTAGTACCAGCAGTTCCATTAATGACTTAAGGATGGCTCAGCCCTTAACACATGCTTCTTCTTTGAGCACAGTGGTCATTTGCATTCATCCATTTATTTACAGTTGTCAGCTTAATCCTTTCAGCTATGCAGAGTGGTACTAACTGACCACGAGGAAGAAAGATTACATCTGAATGGGGTGCCAACCCATGGCAGGACACACATATACTCATTCACTCACAAACAGTACTCACACCCACGGGTAACTTGAACACATGCTAATTCATTTCTGGATTGTGTTTGGGATGTGGAAGAAAACTCTAGCAGCTGACAAAACCCTTGTAGACAGAGGGAGAATGTGCACACTAAACATGTGGTAAAAACCCACATAGAGACATGGAGAATGTGGACACTCCACATCTGGTAAAAACCCACATAGAGACATGGAGAATGTGGCCACTCCACATCTGGTAAAAACCCACATAGAGACATGGAGAATGTGGACACTCCACATCTGGTAAAAACCCACATAGAGACATGGAGAATGTGGACACTCCACATCTGGTAAAAACCCACTTAGACACATGAAGAATGTGGACACATCTGGTAAAAACCCAAGTGGACAAAGGGCAAATGTGCAGACTCCACACCTGGTAAAGACCACAGGGACACAGGGAGAATGTGGACTCTCACATCTGGTAAAAACCCAAATGGACAAAGGAAGAATGTGCAGACTCCACATCTGGTAAAAACCCACACATACACAGGAACAATGTGCAGATGCCACAACTGGTAAAAACCCACATAGACACATGGAAAATGTGCACACTCCCCACCTGGAAAAACCTACTCAGAAACAGGGAGAATGTGCAGACTCCACACCTGGTAAAAATCTTTATGGACACAGGGAGAATCTACAAACCCCACAATGAAGGCACCCTAGATGAGACTTGAACTGCAGAACCAAGAACTGTGAGACATCAGTTCTAACTGCAGTGTCACTCTCACACCTTTAGAATTTTGTACAATTGTAGCACTCACAGATAAACCAGATGCACTCTGAAACAGAAACATTGTCATACACTAATTTATATTTGCATTAAACATGTGTAGTAACATCTCAAAACTGTGTTGGACAAATAGATCTGCACAATCACACCATTAAAATAAGAAGGAAGCTAAAAAGCAGGGGACAGGTACTCATGCAAGTGGGTATTGAATATATCAGAAGAAAAATATTGACATCTCTTAGTATGGATAGGTAGTTCTACAATGTCATGCACAGGACCTGGGAAGGAAGCTGGGAGAAGTGCAAACAGTTCATAGAGAAGAGAATGAGGGAGTGAATAAAGGAGTATGGGTAGAAGCAGTAGGAGTGTTATAATCATGGGGTATTTGAACCTGCCATGACCAGACTAGGAGAATCCATACTTTGTGGAGAAGAGGGAATGGGGATGATTGCCATCTTAGGCTATGAAGAGTTCAGCTAGCTGATATGAAGCTGCAGAAGAAACACAGCATTCTACACGATGTCTTAACAGAAGAAAAGCCAGAGGGGGTAAGGCATTTTCAGATGAAAGTGTATTAACCAGTAAAGGTTATGCCACTTTATTGTTTAGAGTATGGGGAATATAAGGTTCCAAAGACAATGACAATGGTATAGGACTTCTGGAAGTAGGTTATGCGGACTTGGGTGGATGGTCAAAGATGAGTTAAGAGTCTGATGGCAAATTGAAGGGAACCAGTATGCTCTTGAAATGGATCAGGGATGGGAGAGTCAAGGTTATGGACAATGATTTGAAGGTAAGCAAAAATGAAAAAAAAAGAGGTGAAGACCAGTGTTCCTACATAGCAGTGCAGTACTTTGGCATAAGAGACAGCATACAGCAAGGAAGGAAGGGTTAGGGAGGTGGAGATATTGTGGCACAAGGAATCAAGCAGACGGCTGTTAAAGAAGATGAGGGTAACAAAGGCACAGGTTGAAAATGAGCTAGCTATAGGAATCAGGAGGCAGAACAAAGGCTTTTTGAGGTATATTTCAGGATGGAGAAAGGGAAGACAGACTTGGCCAGGATGGATAAGGAAGGAATTAAGGGTGTGGAGCACAGAGAACAAGACGACTTTATCTTGTGAAGAGTATCTCCAAATGAGATATCTCTTGGTGTTGAAGCAGAGGATGGAGTGTCCTTGGTCTGATGCATAAAATGATGGGGGGGGACTTACGACCTCCACAGAACAGCTCAACCATCCCTGGATATATGAATATTCTTCTAAGGCAGTCCTTTTCTTAAAAAGAACACCCTAATACCTCTGGGATTTCCTGTGTAGGCTCCTAGGCTTTAAGAGATCTAATATAATCCGGGGTCAGCTGGAATAATTCCTTTTCTTAAAACACCCTTATTGAATTATCACGTGCGACATTGGCAAACTTACATTTATATAAAGGCAAACAAACCATATTAACAAGTTTATATTTGCAAGCATTTTACATCACATATATTGTTATATATCATATAATCTAAGCAATGTTCTACAACTTATTCAGTGACTGCCTTCTCTTAAACCTCATTTCTCCTCCAAACTGTTTGTCTGCATGAATTGCTCTATAAATGAAAACAAACCATATTGACATATTTTTAGTTGCAGACATTACACATCACCTATAATCTATCCATTCGTTGTTAGTCAAATGTTACATAGCTCATTCAAATCTTGCCTTCTTTTGCATCCCATTCCTCCTCCAAAACATTGTTCTGCATGTATTGTTCCCGTAATTCACATTTTTTCTATGTAATTTATTCCTGTCCTTTTCTAAAGATCCCATTTCCAGTTGTTTTATCTCTGTCACTATATTCACTTGTTCTAGTACAGTTGGTTTACACTTTCATTTCCATTTTTTAGTAATTGCTTTTTTTGGCAACCATCATATTTAGACTCTGCGAGGCCTTACTATGTCTAGGCAATAGCTCAAAAAATAATTTCCTTAGTTATACCCAGTATTTCAGACAGAGTAGTCAGCAGGGAATTTTTAGTCTACCAACTCATTACACTCTGAAAAAATATGTTCCCAATTGCCCCTTTCTTCCCCATCACACCTCTAACATTTGCTGTTTACCTGAGGAAAAGTTCTTTGGAGTTACTTGGGGTATAAAATACCTATGTAAACACTTCAAAGCAAAGATCCTAAATCTTCTAGGCTTTGTTGCATATTTGGGGAGTCATACACGTATCTCTCAGTTGTTTCTTTGTGAATTGTTTTACAATCTTTCTACTCAATTCTTTCTAGCCTCCTCCGATTGATTCTTATAATTATCATGCAATATTTTATATGCTCTGATAAGTATCCATTTTTTTAACAGAAGCTTCTGTTCTAGATTCTACTAAAACTCTACCAATGCTGGTCTTTTTCTTTGGATCCCCCTATTTCTTTCTGTTTATCTATACTCTGATATCAGTCCTTGATAGGGAAGGCAATCTCTAGCTTATAGTCCAAATAAATTCTTCTCCTCTTCCCGTTCTATTACATTTCCCTCTCTAATTATTTGCTCCCAATACATTGGTTCCTTTACCAGTTTTCTTCAGTAAATTTCAGCCTCTTCTTGTCTATTGTCTGTATCGCTAATTGCAGTCATCCATATTTGCAGAATCTCCTTTCTCCTTTCCCATGTTGGCTAAGTTCTTAGAATACTTTCTGCTATTTCGTGAATATAATATCTTTCTGCTACTTCGTGAATATAATATTTTGTATCATTGTTGGTATGGTCCTTAAGGATCTGCATCCAAAATCCAGTCTCTCCTTGTTTCTTGAGCCCCCCCCCCCCGTTTTGTCATTATTGCTTTCCACTTTGAATTATAACTTGTGTTATGTATAGGAGCCTTAACTGTGTAGCTCTGAAATACCCTGTCAAATCAGATTATCCCAAACCACCTTATTCTATTGGAGGGATCAGCTTATCCAACTTGACTCTTGCTGTCTTCCCCTCACAGACACAAATCCTTCAACTCTTTATTAATTGATATCCACAACTTCTCCTCTGGTCGATAAAAATATGCCTGACTATATAAAACTAAGGGGACTAAAACATTTTTGACTGCTTGTATCTTGCTATTTATATCCATAAAACAGAGTTTCCAATTTCTCAGCTTTTGTGTCATCTTTTATGTTGTCTCTTCCCACATATCCTTAGCTGCCATAACAGAATAATTTTTAATCCATATTCCTTAGTATTTCATTTTATCATGTCCCCATAAATATCTGTACTGCTGAACCAATTTGTGTGTGAGTGTATAGTTTACAGCTATTGCCGTTATTTTATGTTCATTAATGTAGTATTCTGAAAAGACTTGAAATTGTCTAAGAATGTTCCACAACACTGAAATGTCAATTTCTGGTTTTATTAGGTATAAAATAATATCATCTGCAAATAAAGCCAGCTTTTCTTGACTACCATACCAATTATATCCTTGAATTTTTGCATCCCTTACAGCTGAAATAGCTCCTTGGTCAAGGTCTGGGTAGTGGGTTGGGCTGGGCTGAGGATCAGCGTTATCTAAGCTAAGTCAACCTAGCAGATTCTGCTTTCATCTTTGACATTTTGACCTCAGTTTCTTAGTGGGAGCAACCTTAGAGGCCTCAGTAAATGGGTGGATGTTGAGGACTTCATTTTGGTCTCCAAAAGCCTCTCCTCCAAAAAACAGCAAACAGACACCTTCCCCTTTGCTGACCAGAAAGTAGCTGTTGGGTGCAGGGTCCCTCAAAGAGGCCTCTGGGCCAGCTAACATTGCAGCAGCTTCAATTGAGGAGGACACCTAAAGACAATGGTGTGTTGGCCTCCAGAAGAGTGACAGTAGAGGCCTTGCCCAAACTGACTCCAAGGATGGGGGTTGTGTAAAGGCCTTTTTAGACCCATTGTGTTGCCAGAATTCAGTGATTTGCTCAGGCCATTGCTGCTTTCCTTTTTCTTCTCCTTTCAGTATTTTTTGAGTGCTTATGAGAAATTTCTGGAAGCAGGTTGACATACCTATCTGGTATGCTCTGTACAACATTTGAACACACATAGACTGTGGGAAAAATGATTTGAAGAGGGCTTCAGGTGATGACCTTTTATACCACCAGTGTTCCGACATCTAAGTGGGAAGGAGGTGGCCAAAGCCAGGAATGAGAAGATAAAGCTGTGGAAACTGGGCCAGCAGGCAGGAATCAGAAAATGATGACTGCAGCAGAGAATATTATAAACAGCAGCTATGAGGTGAAGCAGTTACAATAGTATAGGCTGAACGCAAAAAATAAGTCTATACAGGACAGGGAATATTGAAGGATCATGTCATTCCAAGTGAGTCTTCAGCAAGCCCTATACTGGGTTGTTTCTATGTTTGGGGGGAGACACTAAAATCTCTGACCTCCAGCTGTTGCAGAGGAACACAGGCTTAGTCAAGGGAGCTACCAAAAAGAGATGTAGAAGCAGAGGGACAATAAACAAAATATACAGTAATAGTGAACAGTGAGGTGAAGAGTATAGTGATTCTTTTACTCAGTCTGTCAACATCAACAGCAGTTATGAGACAAGCAAGAGATAATCCAGTACAGTATTGGAATTAGTACCTGGAAAACTACAAACCTGCAGGATGACCTCAGATATGGCAGGGAGGGAAACAGGACTGGTGCAGAGCTGGAACGTGAAGTGCACAATAAGAAAATAGCATGTAAAGAAGGAGAAGTCTGGAACTCACTCTAAAGTCTTGCATTATCTAGTGAATGTAATTTTGCTGATTTGCCAGAACATCACAATTTTTTATGAGGACAGAGTGAAACTCTAAAGCAAATTTATGGACCTTTTGCTAAATGAGAGAAGTCTCAGAAGAATGACACCTAGCCAGTAGATAACCACGCAGCTGTGAGACTGAATGACCTACCTCCCAATCTAGCTACTGAGATTTATTAACCTCCAATTTTTTTTTTTTAATTTGCCAGTCCTGAAAGCATTCTCTACTTTCCACTGACTTCCTATTTGTGGTTAGTCACTTCCATCTTATTCCTAGGCCTCATTTTCCTTCACATCCATCTGTGCTGCCTTCTTTTATATTTGTATGTAGTATTGCTATGGCAAAATGTCTCAGTGAGATTTTTATTTGTTTCTTTAACATCTGTTTACCAGGAAAATCTGACTGGGACAGAACCCATTTTCAGTGGAGGCCCTGAAGAAATACTCCACACGCTTGTCTTTGGAATGTGGGAGGAAACCGGAGTATCTGAGGAAAGCCCATGCAAATGCAGATAGGACATGCAGGCACTGCACAGAAGGCACCCCAGCTGAGAATCGAACCGGATAACCTCTTGCTGTGAGAAGACAATGCTAACTGATGCACCACTGCGCCGATGATATTTAATCGACAGTTATCTATTTTTTTTGTTAAATATTTGTGTATTTGTAGATCTACTCTGTACAGCTTATGATTACTTTCATGCATTTTACAGTCGTTACTCTTTGTTTAGGTTCAGGGAGTATCCTTATCCTGTTTTTTAAACACCGTCTGTATGGGATACTATGTCTTAATATCTGATTACATAATTGTGTTGATACTATAAATGTCACATATAAAATTATATGCCTGTACATACTCTTTTTTTTCTGTTACTCCACTAAACCTTTTCTCATATGTGCCTGTAAATACTTTTTTTTCCCGTTATTCCACTAAACCTTTTCTTAACCCCTGTCACACAATAACTTTGTTTAATATTCCCTTCAACTAGTAACACTATCTTCAGGAGGGAATGTGAGTCCTAAGGCAATCCATTACAACCAGCCTTTCTCATTATCATACTTCACAACTTTACGCCCCTCCCAGCCTCTATCAGACAGAAATACGTTTTCAGGGCCTTAACTCATTACAAAATATGAACTGTATCAAGTTATTTAAATATTCAACATTTGAAATCTGTAAACCATTTTTATAATTTCTCTCTTAATTGTTTATTCTTTTCATTTCCAGGCACGAAAAATGTTTCAACTATATACATTATTTCTTTCTTGTTTACTCTCTCTCTCTCTCTTTTGCTCTGCATTTCTAGACTTGAAATTTGTAACGGCTTTATAGTATTTTTACATAACTGTTTACAATTTGCATCTTCAACTGTTTATTTCTTTTATTTTGCCTTGCCTAAAGCCCAGGCCATGCTTGAACAGGGTACCAGGACCAGAGTACCTATCTAGTTATCACAAATAAGTGAAAAACAACCTTCTTTACTGATATATTACTTGAGAATGCTATCTGTGTATGATGCCAGTACCTTGTGTATCATGAGTGTATTTATGGAACTTTTCTCCATGGGTCTGTGCTCAAAATTAAAGGACTTGTTGGTGGAGCGTAGTGTGTGGTTGTTGGAGTAAGTTACTATTATGTTCTGGATAGATGGCGTTATGTCAGCTTGGTGGAGTATTTTATGTGCCATTGTCAATTGATTATACGATGTTAACTGAGGTAAGTCTAACAAGGACAGTTCTTTTAGAGTTCGGCAATGGTGTGTCTTGTGTGATGAGTCTGTGGAAAATTCTGCAATCTTATTATAGCATGTGAAGTTTGGAGGAAGATGGGCGAAGGCTGCCAGCCTAGTCAAATAGAATGTGATACATAATTCTATCAACTGTATAAATAAATGTAAAATACAGGCTTGTGTTTTTAAATGAAAGAAAATACTGTAAAATGTGAACTTCAAGATTGTTGCAACATTGCCATCTGCTGTAAGGAAAACCAAGCCAAGCATTTCAAATGTGTCTTTTGAAGTTGGAAAGATATTATGAATCTCTTTGATGTTTTACAAGTCAGCTCCAGTGTGTCTGGATGAAGGTTTCATGCCCATTGTTTTAAGGTTAAAGTTAAGGGCCAGAATTTACATGTGGAAGGTGCTTTATTCCTCTGGTTTCTGCTAGGGTGTATATGTGAAATGCCTTGTATTGTAGTTTCCTGAGCAGGTGCTAGCTTGCTAAATAATGCAGTTTGTGGCCTGGGAATTCCAGCCTAAATGTCAAGATGATGTCATGTGAATACTGAGAAAACTTAAGTGTCAAAATGATGTAATTTGGGAGGGCCACAGCAGAGCTGTTGGTTAGTGTTTAAAAACTATTGTTCCGTAAGAGATTGGAAGCATTTTGATCTTGGACATCTAACCCAGCACTGCTTGTTCTTTATGTATGTAAGTAAGATAATAGCACTGTGATTTCT
The DNA here is from genome assembly GCF_019279795.1 of Protopterus annectens. NCBI lineage: Eukaryota > Metazoa > Chordata > Ceratodontiformes > Protopteridae > Protopterus > Protopterus annectens. The sequence continues at coordinate 488,511,914 of NC_056734.1, forward strand.
CTTAGGAATAGTTAAACTTAGAAGAAAGTTAAGTATTTTTCTTTGAAATCAGATCTTTCCTACGATATTGTTTTATGTTTCTGTGTGATCTGTGAACTTGAGTAGCATTGTACTGTAGTAGTATTGTTTTGTGTTTTAATTATTTATTATTAAATATTTTAAAAACCTTTACCTGTGGCTGGTTTATGTAGAGATAATTTAACCTCTAAAGTACATTACATATTTACAGATTTTACTATCTAAGTCACTCCAAATTAAGCTTTGACTGCTTAGTCATACTACCATTGGATTATAATATTGCAAAGTAATAATTGGACACCCTTTCAAGGGCCTTTGGGTAGCTGATAAATTATTTAAGCTGGTGGTGACAGTAATTACTACTGTATAGTCTGGGTAAAGGGGCACAGCTGGAGAATCTGTGCCAGCCTTTCCCAGGAGTGTCTGTGAAGTTGTATAAATACTTATCTCAAAGTGTGGGTGTTTGTCAGCTACCTGGGCAGGGACATGAAGCACTGGTTGGACAGAGAGGGTACTGGAGGTTAGCTTGCCAGCTAGGCTGAGATTTGGACCCTATAGCTGTGCCAGTGTGGAGTCTTATTGGGGACCTGGTGAGCAAGGGAGCAACCAGCCCCAGACTGACTGTGATCTCTGTGTGCACTTAAGGGAAATTGTACTTTACAGTGTGTATATTAATTACCCTTTCCTCTTCTAGGAGACAACCTCCATGGTGTTAGTGGTGAGGATTGAGGTTCCTTGATTGCTGGGCCAGGGCATGGGCATCACATAGCATATTTCAAGTTTTTCAAGGTTTGTTTTCTTGAAGTTAATAAGTAGTGGAGAGGCATAGAAGAGTGTTGATAGGAGATGGGTTTTAGCAATAGCTACTGTTGGTTAGGAATTTCTTGTTTCAGTATAGGGTACCCATTTTTTGTAAACTTTCTTTATTGTTTCTGATATGTGTTGGCTGAATCGTGTGTTATTATCAGTTACTAATCCCAATAGTTTTGTTTGAGATTCTGGTAAGATAACTGTGCTGTCTGTGGCTGTGATGGAAAATATCGGGGGGGGGGGGGATTTGTTGCTTTGGTGGAGTGGAAGATCATAAGATTGTTTTTGCTGGGGTTAAGAATGGACAGAGAGTTTGAGAGCCATGATTTGACTGCAGTGAAGGATTTTTGTGTTATATCTTGGAGTTGTTGTAGAGTAGGCGCAGTGCATATGAGTGGAGAGTCATCCACATATTGAATCATAGAGGGTAGAGTTGTGGCTGTGCTAAGATTGTTGGTAAATATACTGAAGAGCAGGGGGGCAAGTATGGATCCTTGTGGGACACCTAATGTGACAGGGAGTAAGGAAGAGCGATCTTGTAGCCATTTCACAGCTTGTTGGCGCCCTGTTAGATAGCTTTGGAACCAAGTGATAGCAGAGGGACTAAGATTTAGATTATAGACGGCAGTTAGGAATTTGGGGTGGGATACCATGTTAAAGGCTTTGCCATATCAAGGAATACAGAGGAGACTATTTTACTTTCATTTCTGTGTTGATTAATGGTGTTAGGAAAACTTAGGAGGGTAGTAGTGGTGCTATTTTAGGATCGGAAGCTGTGTTGAGAATTGACTAGAAGCTTATTATTTGTGAGATATTGGAGAAGCTGTGAGTGATTGCATCTTCCTAGGATCTTAGATAGTGGAGATAGGATGGCAATGGGTCTATAATTTGAGAGGATGGTTGAGTTGCCATTTTTGTGAAGGGAGGTTATCTGTACTATTTTCCAGATTTGTGGGACATAATGTTTACAGATGGAGTGAATAATAAGTATTGAGACAGGATATGTGATTGCTTGAGCAGATATTTTGAGAAAATCAGCTGGGGGGTTATTGGCTGCTATTGCTGTTGGCTTTAGTTTACCAAGTAGTTTTTGGATGGTACTTGTGGGAATGGTTTGGAAGGTGAAGCAGTTATTGCTATTGTTGGTTATGATAGGTATATTTGATTGATTTGGAGAAATATTTTTGGTGAGAGCTAGGATACTCTCAGTAAAATATTTGTTGAACTGTTCAGTGGTGGAGGCTAGATTGTTTGGTGTGCAAGGGGTTGAGGTTGATGCTTGAACTGGATTGAGTATCTTTTTAACTGCTGACCAGCATTTTGGGGGATTTCCTTTGGTGTTTCTCTTGTATGTTAGTGTAGTAATTTTTTGTCTTGTTTGGTTTGGCTTTTGGCTTTGTTTCTGAGTTTTTCATATTCTAAGCAATTTGACTGAGATTTGTTACTGTACCATAGCTCCCAGGCTTTGTCTCTAAATTTAAGGAGGGTTTTTGTTTGGTTGCTTAGCCATGGAGTATAATTTACTTTGATATGTATTGTTCTAGGTGGGGTAATGTTATTAAGAATAGTGAGGAAAGTCTCATTGAAGTATTCTACTGTGGAATCTAGGGGCATAGTCTTAAGGGGGGTGCAGTCACATTGTTTGAGAGTGGATATCAATGTTTGGGAGCTGAAAATTTTCTTATTGTGGATTTGGCGATAGTTGATTTGTTTGAGTGGGTTTATATGTCACCTAAGTAGATAGGTTGGCATGTGGTCACTAACGTTGTCAGGAAGACAGCCAAAGTATTGTGAGTAGGAAGGTTTGTTAGTCAGTGTCCAATCTAGGATAGTTTGCTTGTATGATTTTTTTGTCAATTCTGGTAAGGATATGGACAATTTGTGTAAAGCCGTAGAGGTTGATATGGTTGCTGGGGGTTTGGTAGTTACATAGAAGTCAGTCAGTATTGAAGTCACCCATATTGATGGTTTCTTAAGAGATGGTTTTTGATATCCAGTACAGCATGTGCTCTATAGTAGTAAGGTTGTTTCCTGGTGGGATATAGGTAGCTATTATGACTATGTGCTTGTTTGGATTAAGTTGGAGTTTACACAATAGAATTTCTGCGTTATCAAAAGATGATGGTGTTAGATTAAGTGGTTGCACTATAAGGCTACTTTGAACATTATGGCTACTCCTCTGTGTTTTTTTTTCTATCTACTCTAAGAATGTTGTACCCGGGAGGAATTATCTTATTATTATTAATGTGTGGTTTAAGCAAAGTTTCAGTTAAGATAGCAATGTCTGATGAGTAGAGTGAAAGGGTGGCATGGAGTTCCTGAACCCTATTGATGATACTTCTAAGGTTTAAGTTGAGTATCAGTAGCTCTGAGTCTTTGTGAGGTAGATAATTTGTATTATGGAACAAGGGGAGGGATTGTTTGTTGGTGGGATGGAGGTTTGGGGGCCTGAATTTAGATGGATGTCTCCAGTTATCATTAATTTAGAAGCTATGGTAGCAAGATTATGTAGTAATTTTGATATGTGCTTGTGATATGTAAAGGAGATAGTAGTTGCACTATGGTGGACAGGTATAGTGTGAATAAATTGCTTGATGTAAGTGGACGTATAGATAGCTGGGGATATCTCAAAGTTTTGTTTTTTCTTTTGTTGTGGGAAAGTGGATGTGATTTTATAAGAGGGTTGAGGGGTAGTTGTGAGTGAATGATAGGTGGTTATATGTTTGGCTAGGGAGAGCATTAAAAGAATAGAGGTATATAATGGTAGTATTTTGTATTGTGAGGTATGAGAAAAGGGGCTATGTCTAATTTTGTTTTAGTGATGGATATTATGATGGATTTAATTGGTGTATTTGGTTGAGGTAGGGGTGGGAATGTTGGAGACAGTGTCCACAGCAGCTAGCTGGTTTGAGTGTTTGTAGACTGGGTAGAGTAAATCATATTGAGTGGATGGTATTAGGGAGTGTTCATGTGTTGGAAATTAATACCTTCTGTGGGAGTGGTTTGGTAACTATAACTGTAATTGATGTGGGGTGGGTGGGAATGGGGGCAGGATAGGTGAGCAGAGTGAGCCTGAGCATAGTGAGGGCAAATGGAGTTGGGCTAGACCTTGAATGCTATGTGATAGACTTTGAAAAAAGTATCAGTAAGTCAAACTATCCTTATTAGCTTGTTCTTTAACGAGGAAAAGGTGTTACAGGGATGTAAAACAGATGACTTTCTTTGTTAAGCAAAGTGAGCACAAGTATATACTATTTCATGGGCCAGTAGTTGTGCTTCTGATATATTTAGGGATATTACATTAAGTGCTGATCTTGGGCTCTTTGGGAAAATAATCAGTAATGTCTTTTGGAAAAAAGACAGTAAGACAGAGAAAAACACCATATGCTGTATTAATGACTCTGGCAAGTATAAAATACAGATTGGAGGGGCTAGGAAAAAGAAAGAAAATGGAGCAATAGAATAGTCATGCCTTGGTGATGTGCAGCTAATATTGTGAATGATTTTACAAGTAATGCTTTAAAACTTATGGTAGTAAAACTTACAAATTGCTTGCTGTTTGTCATAAATGGAAGGGCAGCTGGAGTGTTGATTGTTTATTGTAGCAGTAACTGAAGGCAGATGAATAGGTGCAAGATATAGGCAGTTAAAGTTGGTAGATTATGCAGTAGAATGCCTATTACCCTGTAAATATATAAATAAAGAGGGAAAAGAATGTGAGTTAGGTTAATGGAGACAAGGGACATGCAGTTATCATGAAATTCAGCACTGGAAGAGGGCTGGACAAGGAGAATAGAGTAAGTAATCTAAACAGAGTAGTTGTATTATGACCCTAATAGTAGCTTAGAGATGCATAATTAAGCCAAGCACAGTTATTCAATACAGCATAGTCATTTACAATTTATCAGATTCAAATGGCCCCAAATGAAACGGTGAGTCGATCAACAACCTCAGTTATCACTTAAACAGTATACAAGACATAAAAACTTTTCATAATACTCATGGCTGCAGTACTAGTTGTTTCAGCTTATACAACATTTGAGCCCTAGCATCCATTTACAACATTAAAAAGTCAAGAAGATGCAGTCAAATAAAAAATACACAGCCTGATTTCAATAAATGTTTAGCTAAGAACAGCACATTGAGAAATTGTGCCAGTAATTGTGCTACTCCTTTCTAATAAGTCATTTCACCATGAGCAATCTCTGACTTAATTATAAAACAACTAAATATCCCATATGGATGCTCTGTCTAATTATAAAATGGCTAATATTCTACTTTTTAGAATGGGAGTGTATGAGTTAGAATAGCAGACAAGTTATCCAGATTAAAAAAATATATAATTGCAGCTTTTTTACACAGCTTAATTCAGACTAAAATAACAAGTAAATCCCAACGTTAGTGAGTGTACATCACCAGACGATAGTTAGACTGTGGGACAGAGAAAGATGGTGCTGAGCACCAGTCAAGGTTTTTAAGGTACGCAAAACATTATAGGAGTAAGAATATTTGCAGTAAGAAAGGAAAGAATGGGAAAAGTAAAATTTAAAGTGATAGATACAGGAAAATGCCTGGTCTGTAGCCCTGGAAGCAGACAAGACCTTGGACTCTATGTGGTAGACTTTGAAAAAAGTATCAGTAAGTCAAACTATCCTTATTAGTTTGTTCTTTGAATAGAAAAAGGTGTGCAGGGATGTAAAAACAGATGAATTTCTTTGTTAAGCAAAGTGAGCACAGGTGTATACTATTCTGTGGGCCACTAGTTGTGCTTCTGATATATTTAGGGATATTGGGGTCTTTGTGAATATAATCAGTAATGTATTTTGGATAAAGAGACAATAAAAGAGAGAAAAACACTGTTTGCTATATTAATGGCTCTGACAAGAACAAATTACAGATTGGAGGGGCTCGGAGAGAAAAAGAAAATGGAGTGATAGAATGGTCATGCCTCGGTGATGTGCAGCTAATACTGGGAATGATTTTAGAAGTGATGCTTTAAAACTTAGGGTAGAAAAAAATCTAACATTTGCTTGCCGTTTGTGGTAGATGAAAAGGCAGCTGGAGTGTCGATTGTTTATTGTAACAGTAACTGAAGGCAGAAGAATAGGTGCGAGATATAGGCACTTACAGTTGGTAGATTATATATATATATATATATATATATATATATATATATATATATGGGTCTACTGCTCTACATCGAAAGTACACTTCTTTGAAATAGAGCAGGAGACTCACACTTCAGCAAAAGCGCACTTCAACGAAAGTGCACTTTCACTGAAGTCTAGTTCTGGGCAACCCAAAAAAAAAAAAACACTAAAACCCCCTACTTAAATACACCAACTCTGAGATCACACTACAGTGGGGAAAAGAGAATATGCCCATTCCGCGCTGTAGTTTGACTGCCGAAGTCAATGTTCGAAGTTTCACTACTTTGAACAAGTGGATTTGGAGAAGTGGGTTTCGAAGTAGTGAAACTTCGAACATCTGCACGGATCCCGTATATATTTATGTATATGCACAGCATTCCATCAAACAGTACAGCTGGTTCAGTTGATCAGATATCAGCTGATTGAAATTTACCAACTTTCCCAAAACAAGATTGCGCTACAGTGGGGATCTGGGAATAGGCCCTGTCCCCATTGCAGTGTGATCTCTTAGTTAGTGTGTGTGTGTGTGTGTGTGTGTGTGTGTGTGTGTGTGTGTGTGTGTGTGTGTGTGTGTGTATATATATATGGAAGCACTTTATAAGCTCGAAATCCTGAAATATCGAATTTCAGAATCTCGAGCCCATAAAGTGGAAAGATTGGAACATTGCAACCCCAGAAGTGCGAAATTCAAAATCTCAAATGTCAGAGATTTTGAATTAGCGGTTCTGGTGTTGTGCTGTGTTCATGGATTCAGGTAAGTGTTTATGTTTAAAGGTGTTGGGTAGGTGCTGTAATGTGTGTTAATGTGTGTTGTTACTATAATGTGTGTGTGCGAGAGGAATGTAATTTGTGTGGTGGTGTTTTTTGTGTGTGTGTGTGTGTGTGTGTGTGTGTGTGTGTGTGTGTGTAGTGCGACCTTGGAGTTAGAATATTTAAGTAGGGGGAGGTGTGGGGGTGCAGGGGGGCTTACCCCCCTGAATATAACAAGGGTAGCGGTGTGTGCTTGTTTAGTTGTGTGCGTGTGTGTTGTATTGGTTTTTGACAGTGTCAGGAGATGTGTGTGTCTGTGTTTGTATGTGTTGTGTAGTGTGTGCTGTATGTTTTCGAGGTTTTGTGGTTTTGGGTATTTGGATTTTCCACTTTATGGGCTCAAGATTCTGAAATTTGAGATTTCAGGATTTCGAGCTTATAAAGTGAATCTATCTATACACACACACACACACACACACACACACACACACACACACACACACACACTCACACAAATATATATATATATATATATATATATATATATATATATATATATATATATATATATATATGGGTCCACTTTGTAATTTTGAAATACTGAAATCTTGAATTTCAGTATTTCGAAATCACAAAGCCGAAAACCCAACCACAACTCACAAACTCAAAAACACACAACCGTGAAATTCAAAATCCCGTACCCACGCTATACATACAGTACACACATAAACATACACAAAACTCCCCCCCACAATCAAACAAACTAATGTAAACTACATATAAGCCCCTTGCACCCCCACACCCCCCTACTTATATATTCTAACTCTGAGATTGCACGAAAAGTAACAAAACGCACACACACACACACACACACACACACACACACACACACACACACACACACACACACATCTTACAGTCCCTCAGGCACAACCATAGCAGTCACAACACACACTTACACACACTAAACCCCTAACCAACATACTTACATACACATACTTACCAAAATTAAGCCCAAACATCCACATTCTGTACCATCGGAAGCAGAAATTCAAAATATCCGTGCTTTGGTATTTTGAATTTCGTGCTTCTGCCAGTTTCGGAAATGTGAATATTCGGCTTGGTGATTTCGGAACACTGAAATTCAAGAGTTCAGTATTTCAAAATGACAAAGTGGACCCATATATATATATATATATATATATATATATATATATGTAGATATAGCTATAGATCTAGATATAAGATATGTGTGAGATGCAGGGGGCCTGCCCCTTTGTGGATCAATGTTTTGGTCTTTGGCAATTAGTTTTTTTTTATCATTGTAGGATCGACTAATTGTTATTTCAATGGAAGGTTTTGCTTCCTTATACATATGGTTGTAGGTGATCCTGTCAAATGTTTTTTATGTTGCAGTGTGAATCATCAAATATTTAAGTTAATTTGCACTTCTTCGAATATTCAGGACTTGTATATTTGTTTGAGATTGTGAAGTAATGGGAATCATGGACTTTTCCCTTTTCCCCACAGTTCTGCGATCTTGGAGTTGGTTTATATAAGAAGCAGGGAGCTTTGAGGTGAGGGGCATTGCCTCCTGCAAATCAACACGTTAATCTCTTTTGTTTTATTTTGACTGACAGTGCAGTTGACAGCATGTGGCTGGCAATTTGAGTGTCAGCCATCTTTGCACTTAAGCATTTACACACACACACACACACACACACACACACACACACACACACACACACACACACACACACACACACACACACACACACACACACACACACACACACACACACACACACACACACACACACACACACACACACACACAGATTTTCTATATCGGTCTGTTAGTTGTTGAAGAAGCCTAAGGAGCTATTAATGAGCTATTTTCTGTGGTCCAGTTGTCCATGGTTTGATTCCCTATGCCTCCATTACCTAACTGTTTGACTCTGAGCAAGTCACTTAGCCAGAAACCACTCCCAGGTGCAGTCTGAAAAAGGTCTAAGGAGTTCATTGCTCTACCATGGTTAACAAATAGAATAAAATAGTAAGAATGTATAACACATTTACCTTATTGAATACCCTTTTCCGTTGTCAGTGCCACTAAACAAGATAGTAGGACATGCAGGACACACATATATCATCACACACACAAAGCATTCAGACTTTCACCATACCTATTCCCAACTCTAATCCTAATCTGAAAACAAACACTCACACATACTCTTAATTCCTATAAACAAGACCACACAAACTGAGAGAAAACATTTTAACTGCTACATCACCTAGCTTTAAATCCAACCTGCATGCACTTACACACACATTTCTATAACTAATGCTTAAGCTTTCTATATTTCCAAATGCTTATGCATTAGAAAAATCCTCACTTACCTACATGTAAAAAGAGGCAACACACCAGGAATGATAAGTGGAAAGCTAACGGAACAACTATTGTTTCTTGCTGTATGCTGTTTTCCTTGGGTTATGGTTGTCATACTCTAGAGTTAGTATGTATAAGCAAGGGGGTGTGGGGGTGGAGCCCCATCTCAGAGAAACTAGGGAGTGAAGCCTCTCCATAAGGCATTTAGTTTTGTGCTTTTACTTTGCTTAATGTTTTAGATGTAATTAGTGTATATGTGATTGCAAAAGTAAGATGTGTGTTATAGTTTTATGATTGGTTTACTGGTTTATTTTTCAGCAGTTGTTTTTTTTTTTTTTTCTGATAGATGTATAGTTGACATACTGGATTTGATGTAATATGTGTTGATTATTAGTGACACACACACACACACACACACACACACACACACACACACACACACACACACACACACACACACACACACACACACACACACACACACACACACATTAAAGCATGCAAACTCACAGCAACAAATGCACACTGAAAACCATAGCTCTGTAAACTTTTCACTATTAAGGCAAAAAGTATTTGGTGTTCAGTGTTCAGATGATGTAATGTGACTTTTTTCCCCTGAAGATACACTGTTAATAATTATTACCTTTTTTAACATTTCACAGTACTTCATTTGTTTTTCCTGTTAATCAGTACTGCAGTATGTCATATTCATTAAAATGTAGGTACTTTACGAAAATTTATTTATTTTTCTTAAGAATGGCTTCTATATTTTGCTGATATCATTACAGGAAAACTGAACTTGCAAAAATGGCAGCTACTACGTTAAACGTTTATAACGATTAGCTAATAGAGAAAATGCTATATTGGCCAGTATATCTTAGCTCGAAAGTAATTTGTCTGTTTTATTTCTTATGTACAAGAAAAAGTAACATTACTGTAAATAAATTCTAACTTCACTGCTCAACTTTCCATGGTGGGTGTAGACATATTTATTTTATTACATATTTTCATTTTTTTCAGAGCTTTGCTCATGTCATCTAATTACTAGACTCTGAGTGTTTGAACCTCATGAGTTATGTGAAATAATTTGGAAAAACAAGTCAGCAATTTAGTAATAAATCTTATTCATATCAATGTGGTTTATTTAAGTAAAATACAAGTTGAGTTGTGGTTAATTGCATCACTTAACTGCCGTCTGAGGAATCCTGCAGATCTGAAGGCTCTAAAGGAGAGGCATTTACAAAAAAAGCATGTTATTCATCTATTTGTTTTCATACTCCATGACTTTAATAACCTTATGTACCAGCAAAGAAATAAATCAAAGTGACAAAGAACAGGTTACTTTACATACTAAAAAAGATCAATATATCAATAAATCAATACTGCTCTGTTATTTTACTCTAATTTGTTTGATGGTTACTTGTGTCAAATTATGTTTTAATAAGCAAGCAATACAGCCTGACTGTGTGGATGTTATTAGGGAAATAGTTTGCTTAAGGCTATTGTGAGGCCAGAGAATGTATCCTGGACTGCATTACTGCACTAAGAATATGGGATTTCTGTTAAATTGTTTTGTATTTGTTTTATTATTAGTATATGCGTTTTTTAATATTTTTGAAGTAAAATAGTTCCTCCGCAGTTATTGGAGGACATATTTTACATCAAACTATATATATATATATATATATATATATATATATATATATATATATATATATATATATAGGCACAGTAAAGTCTCAGTTAACCGGAATTCAAGCAACCAGCAGTCTCACACAACTGGCAAAAAAAAAAAAATCGAAGAAATGCAGTACAATTTTCGTGTGTTGCATTTTCCACCCCCCCCCCCCTACACACACACACACACAGAAACAGACCTTATGTTTTTAGAGTTTTAAAAAGGAAGATAGGAATACATTCCCTCTCTCCCCAACCTGAGACAAGTCAAACAAACAAATAGTATAGGGTACAGTATTAGTCAGGCATATTTTTAACAGTAATTCTCAAGCAACCGAAAACTACAGTTATCTGTTATCTACCAATCCCCATGAGTGCCAGTTAACTAAGTGTTTGCTATATATATAATATATATATATATATATATATATATATATATAAAATATGTAAGAACTTAATGTCTACATAAGCATATACACATGCACTCACACACACACACACACACACACACACACACACACACACACACACACACACACACACACACACACACATATAATGAATTTCATATATATATATATATATATATATATATATATATATATATATATCCTGAAATATTACAATCCTGAACTTCATAATCTGGAATCCAAAATCCTGAAAACTCAAAATCCTGAATCACAAAATCCTGAAAATATACAGGACACAAAGAATGACAATATTCCAGTACAAGGAGACAGAGAGACACATACAAGACAAAGGATAGCACTTTTCACCAAGTATGGGCAAGGGAGCAAGCCCATCTGCACCCCCACACCCCTGCTAATTAAATATATAAACTCCAAGATTGCGCTCCACAGACAAAAATGGCAACCATACCATCACATCTGTTCATGACTGCCTGTTGTAACCTGTAACACACACACACACACACACACACACACACACACACACACACACACACACACACACACACACACACACACACACACACACACACACACACACACACACACACACGCAAGCATACACAGTACTTTTGTTTTATTTTCCCACATTCACTATATGTGACTTTAAGTCATGGCTAGCAAAGAGAGAAATAGAATGGGAAGTCCTTGTAAGTGTAGTTAATTTTGTTATTAGAGTCATCTGCTTCAGTTTTGTAGCTCTTTACTTTGTTTTATTTTTTACACTCGTTAAACTGTCACATTTAGTGAGCATAAAGAAGATGGCAGCAAGTTCATTGTTGTAACTTCATCCATGCTTCTTTGTGGCTTAATATGATGCCATGAAGCTGCGGACTTGATACAAGGCTCCCCCTGTACATTAATACACTGTTGGAGAATGTTTGTTTTCCAATAGGGTATTAAGTTTGTGATCCTCCCATATTCTAATGAAAAGTGATAACAAGGAAATAGAGAGCATCTCAGCCATACTCTCCAAAACAAAATTAATTATAGTCTTGAATGCTGTTAATACATTATGCATTATCTTATGTAACACATTTTGTTATCTTTGTATGAATTATTACTCATTTCTCAGCAGTGACATAAATTCAGTATGGACCTTTTAAGTTCATGCTTTTATGCATCACAGGAAATGCATGTCTTTGCGTTATTTTAGAAGGCTACTTTTATTAAGAGGAGAAGGAGGGTGTGCATCTTTTTAGCCACAGCTCAAATGAACTAAAGTAAATAAATGTTCAGTGTCCAGGAGCATGGTATTAAAGACACACATGGCCCAAATAATATTTTTTAAACCCTGGACCTGCAGATCATCGTTTCTAACCTGCTTTGCCATTAATCTGTAGTAACAGCTGAGATATTATAAGCAGATGAAGCATCCTGTCTCCCTTGTACAATCTAATGATGCAAATGAGAGCAGAGTATGTACATACGCACCATTCTGCCAAGGTAATGGAGCACTTCAACATTCCTCCAGTGCAAAACATGTAAGCAAGTAGACAATGAAGATATTAACAGGGTGCTTCAACATCTCACTTAGAATGGCTTAAATGAATAATTATTTTAACTGGGAATTTCGGTGGTAAAACCTGGTCAATACTCGCAAGCTGTAGGCAAGGGACAAGTTGGAGTAATGTACTGTTTCCTTTCCATCTTTAGTTGGATACTTACTGTACTGTGTTTGGAAAGGTAAAATGCCCCAGCACCTTGGCTGAAGTGATGCATTCCTGCACATTCTTGCTCATATTTTGTCTTTGTGAAATACACGCTTATGAGGAGAGTTGATGCTCCTGCACTTTGACCGTTTCTCAGTGGTTTCAGTAGGTTAATCATAGATCAGCTGCAGTTGTGATCATGGGACCCTAGGTTTGAGTCCTAGCTGAGGCATATACATCTTCAGTTCTCTGCTTTTGAACATTGCCTGGGGGCTCCACTGCCAAGTTCTGAGACGTTCTACTGTGAGTCCCAGAACTTTTTTATTCACAGAAGGGTGACTAGCAAGTAAATATGAGAACTCAGCTGTGATATTGTTTTTAAATGCAAGGGCTTCACCCTCACACCCCCCATACACTATACTCAAATACTTACTCCAAGATTAGTACTTTGGAGTTAGGGAAATACTCCAAGATATGGCAGTCTTGACTTTAGTATGCATGCATTACACTTATGCATTTGAAAATAAAATCCTTGAATTCACAGTTGTGAGTGATGAACATTTAAATTACACCTTCTCTATACCTTTACTAGCTAAGCTCATACCCGGTGTAGCAGTCCAGGTCATCAGTGGCTGAGGGGGTGTGCTGTAGTACTCTATCATTTTTTTATCTTTGTCTATAGTTCCTTAAATGTACTGTAGTGAGGGGAGTTAATGCACTTCATCACCTTGGCTGAGGTAATGCACTGATGCATAAATTAGATCTTATTTTGTTGGCATTTTAAAAAGGAAGATAGGAATACATTCCCTCTCTCCCCAACCTGAGACAAGTCAAACAAACAAATAATATAGGGTACAGTATTAGTCAGGCATATTTTTAACAGTAATTCTCAAGCAACATTGCCTCAGACAGGAGATGTATACCTTAAACCTAATAAAAATACATGAACTTATTAAAAAGTGGCAAAATATATATGTGAGGAGGTTATTAAAATAGTTAAAGCTTTTCATCATGTGTTCAGATGTCTATTGACTATGAAAAACACTGCTTCCGCACAACTCTACATTTGCATGCTGCTACAATAGAGTTTTTGTTCTGTGGTGTAAGATTAACTGTCTGCTGCCACTGTTACCTGTAGTTTTACAATCTATACCCTTCTGAGCCCCTCATACCAGGATTTCCAGCCTGTGATCATAGCTAGTGGATAATAAATGCCCTTGTCAAGGAATATGGAGAAATCAAGGCATCTTGGTATAATCCTGCTCTTTCACAGTTAATAATTTTATGCCTTGCTATAAATTCCCTGAGGGTTGATACATACACTGATACAATGCGTGCACATGCATGGTCCCAAGGATAACTAATTAACATGCCCCACTGATATAATGCATGCACATACACTCTCCCATGCAGACAAATTAACATGTCACAGTGATATAATGCATGAACGTAGACACTCCCACACATAACAATTTGACATGCTCCACTGATATAATGCAAACGCATGCACACTCCCATGCATGACAAATTGAAATGCCCCACTGATATAACACATGCACATGTATGCTACCATGTATGTCACATTGACATGTACCACTCCACAATGCCCATTGTGTACCTCTACTTATCTTCCATTTGAGTGTAGTATAACACTGAAAAATCCCACACTCTTTCGCTGAGGTAGACATTTTGGCTATCTGCCATGCAGGTCTGACCACTGACTGACTATCTAGCTTCTCAAGTAACTAGATGATCCAGCGTCACCAGCATCAAAAGTGAATTCCCTGTATATATATATATATATATATATATATAGAGAGAGAGAGAGAGAGACAGACAGACAGACAGAGAGGGTCTACTGAAGAGTGCTCTTCTGCTCGTGTCCTAGAAGAGCTAATTAAGATAGAATTGAAGGTCAAATCTTAAGAACATTATTAAAGCAACGGTCTAGTTTAGTGTTGACAAAAAAAAAAAAAAACTCACAGACTCAGTGTTCTTGTAGTCCAGTGAAATCAATGGGTTTTTATACCATAGAAAAGTGGATGGTAATAACCCTCCTGGAGCCATCCTTCTGGAAGTGGTTGTGACAGGATTGGGCTTGGCCTACCCAGGGGATTGGTCACAGTAGAATGGGTCGCCACAGTGTTTTATAGTTACAACAATCATTTACTTCAGTAAAGTTCTTGTAATGTCAAATATATAGGATCTGTCTTTCCTAAGTTTTAACAACAGAAACATCCTTGCTATCTTAATCCTGTCAAAAGTAAAAGCACACAATTTAAAAACATATACTTACAAAATCACACATTTGAAAATAAAAAAAATAAAAACAAAATGTGAAGAACAAGTGGTAATACTGACAGGTATTGTCTTTTAAGTAGTTATGTGTGCTTTCTGAGTGATGTATCATTCAAGTAGGAGGACATTTGTGTGTATGGTGGGGTGCATGTCTGTTTGCTCACACTTTCGTTGGTCTTCATCAGATCTGCCTATTTACTATTAAATATACTAAGATAAAGTACAACACTAAAATCATAAGGTTACTTGGGCAATACATGGATCTATTATTCCGGATTAAGGTAGAAAAAAATATGGAAATAACCGCATGGGGATCAGCTGGTCAAACATTTACATCAGGAGACTTAGCTAGGTAAACATAAAGTAGCCACGTATGCTTAAAAATAACCAAGAACATTGAAGAATAAGTATTAAAGCTGATGAGGATAATTGATAAAAATCTTCCATCAAATGTATTTACTTAGAATTCAGTCAATAAATGGAAAGAAGAATCTTGGCTGTTTTGTTGCCTTCAGAAGAACATGTGGTGGTCGAGTTCTCTCATGTTGAAGACACAGTTGATGGAAAAGGTGGTGTTTAATCTAGGAGGTTTGCTTGCCCTTAGCCTAATCTGCCATTTAGATTCTTTCTTTTCCATTTTGTTGTTTTTGTTCCATTGAGCTGCCCCTCAATCAATGTGGTCCAGGATGTGGAATTTGAAGTTGTGGTATTTTAGTTGTCTCTTAGCATGTTTGGCTAATGGATTGCTCAATGTGCCATTTCTGATGTCTGAGTAATGCTGGACTATCCTGGTTTAAATAGTCTTCCTAATGTAAAATGCATGGCAGTGATTGCATTGAGCCCTGTAAACAACTATATTGTGTCGCAGTTCCCAGAGTGGTGGCTGGGGTAGGACTTCCTGGCATTCGATCAATGGATACTGGCTCTGCTGCTCATATATTTGCAGTAGTTGCAGTGAGGGGAGCCACATGAGAAAGTCCCTTTCAGGTTGGTGTTATCCTAAGGATGGTAGGAACTTTGTTGATATAGTTCCATATGCTCTTGTTTTTTCTGATGGAGAATCTTGGTTGTTGTCTTGGATAGCTTGTTTGATCTCCAAGTACTCTATAGAGTAAGTGAGGGTGATGCTGGTGTTCCAGGTGTTCTTGTTCCCCTGTCAGTCAGGCCTTCTTAGCTCTCTATGTGGGGCGTTTGTTGGGTTGTCAAGGTTGGGGTCATTATATTTCTTCCGGCTTATGATGGGGTTGAGTATTTGATGATGAAAACGTTCACTGTATCCTGTTGCCAAAAAATCTGTTTTTAGGTCAATGATGTTCTTGGTGAATGCTTCTAGTTACTTGGATACCCTGTCAGTTTGGAGACCTTGTGATTTTATGATGTTTCACTTCATTCTGTGGAGATGCATGCCGCTGTTGTACACACTTCATTCTGTGGGGATGCATGCCACTGTTGTACACACTTCATTCTTTGGGGGTGCATGCTGCTGTTGTAGACACTTCATTCTGTGGGGGTGCATGCTGCTGTTGTACACACTTCATTCTGTGGGGATGCATGCCACTGTTGTACACACTTCATTCTGTGGGGGTGCATGCTGCTGTTGTACACACTTCATTCTGTGGGGGTGCATGCTGCTGTTGTACACACTTCATTCTGTGGGGGTGCATGCTGCTGTTGTACACACTTCATTCTGTGGGGATGCATGCCACTGTTGTACACACTTCATTCTGTGGGGGTGCATGCTGATGTTGTACACACTTCATTCTGTGGGGGTGCATGCCGCTGGTGTACACACTTCATTCTGTGGGGGTGCATGCTGCTGTTGTACACACTTCATTCTGTGGGGGTGCATGGTGCTGTTGTACACACTTCATTATGTGGGGATGCATGCTGCTGTTGTACACACTTCATTCTGTGGGGGTGCATGCTGCTGTTGTACACACTTCATTCTGTGGGGGTGCATGATGCTGTTGTACAGCATCAGGTTGATCCAGGTAGGTTTCCAATAGAGGTCACTGGTGAAGAGACTGGTGGGGGGATTTATGCTGAAGTTCATGCAGATGTTGATGTGTTGAAAGCAAAACTTCAGTTTTTTGAGATCAATGTTCCACATAATAGATAAATCTGAGGTAGCAGCTAATGTGGGCAAAAAATGGGGTGTGGTAGATGATTTTCTTCCTTCGATTTCCCTAAAGCTGCGTTGGCCAAGCTTGGGGCCATGGCTTTAACAATTACTAACCCTGTAGTTTGTCTGAAGTAGTGTCCTTTGAAATGGAAGAAGTTGTTCCTCGGAAGTTAGTAGAGAAGTCTGCATATGACATCTGTCTTACCTGGTAAAGCCTCCCATTCTGTGCTATAAGCTTTGATGACAGTGGTGAAACAATAGTCAAGAGGGAGTACCATGTATAAAGCTTCAACATCTGTTTTAAAAAGGATAGCTTCTCGATTGGTAGTTATGTTACTGATCTTTTTATGAAAATACATTATGAAAGGAATATCCCAGGTGACTGGACAATAAGCTTTCTAGTGCCAGAACAAAGGGGAAATTCACAAATGTGGGCAGCACAGAGAATCGAATGTCTGTCACATTGCATGAAAGAGCTGGAGGGAGTGCCTGAGTAGCAGATGGAAAATAGTATGGGTACAAAATACAGGTTGCCTACACGTGATCGAAATTTCAAAAAGCCAATTCCCATATGGCCGAGACCATATGATCAACTTTTGAAATTTTGATCATGCAGAATGGGTATCTCCGTATAGTGCAGAATGGGAAGATGTAGTGCAATCTCAGAGTTGTTATGTTTAAATTGCAGGGGTTATTTTTAAATTGCACTGTGGGTGCAGGGGGCTTGCCCCCCCCCCGCTAGTAACATATAGGTAAGTTTTTTTTTTTTTTTTTAAATTGTTCAAAATTTCAAAAGTCGATCAGATGGTCTCAGCCATATGGGAATTAGCTTTTTGAAATTTCGATCATCTATAGTAGAGCCACGAAATACAGGGCTTATTACTTAAGTAGAGCTGTAAATAAGAGTTAAATTACTGATTCAAGATTATTGGCTCTCATCTTCAAGGCTGAGTTGAGTTCTTGAGTGTGTTTTGTCCACCATGTAGTACCTCATTAGAGTTGTCTGAATTATTTTATTAGAATGTGCCTTGAGGGCAGCAACAAAACTTGTTAAATGCAGCTAGCAAGGTTAGCTCTTCAGAAGAAAAGATTTTTTTGTCTAATAATCTGACATTCTACCCATTTTCCACAGGGGGCTGTCTCACCTCTGCTCACAAGGCAGGGTGAAAATAATGTCCAGAATATATGTATACTAACAGAAGTAAACATCCTAGATAATGTAGTGTTCAGCATCATTTTGTTTCTTCATTTGCACTGTACCAAAACTAAAATTACATACTTTAAACTAGTAATACAGTGAGGTCAAAAAGAGGATTATGTTGGACTGAAATTCATAACACCTTATCGTTAATGTATGAAACTTTCCCAGTGCAAACTTAAAGGGAGTGAGATATGTCTGTTTAATCACAGGAAGCAGATGGATTACATCCCTGCACTTCCATACACAATAATGCTCCCACTGCACTCTGTTTCCATTAGGGGTGCCGTATTGATCTCTTCATTATGCAGACCATGATTGCCTAGAAAAATTCTTTACAGAGTTGTTATCATTATATAAGAACTGAAAATCATATGTATTTCACCAGAAACAAAAACACCCCCATATCACAACCCTAGTCACAGAAGTACATTCTGGATATTTCAGAACAGAATTATATTAATAATGTGGGCTCAGTCTCATAGAATGCGTGTTTCTTTTCATAAAATGCAATACAGAATATCAGAAAAATACTCCTATGTGCTAAATGTCACTTTCCAGATTAGTGTAGATATTGTATGTTACTTTTCTGTTGCTGTAAAGTGCAATGCATAATGCTACAGCCCTATTCAGAGAAATACAGGTTTAGTATTTCACAATAACACATATTACTGCAAAGATGTCACTTTTTTTTCTTTTTGCTGAAAAGTCAGTTGTTTCTTGAAAGTTTCAGTTTTCATGTATTAGGTTTTTACTACTAGCTCTGCTGAATAACAATAAAAAATGATAAGATGTGTTTTCTTTGAAGAACTTGTAAGTTACACAACTGGTGTAAGTAAGAAAGGCAGACTAGATTTTTGTTAGCTGTTGAGAGAAATTTGACAAATGATAGTAAAAGCTGCTACCTTCATTGCATTCACAGCACATACTTAAGGAATAGAGTGCATTCACTATGTGTATCATCGGGACTCTCACTTTCTGCTCATGGCTGACTTCCTTCAAGTTTCAGGGACAACTGATGAATGGTAGAGCTAGACAATAATCTTTTCAGCACTAGTAAATGAGATTGTGTGTTACCAAAACACTATTTGTTTAGTTAATGTGCGTTTTTGTTATAACACTTTACTTTGCAATATATACTAATAATTGTATAGATCATTTTGTTTTTAATACAAGGTAATAGTGTATATTACTGATACCCAATTTAAAATAATGTTAAGTCCAGTAGGCCAAGGGCCTCACCAAAACAGTGCCATACCTGGCTCTACAATTACTTAAACCAGCCTTTAAGATGAATACTGCAATATAAATAATGAAGATAATACATGATACCACAATGTGTGGCTGGCTGTGAGGAAAGACATATCCAGATGTAAGATTTTGCTAAAAAGACTGATTATTATTAATACTGAAGAAATGCCAAACCTAGGAGCCATGGGAGGTGGTCCTCAGCATTTATATGAGTTTAAAAAAAATGCAGTAATGTGAGGATACATATAGGGTAGACAGAACGTTGGGTTAATAGGTTATAGACTGTAGCATTCCATGCAGGAAAGTTAGTAATGAAAGTAAAGCAAGCAGTCTTTTTGCTGTTTGTGTTGTACATTTGGAATATACTAAGAGCAAAGTAAATGCGTTTAGGAACACTATAACAGACAGACAGACAGGAGGAAGAGGGGGAAGATTGGTTAAATATAAAAGATAATCATACTAAAGCTAAGAAGCAGCAACAACAACCACAAAAATCTTAATTGGTAGGATATTCATATAAAGTAAAACAAAAACAGAAGGTCTAAACTGCTGTACGTGGCTGACAAACAGTGGCATAAATAAGTAACAAAGTGAAAAAAAACTTTAACATGAATACATCTCTTAAAAAATAAAACCATGTACAGTTACTTATCTTTATTACAATGCAGCGTGAGAAATGTACAGATTTCCCATTGATTGCCAAACTAAAAGAAACACTACAATGAAACAATCTATATGAAGTCATGTCTCTAGATTCTAACGGAGTTAATTACATTTGGTGACTCACATCTGTAGCTTAATTTTGTGGGTTAAGAGAACTTAATTGCATTCCTAGCACTACATGTTTTATTTTAATAACTCAGTGGGGATATTTACAACTGTGTTCCTGATGGAGACCAGAAATCCAGGAACTAAACTTCCTGTGGATTCTTGCATTCCTCCTTGCATTCCTTACTGAATGTAAATCTGAAAAGGGCAGAAGGGGAAATGATGCAGCTGCAGGGACATTTCATTCACTGTTTATTAGAGAAGAGTATGGGCTTACAGACAAACACAGGGTAGGGTCGGTAAGAGGAAGAATCAGTTTTCATAATTTGGTAAAACGTACTGAAGAAACAGTGCTTCCAGGACTGAAACTACAATGCCAGATTCATGATAAATTAGGCTTTTTCAGTGTTCGCAGTACCACTGGAAAAAACAGTAGCTCTGCACGTGGAATTTTCAACAATTTGCTTTATACCATGGTGACATACATTGACTCTAGAGTAATGGACAGGCTTCCTGTTAAGAAAAACATAAAAAAGAATGTTTTTTCCAAACACAAGTCAGAGAATGCAGTGTCTGTTGTGGGTAAGTAGTGACAATGACTTAAGTGATAGAAAAAATGGAGGGTTTTCTAACCATGATAGAAAAAATGGAGGGTTTTCTAACCTCAAAAAAATAGGCTCTTCAAAAGGAGACATTAAACTTTGAATGGGTTAATATAGCAAATAATATAAAGCATGCAACATGTGCAGTAAAACATAAATGAATAAGATAGAAACATTGTGCCAGGCTGAAAGATGTTTCTTTGCATGATGGTTATAAAATTAATGTATATAATGCAAAAACCTCATCTAAAGCAATCATCCTGTTACCAAGAATACGTAGTGATAGTGCAATCTGCTTATTACTGTTTTGTTTCCTATTGATATGTTGTACTACATTAATTACATTGTATTATACTGTGTGTGGGTGTGTTTGTGACACACACACACACACACACACACACACACACACACACACTTGCATCTAATATTTTGAAAGCCTTCATCGCTCTGTATTTATTAATGCTATCAAGGCTAACTTGTAATTTGTCATTTGATTTTATTATCCCTAACTTTACTAACCTTGTTTGATATTTTTACTAGAGTGTATATAACCAGGAGCAGATGGCAATTTTCACATACCTTTCAAGTACAATGAAATACAGATGTGCACTTATGCAGAGTGTATGTAAAACAAGTTTATGTACATTGTTTAAATAGTTTTATATTAAATCATGGCAGTTAAATGGTGACGTTGAAAGAGTTGAGTCTTGTAGAACCCAAGACTTTTCCCACTGTGTTGATGCATTGCTACTTAAGTACATCTTGTTAAATAAGAATAAAACACATTTACAAGTATGTAAATGAGTTTAATTTGTATAATTTATTGACCACTTTATGTTACAAGAATGCTATGAATTTTAGAAATTCATTAATAAAATGACTAAAACAAAGATAATAAATAAAATCTTGATATCTGAGACTTGAGATATAGTCAATTGTAGTTCATAAATGAATAAACATAGTTAAAATTTGAAATACGTTATTCATTATTAAAACATACCAAAAGAGGACATAAGATGAACACAAAGTGACATTTTATTAATAAAAGTCTGTAATTTCCAACAAATGAATGTTTACATTCTAAAAGATAAGAACAAAATGATGTATTCCTTACAGCAACCAAGCTGTGTTCTTCTATGCTACTGCAGTATTGGAGGATGCTATGCTATAATATTTTTGAGGAGCATACAATTACTTCTGTGGCATTGTTGTTGTGTTTTAGAAAACTGGGGAGTAAACTTTGAGTCTACAAATGACAAACACGGCAGTAACAGTAACTCTGAGATCACTGACATATAATGTATGTGCAGATCTATGCAGAGTGTATGTAATCAGCTGCCTTCTTTATACTCCCACACAAGTGTCACAATATCTATAATCAGTGG
This sequence comes from Protopterus annectens, assembly GCF_019279795.1. NCBI lineage: Eukaryota > Metazoa > Chordata > Ceratodontiformes > Protopteridae > Protopterus > Protopterus annectens. Next base: position 488,534,451 of record NC_056734.1, read on the forward strand.
GTTTTATGGCTAGGATTTGTGAACTGCCTATGTCTAATGCAAGCCTGATAACCCATGACTGCTCTAGGTGTAAGGGCTGTCATAGAACTCAGTTTAGAGATATTTTCCTACACAATTCTGCTCACATCTCTGCATCTTCTGTACTAAAAGCATTAAAAGTTCTTTTTAATGTATGCAGCAGGTGAAGGTATGAGATCACCGACCCAACCACTTTTAGTGGAGTTTGTATTACAGTACACAATGAAAAATCCTAGTGCACAGTCAGTCCATGAACTGCTGTCTGCCTCCAGGCCTGGATATACTCAATGCCGTTCATCTGATCCCCACATGCATATCAGCAGCAAACAGTGACCACACCATCACCAACAACAACATCTCTCCTTGTTCTAGTGACATTTGGTAGTCTTAGCTTTTTAAATCCTAATAGTAATAGCTGGTCTCATTTCCCCCCACTAACCAAGCACCCTCTTGGCAATCTGTGGTATTACCTGACTCACCCTTGCATCTCACCTGTGACTGAAGTTCCCTTCCTTTCTTTTCACTTCTCCTGTCAGCGATCGGTGCTCCTGATCTCCCCTTCTGCAAAGTTCATTGTTTCTATCCTCCGTCTACACATCTCACTTCCTCACCAAGCTTGTCAGTAAATAATGTCCCAGTCTATACCTTTCAATGATGGAACTCACCTTTCATGTGGTCAATGAGCAGTCTGTAGCATCAGCCTTGCTCACTTCCTCCTGTTAGGGATTAGCATGCCATGCCTCTTCCCTCACTGTCCTCACAATGTTCAGTGTGCAGTGCTTATCCACAATATAATTCCAATGGTAATCATTTTGCCTTCTCGGTCACTAATTTTTTCCTGTGCCACTACTGTGTCAGACACGTGTTAATGAAGCTTAAGAGTCATGCAATGTAGTATAGTGTACCTGATTTGCTATATAGTAATGGCCATGCAACACTGCATTATATCTGGCTATACCACATTGTCAAGGTTTGATGGCTCATTATGAATCCCATCTAATAAATGTGTGCTATATTACACTTATAAATCCTTAGATCTATTCAATCATCAGTTTCTTTTTTAAGACTTAAGGTTGCATACTTTTTTTTTTTTGGAAATTAACTGATTATGCATTTGCTCACAGAAAGTAATTTACATAAATAAATAATGATGCATCAAGCTATTTGTTATTATGTTTTTTTCATTTATTAAAAGAGCAAACCCACTGGGCATAAGCATTTTCCAAAGGTGATCAGGGAGTAATATTTGGATGGTTGCATTGCTGAAAATTGCACAGTAGGCAAATGGAGACTGAGGGAAAGAAACCATGGACTACAAGATGAACCTTGTTAGTATCTTATAGCCTTAATCCTCTAGAGACCATAAAACAATAAAGTAAACAAGAAAAAAAAGATTACTTCTATACTAGCTTATACATACAATTTTTATTAAATTTACTTTTATCATATGAAAAATCTAGATTTTATATTATATGTACATTGTGTGCATTTTCTAGTTTTACTAAACTATTTCATCTGAGATGATAAACGTACCCTTGACTGAAGTCAGTAAATTGAAAGGAGTGTTATATTTTTGACGAATGTATAAGTGCTTTTAATTTACCAAAATTCAAAGTTAGCACATCTTTAAAACATGTTGTAACAAATTATATAGTTGGGTTGAAAAATAGGTTTAGAAGGAGAGGAGGATGGCTGGGCAGAAAATGACTGAATGGTGTTGGGATCAATTGTAAGCAAAGGCAAGAAGAGAATGTGATAAGAATAATGGAATGAAATGACAGAGACATGAAAGGGTATTTACGGTACTGGAGTAAGAGGGAGTGACAATGAGAAGGGAAGCAGATGACATAGAGACATGAAAGGGTATTTACCGTACTGAAGTAAGAGGGAGTGGCACAATGAGAAGGGAAGCAGATGACATAGAGACATGAAAGGGTATTTACCGTACTGAAGTAAGAGGGACTGGCACAATGAGAAGGGAAGCAGATGACATAGAGACATGAAAGGGTATTTACGGTACTGAAGTAAGAGGGAGTGGCACAATGAGAAGGGGAGCAGGAAAAGAGGGCACAGAGAGCTATGGAAAGGGTGGAAGTAAAGAAGGTGGGGCAACAGGAGAGAGAGAAGGCATGGTGGCAAGGAGAGGAGGAGTTTGAAAGAAAAGTGTAATATTGATCAGGCAGGACAGCGAAAGCAGGCTGGGCTTAAACAGATGAAGAAAGGGAAGACATATTTTTATAATGCATACCCTTTACAGTATTCTTTCCAGCTCTATAAACATTTTCATTGTCATTCTGTCTTAAGATCTGACTAGCAAAATAAAAAATCAGAAAAATGAAGTTACATCAAGACAATTGCATACTTCTAAGCTAGAAAGAGGAGAAAAGTTGAACATAAAGAGTATCCATTTGAACTTATTTGTATATAAATTATTTAAAACGATTCCTGATATTGTGATTGCCTCGAGTTCCAAACCCCAGCGCTTCACTTAATGAATGTTTCTCATAAAATATTCAGTTACACATGAAGAGGTGTTTGTTTCTTGAGGCAGTGTTTCACTTCATATACCAACCCTCAGATGTTTCTTAATTCAACATATATAAATTTAGAAGTAATCTACGATAGCGCTGTGGATATTAATTGTGTGTGTGTGTGTGTGTGTGTGTGTGTGTGTGTGTGTGTGTGTGTGTGTGTGTGTGTGTGTGTGTGTGTGTATACGTTTGTGTACATTTGTTCATAGGTTCATAGCTGTGTACTAGGCTAATGGCCCTAGATCGTTTACAAGCTTAGCCCCAAAAACTTGCCCAGGCACTGTGCCACCTGATGTTAGTTCACAGTGCCCTTATCCAGTAGAGCAATTGGAGTGACCCCTGGCGTGAACTTTCTGTTACCCATCCACTCGTCAAGATTTCTCTTGAAGAAGGCCAGCAAAGGTGCTCTGCTTGACATGAATGGGAAGCTTATTCTAGAGTATGGGCAGTCTTTGGGAGATGAACCTGTCCCTCCAGCATGTTCTGTTAATTGTGGTAATGAGATTGCGATCTCTGGAGCATGTGGTGTGGGGGGATTGGGATTTCTTTAGGTGTAGCATTTCAAGTAGGGCTGGGTTGGACATGGCTTTGAAAGTCAAGCAGAGATCACCCCTAAGTAGATGATAAGAGACTGAAAAAAACTGAAGTTTATTGAGTCTGCCCATGTAGGACATGTGTTTAAGGCCTAGGATCATTTTTGCAAGGTACTTTTCTGGCCTCTCCAGCTATTTTAGGTGTCTGGTCAGCTACATGCCAAATGACGCATTATATTCGATGACTGGTCTAATGAGGGATGAGTAGAGAGGGATGATGACCTCTTTCTTCCTGGATGCGAAACCTTTGGTTATAAGATGTGTTATCTGGATCATTTATTCATTTCTTTTGCTGGTAAGACTTAGACAAGAAACAGTGCTTCTGGGACTGAAACTGCAATGCTAGGTTAATGATAAATTAGGCATCTTCAGTATTTATAGCACTTATTATAGGTATGTGCAGAAATAGAGCAGAACTAGCACAATTATATTTCTGGAAATAAAGCTACTAAAAGCTACTTTGATGGGATAATGCATCGTGAAACAATATTAGCTAGGATATGCAAGATGCAGCAACCATAATTTCTTAATGTCTGTGACTGAAGTTTTGGTTAAATGTTGAAACTTGTCTGTTAGGTATGTTTACAAATAAGACTCGCACATCATAATACAACCTCTTATGCTTCCAGCAGCATGGCGTCAGTAAGGTATCACAGTCATACTTTCTTTCTGTGTAGCTTTACCTTTATTATTTATCATGCAGTTCTGTTAGAGAAATCATACCTCTGCACTCTTCCAAGACCCAACCAAAGGACTTAGCTGAGTGCTCCAGCCTCTTGATAATATAGAGTGAGGGCTTGTCTGTTAGCTCCCTTTATTGGCTCTCTGGGCTTTCTAACTTTATCTTTGCCTACGCTTAATAGGTTTATTCCAGCTTGTTATTGCTTTTTAAAATATAAATTCATGAATTAGCCTCTTGGATATTTTTGGTGATGGGGTTGGTACTGACTGGAGATGTGACATTTTGCATCATAGTTTATAACAATGGAGAAATATTATATATTGGTGCAAAAAAGCATATTGTTAGCAACTTAACATAACTGGGGAGGAGCTGTGAGGCAGAGCAAGATACAGCATGTTAAAAAGCCCGAGGAAACCAACAAGGGCAACATTTATCACTGAACTCTGAAATTCCAACAAAAATAAAGGAGATGAGACATGCTTACAAACAAAACACTATTGTCTACCAATTAACTATATTCTTAAATGCCTGATAGAGCTAATGGAGTGGGGCTTTAACATAAGAGAAAACTGTTTTTGGGAAACCAACATTTAAGATTGTACTGCTGAATTAAAAAAATAAGATATGCATTATTACTAGTGGTACATTGTAACAAAACACTATTTGAGATGCCTGATTGTGGCTGGGGACAACTGGAGGTGCAAAAGTTTGCACTGTGCTTTATAGCAACGGAGAAGCAGTACAGGTGTAAATTTCCATCTTTATATCATAACCTAGCAACTATGATCATGTAAAATGACCTACTGCAATTAAATCAATATATGTGATCAACGAAAATGCAAAGCAGAGACAGCTTTAGCTGTAATGAGGAAGACCACATTATTGGCTAATTTGCATGTTTCTGAATTGCAGTTGTTTATCTCTTGTGCTAATAGCACATGACAAAGTTAGTGTCCACTGACAACTTAAACATCACATTGGCACAGGCACCCTCACACACACACACACACACACACACACACACACACACACACACACACACACACACACACACACACACACACACGCATTTAGGCATTCACACATACGCACACAAGCATTTAGGCATTCACACATGCACACACATAAACAACCACTCAGCATTACACCCCACTCACCCATTCACCCTCATTCATGCTCTGGCAGACAGACACATACTACACACATTGACACTCTTTATCCACAATCTACTCCCCCCACACACACACGCACTATGACCAATCAGGCAGACACATGCTCACACACACACACACACACACACACACACACACACACACACACACACACACACACACACACACACACACACACACTGTTCCATACAAATACACATTCATAAGTGCTACACCCCATATCACCACTGAACTTTACTGAGCTGATGTGCACATTAACTTATTCCTTTCCATTGGCTTCAATGACTGATCACTGTATTTTTGGCCAAGTTAATTTTTTTGCTAACTGTGGAGATTTATGCAGCTGAGTGATTAATCACTAGGCACCATGAATCTGTAACTGCAGTCATTTCCTGTGGAGATCACATGGCTTATTAGCATTAGCCGCTCCCCCAAATTTCCTCATTACCATACACTACAGCTAGCAGGACCACCCTCTGTTTGCTGTGCTGATGCTTCTGTTTGTAGAAATTCAGTATGGTACGATGGTATCTGAATTTGGAGGGTTACCATGAGGGGTTAGATGCTCAAAGTAAAGGTTACTGCTCATGGTAACCCTTTCTGAATCCCTGGGTTTCCCTATCTGTCTGTCTTTCTTTCTCTCTCTCTCGCTCAAATTGTAGTACAGCAAGGGAGAGAAAACAAATTGCTAAATTATGACCTAGGTTAGCATAAGGATTGCAGTCTCCAATGTCCCAGTGACTCAGAGTGAGTCTGAGAAAAGTTACCATTTGAAAAAATAGATTTCTTTTGTTTTTAGTAAGAGGTCCACTCCCTTTTGAGTGCATTTACATTTAGGTCTAGATTGTAAGATTTCCCAGTCCTTTAGTTCACAGACTGCACTATATTTATCCCAATAATTTATCCATAACATGAATTTCCCTGACAAACTATAGTATTACTTAACCAAATACTTTTTTTGGTATATTAACATTTGGACTAAAATCTTGCTAAACAAAACTTACAAAAATACAATATTTGTCTTTTTAAGGATGGAGATTGCTTAAATGTATTATTACTGTTAAGAGTTTTCACAATAAAACTAGGGAGGCATGGTCACCAAGTAAACTACCCAAGTTAAGTAAAGAACATTTTTGTTTTTTCTGTATGTATATATGTATACATGAATAAATGATACACCTGATGAGTCCTTCTGTGAGCTGGTGACTTTGGCAGGTACCCTGTCTGCCCTGGCCTTCCCAGCCTCTGCTTGATTTGCCTCATTTTGTCCCTGTTTGTCTCTGTCTATGGTGCACTTACAGTTGCTTCCCACTGACTAAGGTACACTTACAGTTGCTTCCCTCTGACTATGGTGCACTTACAGTTGCTTCCCTCTGACTATGGTGCACTTACAGTTGCTTCCCTCTGACTATGGTGCACTTACAGTTGCTTCCCTCTGACTATGGTGCACTTACAGTTGCTTCCCTCTGACTATGCTGCACTTACAGTTGCTTCCGTCTGACTACGATGCACTTACAGTTGCTTCCCTCTGACTATGGTGCACTTACAGTTGCTTCCCTCTGACTATGGTGCACTTACAGTTGCTTCCCTCTGACTATGGTGCACTTACAGTTGCTTCCCTCTGACTATGGTGCACTTACAGTTGCTTCCCTCTGACTATGGTACACTTACAGTTGCTTCCCTCTGACTATGGTGCACTTACAGTTGCTTCCCACTGACTAAGGTACACTTACAGTTGCTTCCGTCTGACTACGATGCACTTACAGTTGCTTCCCTCTGACTATGGTGCACTTACAGTTGCTTCCCTCTGACTATGGTGCACTTACAGTTGCTTCCCACTGACTAAGGTACACTTACAGTTGCTTCCCACTGACTATGGTGCACTTACAGTTGCTTCCGTCTGACTATGGTGCACTTACAGTTGCTTCCGTCTGACTACGATGCACTTACAGTTGCTTCCCTCTGACTATGGTGCACTTACAGTTGCTTCCGTCTGACTACGATGCACTTACAGTTGCTTCCCTCTGACTAAGGTACACTTACAGTTGCTTCCCACTGACTAAGGTACACTTACAGTTGCTTCCCTCTGACTAAGGTACACTTACAGTTGCTTCCCACTGACTATGGTACACTTACAGTTGCTTCCCTCTGACTATGGTGCACTTACAGTTGCTTCCCTCTGACTATGGTGCACTTACAGTTGCTTCCCTCTGACTATGGTACACTTACAGTTGCTTCCCTCTGACTAAGGTACACTTACAGTTGCTTCCCTCTGACTATGGTGCACTTACAGTTGCTTCCCTCTGACTATGGTACACTTACAGTTGCTTCCCTCTGACTATGGTGCACTTACAGTTGCTTCCCTCTGACTATGGTGCACTTACAGTTGCTTCCCTCTGACTATGGTGCACTTACAGTTGCTTCCGTCTGACTACGATGCACTTACAGTTGCTTCCCTCTGACTAAGGTACACTTACAGTTGCTTCCCTCTGACTATGGTGCACTTACAGTTGCTTCCGTCTGACTATGGTGCACTTACAGTTGCTTCCCTCTGACTATGGTGCACTTACAGTTGCTTCCCTCTGACTATGCTGCACTTACAGTTGCTTCCGTCTGACTACGATGCACTTACAGTTGCTTCCCTCTGACTAAGGTGCACTTACAGTTGCTTCCCTCTGACTATGGTGCACTTACAGTTGCTTCCCTCTGACTATGGTGCACTTACAGTTGCTTCCCTCTGACTATGGTACACTTACAGTTGCTTCCCTCTGACTATGGTGCACTTACAGTTGCTTCCCTCTGACTATGGTACACTTACAGTTGCTTCCCTCTGACTATGGTGCACTTACAGTTGCTTCCCTCTGACTATGGTGCACTTACAGTTGCTTCCCTCTGACTAAGGTACACTTACAGTTGCTTCCGTCTGACTACGATGCACTTACAGTTGCTTCCCTCTGACTATGGTGCACTTGCATTTGCTTCCTGTTATACAGGTGTTTGCCTGGTATCATCAGATAATTATACAGGTGTTTACCTACTATCATCAGATCATTAGTAATGGTACTAATATGTTGACTGCAGATCTCTGCTATTGCAGACTTAAAAGGTGTGAGGCTGAATGGTCAACTGAGCTGGAATGCACCCTCCTAGGGAAGGCATTTTTTTACTCTTATCTGGAAAAAGCCATGGACTGAAAAAGCCCTTCAATCAACCTTACAGCCACATAAATTAACTGCAGTGAATGAACAATAGATTGAATGAATGAATGAATGAATGAATGAATGAATGAATGAATGAATGAATCTGAGCTATAATTACAGTTGAATTAATGACTGATTATCACACCAAGTCATTGCTTTTGCCAAGGTTTGGAATAAGGCTATCTTCTCCTGGGATCTTATTGGAGTGGATGTCACAGGAAGTAGCTGGAAGTTATAATACTAAACTACTCCATGAGCTGGATGTTGCTGGAGATTGACCCCCGGATTTACTAATCTTTCATGCAGGACTAATCTAGTCCTGCACAGAAGCGGCAGTTGAAGAGGAGGACGGCAGTGCACCATGCATATTAATGAAGGCGTGTTGCCTGAACTCCTAATGTTACACGAAGTGTGGACAAATGCAGAGGGTGTGTCCGAGAGCAGAGCTTTCAGAATAAACATGCCCCTGCAAAGTAGAACAGAAGAATGTACAAATAAATGAGTGAGACAGCTCACAAGTGTCCGCATATCCCCACCAACAGTCCCCATGTGTTCAACAGCAACAGTACAGTCAAATAAAATGAAGAAACCCTATTATTTTTTTTAAAAACCCCGAGTACAGATAACTGTAGGTGTGTGGGTTTGCCCATCGCCTAGCTACAGTTAAAGCAGCTGAAAAGTCTGAAGAGCTTAACAAGGAATATATATGCAAATGAAGCAGCACAGTAATAGTGGAGTGGTTAGAGGATCCGCCTAACGAACAGGCATTCCCAGTTTGAGTCCACTGCAGCACATATCATTTTCCACGAGAAATCTGTATATGAACATAATTTTACATCGTTTTGCCGTATAACTTACAGAACAACAATTAAATGTGAACTGGAGTACTGCATGAAATGCACATGTAAAGTGTCAGTGTCATAATAAATAAGGCACAAGTAGGCAGGTCTAAGCACAAACAAGTAGCGGTAAGAGTGTCCAAGTGTGTTTGCATAGGGGTAAGCATTGCCCACACAGAGTAAACAAAGTAGAAGCTAATGAGTGTAAAAAACTGGAACCAGAGGTTAGCACTGCTTACCATCACACAAACCCGCTTACAACCGATTTAAAGTGCCTTAATCACTCTGGATCCAACGGCCCAAGTTCCACCCAGCAACAAAATAAACTGCCTCAGCAAGGCTCAAACCCAGGACCCTGTACACTATAGTCACAGTAGTTAACCACTAAGCCATCATAGCAATAGATAAGCAAGATTAAGGCCATACATCCTGTACACCGTTAGGGCCAGCAACTCGGCACGTAAAAATTAACTGCCAATCATTAGCGGACTGGAGTTCCGCTGTGGCGACCTCTAACTGAGAAAAGCCAAAAGACACAACACAATATATATATATATATATATATATATATATATATATATATATATATATATATGTGTGTGTGTGTGTGTGTATGCAGACATATATATATATGTGTGTGTGTGTGTGTGTGTGTGTGTGTGTGTGTGTGTGTGTGTGTGTGTGTGTGTGTGTGTGTGTGTAGATATACACAGATATACAGCTATGATAGGAAACAGCACACAAGAATGACATATGTTCACAGCCTATGCCAATGGAAGTGAGGGGGCCAAGCAAGAAACATGTAACACATAGCATGACCTCCCCCCCAGCCGGACAGAGGAAACATACACACAAACCCAAAAACAATGTAAATTGTCCACTGCTCCCAGACCACAGGCAGGATACAACCAGAGGGGTACACAGTGCACCCGTGAAATCTAATCTTGGAACACAGACAGGAGCATCCCTTGTGGGACGCCCCAAAAATTTACATATTATGGAAGAAGCTGATGTGATGACCATTCTGGCCGGAGTGTGTACATACCTGGAATACAAGGGTGGGAAAGCCTGATGACCCATGGGTCGAGACAACGTACGACATGTGTCCAGTGAAGTGGAGAGCGGGCAGCGTGTAGTGGTGTGTTCAGACCCGACCTGCACCCAGAGTAAGGATGGGTGCTGTAGAGAAGGTGCGGGTGGGGGAACTATGGGTAGCTAGTTATGGGTCTAGGTGTGCAGGTGTTGGCTGATGTGGGTCTAGACGAACAGCCCCAGGGATGTAAGCAATAGTGTGCATTGGGCAGGGTCGCCGCCCAACGGACAGCCAATCCCACTGCGAGTCCCACTGCAACACAGTCTAGTGTACATGGCAAAGAACGGAATAACCAGATGTAGATGTACAACTGTAGAGGTGTGTGTGTGTGTGTGTGTGTGTGTGTGTGTGTGTGTGTGTGTGTGTGTGTGTGTGTGTGTGTGTGTGTATATACCCATACCTACATGGAGTGAAACCTCCCCCTCTCTGTAGTACAAATATGTACATACAGGGACAGACTATAATTAAACACCCACATATAGATATATACATATGCAGACACCCATACATCCATATGTCGTTAGACATATATATATATATATATATATATATATATATATATATATATATATATATATAAAATATATATATATATATATATATATATATATATATATATATATATATACACACACATGCATACAAATACAAATATATACATATATATGTATATAGATATGTGGAAATATATATGTTTATATGTGTGTAAACATACACACATATATATATATATATATATATATATATATATATATATATATATGTATAGCTAGGATATTAATTGAATTATGTATTTAAATCACATCTGTTAACCGGGTAAATCTGGCTGAGCTTCTGGCTCATTTACAGCAGAGACCTGGGGAGAAAAGCTTGTTAAAAAAGAAAAGTTTGTTAAATAGTAGTATACAGCATATATATATATATATATATATATATATATATATATATATATATATATATATATATATATACATATATATATATATATAGCTCTATATATTTATATAGATATGATACACCAGTTAAGGATTACATATGTTCACAGGCCGTGCCAATGGGAGTGGGGGCCCAATCAACAAACGTGTAACATGTAGCATCAGCCACCCTTCCACTTAGACGGGTGAAACATACAAACACACAATACAAGTAAACACACCACTGCTTTCCAGACAACAGGCAGGATACTACCAGTTGGAGAGACCTGCCAAGTCTAATCTTGAAACAAAGACATCAATGTCCCTTGTGGGACACCCCAAAAACTAATGATAATCGGACTCAGTCCCTGTAATGATTTATCCAACCAGGCTGTATATGTACATGGACCAGTAGGTTGTGCAAGCCTGATGACCCATGGGTCGAGACAATGTACAACATGGGTCCCGACACGTGGAGTGTGGGCAGTGTGTAGTGGTGTGGTTAGACCTCACCTACACCCACAGTAAGGATGAGTGCTGTAGAGGAGGGCCAGGTGGGGGAACTATAGGTATGCAATTATGGGCCTAGGCGTGCAGGTGTTGACTGGTGCAGTTATATTTGGACCACCCTGGGGATGTAAGTAATATTGCGAATTGGGCAGAGTTTGTGCCCATACCTCTCAACCTTTAAGAGCTAAACCACTGGGCAGAACCTAAACCGTTGGGGGGATAAAAAGCACATATTCCACTTACAACCTAAAAAAAGCTGAGAATAATAGGTTATGCATTAGCATGACATGTCTGAAGGATGTGGAGTCATAAACCCAATTACTTATCTTTATTTAATTGTGTCAGTTCCCAGGTATTTGCCAGACAGGTGCGGATTGTAAGAGGAACACACCAATATTATGAAGCAAACTCTGGACAGGCCACAGATTCTGTACAGTTGACAGGCATGCTTATGCCTAATGGGCAGCCATTGCCAATATGGGTTCCACCGCAGCACAGTCCAGTGTACATGGCAAAGTACAGTATAACCATATGTTTTGTTGCATTACCCAGTACACAACACCTATGAACACATGGTCGAACACTCCACTGTCCCACTGTAGGCATGTAAGCCGATGTAATAGACATCACAAGGTATTATTGAAGTCCCCACCCACACCCAGGGGTGTGAGTGTCCAATGCAAACACCAAATGCAGTGCATATGCACAGTTGTTGTCGTAGACAGCATGGCCAGCTGTGGACCTTCCCTACAGCTATCCTGCACATCCCTGGATAATCCCCCTGCTAACACTCCCCTTTGTGCCCCATGCACACCACATACCTATCAGACTCTGTTCCATTCCTCTTAATGTCTACTGATACACGTAGGTGACACCCTCTTCACCCCACTATATTGCCAGTATCTGGAACCCCACCGACATGTAGTAGCAGCACAGGCTCACCACCTTGCAAACCCCCCCCACCTCACACTCTATACCACAACATCAACTAGTGATACCAACACCTCTTGTTCTGCCTCGCATACAAATACCAACATCCAACATACCTTCCCTATTGCTCCCCATCCAATTATATCTACGGGCTACTATACAGTTACAATGTCATCCCCACTACCTACCTACCTACTCTCTAGCTATTCGCCTCCACTTTACCACACAGGTATGGAATATTCACCTAACCTGAATACCTGCATGTAACCTATCCTGACCTGTGAAACAGGAATCCAACCTCACCTTAAATTGATCTTTGTAAACAGTCATACCTGACATGTAAACCTGACCTAAGCATGGACAATACCAACAGTTTAATGTAAACTAAGCATGTTTAATGGGTGACGTAGCTATGTTATGTCTGTTACCCTCTATGAATGTGATCAACCCCGTATTAATTGGGATACGTAGTTGGGGTCAATGTGGAGCTCTACACCCCGGGCCACCACTGACAATGGACAAGCATACAGTCTGAGTGTCCCAGTTGACAGATGTGAACTAAATGCATGACGTTGCTCGTGTGTATGCAGGAGCAAGTGGGTGTAAGCCTGTTTGGCCTCAGGTATGCGAGTACCACATTGGTGAAGCAATGTAGAAGCTGAGGGCAAGACGCCACAACCAGAGGTCAGTAATGCTGTGCTACATGCAAACAAGTGCATACCCACCTACAAATGTTCTACAGTGCCTCAGTCACTCTGTAGCCAACAGCTGTTGTGGCCAGTAACAAAATAATCTGCACTGCCAGGTTGCAAACCCCCGACCCTGCACACTATAGTAGACATGAGTTCCACTAAGCCATGCCAGATACACATTCAGCTGCTGTGATCACAAACACATCATCAAGCACAGGCATCCAACAGTATAGGAAATGTATATAAGTCTGTAGATTAAAACCAGAACACGTGTCCATTGCACAAATACAGTATTATGAGCAGTCTATGTGTGGCACAGAACAGTGCCTGTCCAATCATACTGTGAGAACAGTAGTCCTGCATAATACCGAAGGGAATAATGATATACGGTGCACACCGTGGGTGTGTGTGAGCGTTCTTCATGCACAGTATGTCACACCTGGGGCATTGGTACCGTGGAACTGGGAGATGAGGCTGGCCAGGTGTGTGAGTACACCGCTGCTACACAATACCCTGGCAGGATGCTACCAGTGGGAGGAACACTGTAGACCAGCTAGGTCAACTCCTGATACAACAACAGGTCCATCCCTGGTGGGATGAAACAACAGTTGTGGGTCACATCGATGTCACCACCAGTATCGGAGGTGGATCAGGGGAGGGCTGGTATGTACGTGGACTAAACGGATGAGGAGCCTGCAGATGCTTGGGTGGGGACAGTATACTGGAGGTGTAACGAGACGGGCAGCGAGGGAAATGTGTGGAGGTGTAGTATGGCAGGGCCAGCAACCAGGGAATGGATGGATGCTGTATACATGGAGCTCAGGGGCTGAGGGAAGGGAACATGTGTATGTCATTATGGTAGACATATGCAAACAAAGCAAAACAGCAATAGTGTAGTGGCCAGAGCATCCGCCTAATGCGCATGCATTCCCGGGTTGAGTCCCACTGCAGCACATCCTATTTTCCATGTGATATCCATATATTACCTTCATTGTGCTGTATAACCTACTAAGTAACATCTATATTTGCACAGGCGTACTGCTTTAAATGCACATGTGAAGTGTCATACTGACTAACGCACTAGTAAGCATGTGTAAGTGCATAACAGCTGTAGTATGCATGAATACGCAGTGGTAAGTGTGTGTATGTGTATTTGCACGGAGGTAAGCATTGCTTACATAGATTGAGCTAAGTAGATGCTAGTTGAGTGTAAGGTAATACAACTTGAGCTTAGCATTGCTTAGCTCTGTGCATACACGCGCACATCCGCTTACGACCTCTCAAATGTCACTAACTCACTCTGTATCCAACAGCTGGTATTTTGCCCTGAAACACAATATACAGCCTGTGGAAAGGCCACACCTGGGACGCTGCACATCATACACTACATGATGTACCATTAAACCATGAGAGATGCCTTAAAACACTCCAGCTATACTGTGTCACATATTGTCTACTAAGAGGCGATCTCTGCTTAACATACAAGGCCATGTCAAACCCAGAGCTGTTGGACATGCTACACTTAAAGAAATCCCAATCCCTCAGAGCCACATGCTTCAGGGATCTAAACCTTGTCATCACAGTAAACAAAACATGAAGTAGGGATAGGTTCCTGACCCAGAGACTCCCCAGACTCTGGAATAGATTGCCCATACATGTCAAACAGAGTGCCTCTTTGGCCCTCTTCAAAAGGAACCTTGATGATTTGATAGGAGAAAGGAAATTCACCCCAGGGATCACGTCAGTCGCCCTGCTACACAGGGGTCCAGGGAAGTAAATAGTGTGGGAAGAAATAGCCAGGGAATTGTTATGGCTAGGCTTGTATAGGCCCTAGGGCTGATAGCCTAGTACCAACCTATGAACCTATGTACATAACCACTCATTCCACATACATATCATCCAGCACAAGCAGTAAACAGCACAGGGAATGTAGTAGTAATAACACACCACACAACCTCTTAATGCAGGAATCATGGACATAGTGTGCCATAATGTGGGTACATATAGGGATATCTGTCATATCCTGCTCTAATACACTTCAAACGTTGCAAGTTACACGGTTATATGTGGTAAAACACATATATTGCTGGAAATGATACGTCTGAAACACGTACATGTCTGCATGAATGACAGACCTCAGTCCTAAGGTCATCCATGTCAATTGCCACACCCCTGTCATTCAGGCCATTTCCTGCAGTGGGTTTTGTCACCCTGTGTAGTACTGGCTACTAGGGTGACTCCAGTATGTGTTACCAATCTCATGCTGCCACTATGAGTGTCTACTCTCTGCTACCTTGACATCCGGCCACCCAATTCCCTTGCATGTTCACATCCATACCATAGCTACAGGTAAAAACACATTCTACTCAGTTTGACAATTGGTAGGTTGATTGACTTACCTTGAGGGGGTGACGGACTTGAGGATGGTGCTGGAGGGCTGCCTATGTTGGATGCACATAGTACACTCCCTATCAAGTTTGGCATCCCTTTTACTGTCTGCGCGAGTCAGAGAGAGGTGTCATTCCCTGGGGCCCTACTGTGTCAGTGCATATGCCATGTGTTGCATCTTTGCCAAGGCCGAGGCATACTGGGCATACCCCTTCTGCCTACTCGAGCAGGCTCATATTGTTCCTCCTCCAAGTCACTCTGTACCTGTACAGGCCTTTGCATTGGTGGGGGGCTCTGTGGCACTGCCCTATACTGTTTCTGCTCCAGCTGTTTCCACAGGATCATATTGTGTAGCATAGCACATACCATTACTATTTGGGTACATGTAGCTGGTGAATACTGCAAGGCTCCACCGGATGTATCCAGACACCGGAACCATGACCTGAGCATTCCAAACACATGCTCTATTATATGTCTGGCCTGTGCAAGTGCATCATTATGGCATTATTGTTCAGTTGTGTGTGCATTTCTGATGGGTGTCATCAGCCACGGCTCCAGTAGGTACCCAGCATCCCCCACTAGGTGACCGTAGGGGATGTCCACATTGGCAAATCTGTGGTAGAGCTGCGTCAGTTGCCATATGTGTGAAACGTCATAGCTTCCAGGGCAGCCAGCACATACATTCAGTATAATGCCTTGGGCATCACATATGACCTGGCAGTTGATGGAAGGGATGCCCCTGCAGTTGATGTAGGCCCTACCCTGCTCACCGGGTGGTCCTTTGATGCGTACATGCATGCAGTCTATAGCACCCACTACCCCAGGGTAGTTATCTATTTGGTGGAAGAGACGCATATTGTGGGTCAACACCTCATGTGTGTTGAGGAAATATATGTGCTCACTGGCATGTGCTGACATGGCATCCAAGAATTGGTGGAATACTCTGGATGCTGATGCCTGTGGGATGCCCATGTTATTCCCAGTTGTAGTTTGGGAGGTACCTGTGGCTAGTATACCTAGGCCTACACATACCTTGGTATCCACTGGGATGGGTTCCCCTCCGCCAGTGTGGTGTGTCAGGTGTGGCCTGCACAGCTCAACGATTTGCTGTAGGAGGTCTCTGTCCACCCTATAGCGCTCCACTATCTCCAGCTCATGTAGCCCCTGGTAGGTTACCCTGGGGGACTATACACTCTTCTCTGTCTCCTCACTGTGGGTTATTCAGCAGCATTGACATCCTCACCACCCTCAGCCTCTTGCACATTTTGTTCTATGGGGTCTCATTTTGTAGGTTTAGTTTTAAAATTTCCCCGCTTGTATACACCGGTGGTGTAGAGTGTGGAAAAAACAGGGGGGTAGGTGTTTGCTTGATTTATAGTGGTGTTCTGGGCTGGGCTGGTCTGATTCCTGTGTGATTAGCTGATTCTGATACATTTCACCTGGGAGCTCGACTAGGTCTCCTTGATTACCTTCCTGCTGCTGTTTTCCCTTCCCATTGCCTCCCTGTTTAGGCCTGTGTGCGCGCTGCACAAATGGAGTGCTCAAATGTGCACAGAGCTGTTTTTTCCTGGTTTAACTTCCTTTTTCTTCCTGTACAACCCAGTGCATGGCACACACACCCGCTTACACTTTGTAAAGAGTGCTAGGTAGGTTTAGACACACCCCTAGCTAAGCTGTGCTATGCTAGGAGCAATCCCGAGCCACAGGTCTCCAATCCACTTATTGTATGCCTGACACACACCCCCATGATGTCACCTATATCCTAGTCTTGCACCCAGCTATTTATAGTCTTACACTCTTCGGATCTGCTTCACACCCTGGGAAAATCTGGGATTCACTAACCCTTCCCTCATTTGCATAGGATTGCCTGCTAATGCATAGTTACTTGTCCCACACTGAGTCTCCCCCCTTAGCAACCATTACACACTGGCCAGGTTGTTTTCTGACTGCCACTGACTTGCATGGCAGAATACTGATTTTAGTTAGAATGCTTATTTTAGGTTTATTTTAATAATTTCCCCCCGATCCTGTTTGCGCGTTGCTGCCCTATGCTTAACCAGGCGAGATCTGCATAGATAAAATTAAACATTGTTTATTTTTTTCCATTTACATTTTGTAATGCCAATGGCTTTCTACTTGGACATTGGCATGCTTCCTCATTGATATGCAGCCTTTATTTGGAGCTGTCATGGCTCCGTTTTGTAGATTGCTGAACTGTACTCGGTTACTAACCGAGTACATTTCTGCACACTGCACTCGTCCTGCACGGACGGCTGCCAGCTTCCTGGATCTCATATTACCCTCATTTGCATGGTTTTTCACCTGCGAATGAGGGTAATTTGCATACAGGTGCTTGGTCCATGCAGGATTAGCCTAAGAGCTCATGTGCATGCCCTGGGAATCGTTCCTGGATCGCACATCAGCCATATTGCCGAAAATAGCTCTTAAACTATTCCTGCATGCTATAATGGGCTTCGTAAGTCAGGGGGCATGTGTGAGTGTTTCAAGAATCATGGTGGGAGAGGGTAACCCATAGTGGTATGTGGTAATACTCTGGAACATACCTCTCGACCTTCCAGATTTTTGCAGAATAGACAGATTTTTGGCTTATATTTTTGGTCTGTTCCTCATAAAGTTTGTGGGTTTCTGGCAAATCAGTGAGAAACTAAATAATGATATATTTTAGCATTTAGACTTCATATTATTCAGAAAATGCTTGCTGATGCAAGACCTGTTATTCTAACAACTTTATATGTTTATACCAGCAGTATTTAAAATCTGTCCGGATTTTGACGTTTGATTTTATCTAGATTTCTTATACTAAAAGGTAGAAAGGTAAATCTGGAGCAGACTATTTATGCAATCTTTTTGTCTCATAAGTTTGTTTTCTTCTATTGGGTTTTGAATTGTTTACTATTTGCTTATGTTATTTTCAGTATGCTACTGCATGACTGAATATATTTAAAGTTATTCCAGTTTGATTTACATCTGGATGACATTTTAATATGGATTTAAGGTAAAGTCAGCTATGTTACTGACATGCGCCGAATAAGTAGCAAGTAGACAGTATTTTAATATATAAATGCCAACAACTGACCTTTAGTCCTTGAATGCTGCAGAGAGAGGGCTGAAAACTATATCAGTCACAAGACTGTAAGTACTATATCCTGTATAACTCAGAATCTAGCCTACACCAAAAAACCTCACGAACCGGTAAACACAAAAAACGCCAAGGAAACAGTCTGCCAAAGTAAGCTGTTGCACAATTTAAACACTCTGCCACAAGTAGCTGTTGCTCCAATGTAAAACAAAACAGTAATCCAGATATAAAACGGAGTGAAAGACAAGCCACCGGACTTAAAAAGTAACGTAAGAACTTTTATTATACCACAAGCACTTTCGGAAGGCTTCGTATCCTTCCTTCCTCAGACAAAGTCTAAACACTGATAACATTCCCTATCTACTTTAAGTAGAAGCATAATTACATGATTATTCAATTAACCACCATGGTCTACTGTTTAAACTAAATCTCATACGCTTTCCTAAGTATGCAAAGGTTCTTGTACAATACTAAACATAACTTGCTTCATATCTTAGTAATAGTTGTCCCTACCGAAAAATTCGGAACATGTAAAAGCATCAATAAACTTAAATATCACCTAAATATAATCTAATATAATATATTATACCTTACTTTACAATATTACACTAAGTCCTCCCTTTGTTCTCCCACCAGCAAGCAATAAAACAATAAATCAAGAACTGTCACATAGGAAACTGTTACATTACCTAGTTATTTAAACAGTTGTTTAAACTTATGCTAATTATATTATACTAAAATCCAATGAGATACTACATTTGTACCTATTTAACTAGTATTATAATAAAATTAGTAAAATGCTTTTCAAAACTTACAAATGGATTACAGTACAAGATATGTGTCTTAAAAACCTCCAGGAAACATGTAATATAAAATAAAACCAAACGCTAAAGGATCTCTTATGTGTTACAAATATTCTGCCCCTCAAAACATTAATATGGGGAAAAAAACCCCAAAAAAAAACCTTTTTAAAAATTCATGCACGACATATGTACAAAGGTTGACAGAGGTGTGGATGACAGTACATACACAGGGCCAGTATAGACATGTCGCTGTGATGACCTCATTAATCTACCATTGTAATGGGGTTTGCTGCAACCTATGTCCAATGAGGGATATGTAGTCAGTAACTGTCATGGCCTTCACCATCAACAGACTGCATTCCTCACAGTACCTTCTGCATCCCACTGATAGCTGCATTGTGGTTAACACATGACACCAAAGGCACAACACTGCCCAGTCTGCAGATGAGCCTGCAGATGGGGATTCCTGATATACATGGAACTGACATGGCAGGTATTGTGACATGTACAACAGGCATATCCAGACAAACACTTTTAATCCAACATTACTCCACATGCAGTATAGCAGCACTTACAGTTTGTAGGCAGGTCAGGCACACCCCCTCCTGTTTCTTGCCCTTTTCCCACAGTGTATGTTGTTAGAGGTAAATCGCCAACCAATCTAAAATGCTGTTTGCCAAACGACAGTTCTAGCTACTGCTCACAGTGACAGACAAGGGCCAACACCACCAGGATGTTCCCAGGTAGTGGAGTGCGATTCCATGCAGTTGGCATTGGGAATGCAATTGGCTAGGGAAGGCCTGCAATACATGCAGAGGCCATCAGCTGATCATGAGCATCACGTTAAATACACATGCTGCTGCCTAAGCAATGCAGGTGTGGGCCTCCACATCCACCAGAGAGGGTGTGAGGGAGGCAGACAGAGGCAAATACATGTCAGGGAGGGGTAGGAGGGTAAAACCAACACATGTTTGTGTCACACATATACCAGCACAGGGTATCAAACACTCAACAGCTATGTAGTGCTACCACAGTCTAATGCTGTTATTGGATGTGCCACATGGGTTATCTGGTGCGGAGCACTCAGAGCATATATGTGATGGTGAGTGACATCTGCTACAGGGATATGGTAGATATACAATAAGAGACATACACGTGCCTGTCTGCATGAACAGGTGCCAGTGTCAGCACAGGCACACTCACACTGGGATGCACACACATTAACACAATTAGCAGGGCCAGAAGTGCAACCCGTCATTAGTAGGATTGCCACAACACATCAATGTGCAGGGAACACATGCACCATATGGGTGATACAGAGGTTGTATAGGCAGTGAGTATGATGGGGTGTCAGACATAAGGCGGCATGCTCCACTGTGACCTGGGGTGAGTAGTGTGTGTGGATGTGGACATACGCACCATACAACACACACACAAACACACAGGGTCCAGTCTGGATATACATGGGTGCATGTCTGCACGGGTGTGTGTTGGCCAGCAGTGCCATCAGGCTTTACAAGGGTAGGCGATGGGTATACCTTGGCATCAGCCCACATGACAATGGTCTGCATTGTGGCACAGGCCTTTAGCTTCTGCATTTGCCCGCACAGGTGGGTATTGCATCCGTCTTCCAGGCACCTAGGTGACCATTGTGTGTGGCCAGTGCTGTGCATCACTTGCCATGTATGTGTTCCCTAGTCCCTGACTTGGATGGTGTCTAGGATGTGCACACATCCCACATGCATGTACAGTGACGTGGAACTATACTTGGGATGTCTGGCCCATGTTGTGAACACAACTTATTATCAGATGTGCCAGTCTTGCCCATGTGTTGGAGGGAGTGGTACTGGTCAGCAGATTCACACTGTACCCACATTGGTAGCATGCTAACAGCATTTCCTGATGTCACTGTCATCTGTCCATACATGCCATGTTGTCAGGCATGGTATGTCTTTTGAGAGTCACATGTGAAGGCACAGTGGGGTTGCTAACTGTGATTGGCAGGCCTTGATGTCACATGTATGGGTATGGCTTTGCACCTCAGCCTCTCAGCCATTTACATCTGCTATCCCTGTATGGTTGACATTGTGATATATAGTAGGGCCACCATAAATGAAATTAGCAAGACCCCTCCACTTTGCCCACAGGTGTCACTGACTCACAACCACCTCTACACAGGACACAAGTTACACACACACACACACACACACACACACACACACACACACACACGCACACACACACACACACACACACCTGCCATGTCTGGGAGTAGAACACCTACCTAGCTGGTTTACTATACTACAGCACTATGCAGTTATATTACTCACCACAGACATTACTGAAGCTCATCCCCAAAGGTGTATATCACAATTAATGACATCAGCAGGACTACTAAAGTATGGCATTTGTAATGCATTGCGAGTGAGTAGCCCATAATGCATTGCTCCATTTACAGACACTGAGACACACACATCACATCTGGAACTGGCATGAATGGAGATGGAACACTACCACCATTCTTAATCACACTACAGCAGTACGCAGTTACAGAACGTGCTATGGCGATTACTGGGCTATCACTTTCTCAGAGGTGTACTTCTAGATGAGTGACATCAGCAGCCTTGACAAAGTAGTGTATTTGTATTGTATGGAGTGTGAGTAGACTAAAAACCATTGCTCTCTAGCTAGTCAGACACACACACACAGTTTCCAGGGCTGGGGCTTAAACACCTATCTAACTAGTTTATCACACTACAGCAGTATGCAGTTACAGGACGTGCCACAGCAATTACTGGGCTATCAATTTCCCAGAGGTGTACTTCTAGATGAGTGACATCAGCAGCCTTGGCAAAGTAGTGTATTTGTATTGTATGGAGTGTGAGTAGCCTAAAAAGCATTGCTCTCTAGCTAGTCAGACACACACACACAGTTTCCAGGGCTGGGGCTTAAACACCTATCTAACTAGTTTATCACACTACAGCAGTATGCAGTTACAGGACGTGCCACAGCGATTACTGGGCTATCAATTTCCCAGAGGTGTACTTCTAGATGAGTGACATCAGCAGCCTTGGCAAAGTAGTGTATTCATATTGTATGGAGTGTGAGTAGCCTAAAAAGCACTGCTCTCTACCTAGTCAGACAGACACAGACTGTTGCCAGGGCTGGGGCTCGAACACCTACCTAACTAGTTTATCATACTATAGCAGTACGCAGTTACAGGATGTGCCATGGTGATTACTGGGCTATCAATTTCCCAGAGGTGTACTTCTAGATGAGTGACATCAGCAGCCTTGGCAAAGTAGTGTATTTGTATTGTATGGAGTGTGCGTAGCCTAAAAAGCATTGCTCTCTACCCAGTCAGACACACACACACGCACACACACAAACTCACACAGTTGCCAGTGCTGTAGTTTGAACACCTACCTAACGAGTTTATCACACTTCAGCAGTACACAGTTACAGGATGCACCACGGCGATTACGAGGCTATCAATTTCCCAGAGGTGTACTTCTAGATGAGTGACATCAGCAGCCTTGGCAAAGTAATGTATTTGTATTGTATGGAATGTGAGTAGCCTAAAAAGCATTGCTCTCTACCCAGTCAGACACATACACACACACACACACACACACACACACATACACACACACACACACACACACACACACACACACAAACACAGACTCACATACAAACACACCCAGTTGCCAGGGCTGTAGTTCGAACACCTACCTAACTAGTTTATCACACTACAGCTGTACACAGTTCCAGGATGCGCCATGGCAATTACAGGGCTATTAATTTCCCAGAGGTGTACTTCTAGATGAGTGACATCAGCAGCCTTGGCAAAGTAATGTATTTGTATAGTATGGAATGTGAGTAGCCTAAAAAGCATTGCTCTCTACCCAGTCAGACACACACATGCACACAGTTGCCAGGGCTGGGGTTTGAACACCTACCTAACTAGTTTATCACTCTACAGCAGTACACAGTTACAGGACACGCCACGGTGATTAGGGGGCTCTCATGTTCCCAGAGGTGTACTTCTAGGTGAGTGACATCAGCAGCCTTGCCAATGTTTAATATATGTATTGCATGGTGTGTGCGTAGCCTAACAAGCATTTCACTCTACACAGTCAGAGGCAGACAGGCACACACACAAACACACATTCACACAATTGACAGGTCTGGGGTTAGTACTACTACCTAACTATTCTGTCACTGCAGCAGTACGCAGTTATGGGACTAGCCATGCATTTTATTGAGCTATAGCTCTCCCAAAGGTGTAATTCACATTGGATGACCTCAGCAGGCTTCTCATACTACTGCTATGGGGAGGGCAGTGTGTGCATGGGCCAAACCCCATTCATGTAGGGGTTGACATGCTACATGCAGGCACACATGGGGTCATATGTCACAGGTGCGTGTATACAGCTATTAGATGGCTGCTTCCTTGTACAGTCTTGTTGCACAGCTGGCACGTACACCACATAGTCTGTCATGCTGACAATTACTGGTGGCTAGTATCTGCAGTGGGTTACATCCGCACCTCATGTGTTGGGGGCCCTTAGGCTGTGTGCCAGTTGGGACAGGCCCGCATGGCTCCTTGCCACAGTCACCCTCTTCCACACATCTATGCCCGTGTGCCTGTGGCTTATTATAGTGTGTTGTCCTTACATATTTGTCTGCATTCCTATCCACTGTGTGTGCAAGGCAGGAGTGGTGCATACTGACATGTGTTCACACTGAGAACGGCAACTTCCAGATATGTCTGGTCCACTGGTGTCTGCAGACATGGCCTTCATGTGTTTAAGTGTGTGAGCATGCCCAGTATGACCTCTCAGTATGTTGTTGACTGACATTGCCTTCATTCCTCTGTGTGTAAGCATACCCAATATGGCCATCTGTGCTGCATGTGTGGACCACGTCCAGGTTGTTTGTACTGCGGTGCTGACCTTTTGATGAGGGTAGCATGCTATGTCTGCAGGGTATCCATCGGTCATTTGCCATTGACTGTTGCTACATTTCTGCATAGCTGGGGGTACACCTGACTGTTTCTACTGTTCTACACAGGAGTGGGGGGCACACCTGACTGTTGCTCTATGTGTACTTTGGATGGGGGGGGGGCGGACCTGATGCTTGTACACATTTGCTAGGACTGTACTGGTAAGTCGGGTACTCCATTTCCATCTTTAGTCTTACCTATCTTGCTGGTTAGGGTTTACCAGTGTAGTACAGATCCTAGCTTTGTTTACCTACATATTAGTGTCTGACTTCCTAGCCTTCACAACTTACATCCGACTGCCTGGCCTGCTGCGGTCTGTCTTTGTAGGCCTGGGGGAGGGGTTAACCATAGGGCACATTCGGAGGCCATAGTGCAGCATTTGTTTGTGTTTGTCTTCACCTGTCGTGCTGGCTGAGACTGTTGCTGGGTATGTGATCCTTCCTGACTGGTATGTGTGGCTCTTATGGACACACCTGTCATTCAGGCCATTTCCTGCAGTGAGTTTTGTCACCTTGTGTAGTACTGGCTACTATGGTGACTCCAGTATGTGTTACCGATCTCATGCTGCCACTATGAGTGTCTGCTCTCTGCTACCTTGACATCCGGCCACCCAATTCCCTTGCATGTTCACATCCATACCATAGCTACAGGTAAAAACACATTCTACTCAGTTTGACAATTGGTAGGTTGGTTGACTTACCTTGAGGGGGTGAAGGACTTGAGGATGGTGCTGGAGGGCTGCCTATGTTGGGTGCACATAGTACACTCCCTATCAAGTTTGGCATCCCTTTTACTGTCTGTGCGAGTCAGAGAGAGGTGTCATTCCCTGGGGCCCTACTGTGTCAGTGCATATACCATGCGTTGCATCTTTGCCAAGGCCGAGGCATACTGGGCACGCCCCCTTCTGCCTACTCGAGCAGACTCATATTGTTCCTCCTCCAAGTCACTCTGTACCTGTACAGGCCTTTGCATTGGTGGGGGCTCTGTGGCACTGCCCTATACTGTTTCTGCTGCAGCTGTTTCCGCAGGATCATATTGTGTAGCATAGCACATACCATTACTATTTGGGTACATGTAGCTGGTGAATACTGCAGGGCTCCACCGGATGTATCCAGACACCGGAACCATGACCTGAGCATCCCAAACACATGCTCTAGTATATGTCTGGCCTGTGCAAGTGCATCATTATGGCATTATTGTTCAGCTGTGTGTGCATTTCTGATGGGTGTCATCAGCCACGGCTCCAGTAGGTACCCAGCATCCCCCACTAGGTGACCGTAGGGGATGTCCACATCGGCAAATCTGTGGTACAGCTGCGTCAGTTGCCATATGTGTGAAACGTCATAGCTTCCAGGGCAGCCAGCACACACATTCAGTATAATGCCCTGGGCATCACATATGACCTGGCAGTTGATGGAGGGGATGCCGCTGCAGTTGATGTAGGCCCTACCCTGCTCACCGGGTGGTGCTTTGATGCATACATGCATGCAGTCTATAGCACCCACTACCCCAGGGTAGTTAGCTATTTGGTGGAAGAGACGCATATTGTGGGTCAACACCTCATGTGTGTTGAGGAAATATACGTGCTCACTGGCATGTGCTGACATGGCATTCAAGAATTGGTGGAATACTCTGGATGCTGATGCCTGTGAGATGCCCATGTTATTTCTAGTTGTAGTTTGGGAGGTACCTGTGGCTAGTATACCTAGGCCTACACATACCTTGGTATCCACTGGGATGGGTTCCCCTCCGCCAGTGTGGTGTGTCAGGTGTGGCCTGCACAGCTCAACGATTTGCTGTAGGAGATCTCTGTCCACCCTATAGCGCTCCACTATCTCCAGCTCATGTAGCCCCTGGTAGGTTACCCTGGGGGTCTATACACTCTTCTCTGTCTCCTCACTGTGGGTTGTTCGGCAGCATTGACATCCTCACCACCCTCAGCCTATTGCACATTTTGTTCTATGGGGTCTCATTTTGTAGGTTTAGTTTTAAAATTTCCCCGCTTGTGTACACCGGTGGTGTAGAGTGTGGAAAAAACAAGTGGGTAGGTGTTTGCTTGGTTTATAGTGGTGTTCTGGGCTGGGCTGGTCTGATTCCTGTGTGATTAGCTGATTCTGATACATTTCACCTGGGAGCTCGACTAGGTCTCCTTGATTACCTTCCTGCTGCTGTTTTCCCTTCCCATTGCCTCCCTGTTTAGGACTGTGTGCGCGCTGCACGAATGGAGTGCTCAAATGTGCACAGGGCTGTTTTTTCCTGGTTTAACTTCCTTTTTCTTCCTGTACAACCCAGTGCGTGGCACGCACACCCGCTTACACTTTGTAAAGAGTGCTAGGCAGGTTTAGGCACACCCCTAGCTAAGCTGTGCTATGCTAGGAGCAATTCAGAGCCACAGGTCTCCAATCCACTTACAGTATGCCTGACACACACCCCCATGATGTCACCTATAGCCTAGTCTTGCACCCAGCTATTTATAGTCTTACACTCTTGGGATCTGCATCACACCCTGGGAAAATCTGGGATTCACTAACCCTTCCCTCATTTGCATAGGATTGCCTGCTAATGCATAGTTACTTGTCCCACACTGAGACTCCCCCCTTAGCAACCATTACACACTGGCCAGGTTGTTTTCTGACTGCCATTGACTTGCATGGCAGAATACTGATTTTAGTTAGAATGCTTATTTTAGGTTTATTTTAATAATTTGCCCCCGATCCTGTTTGCGCGTTGCTGCCCTATGCTTAAACAGGCGAGATCGGTGTACATAAAATTAAATATTGTTTATTTTTTTTCATTTACAT
Organism: Protopterus annectens; assembly: GCF_019279795.1. Taxonomy (NCBI): domain Eukaryota; kingdom Metazoa; phylum Chordata; order Ceratodontiformes; family Protopteridae; genus Protopterus; species Protopterus annectens. The sequence goes on from NC_056734.1 coordinate 488,561,725, forward strand.
TTTGTAATGCCAGTGGCTTTCTACTTGGACATTGGCATGCTTCCTCAATGATATGCAGCCTTTATTTGGAGCTGTCATGGCTCCGTTTTGTAGATTGCTGAACTGTACTCGTTTACTAACCGAGTACATTTCTGCACACTGCACTCGTCCTGCATGGATGGCTGCCAGCTTCCTGGATCTCATATTACCCTCATTTGCATGATTTTCACCTGCAAATGAGGGTAATTTGCATACAGGTGCTTGGTCCATGCAGGATTAGCCTAAGAGCTCACGTGCATGTCCCGGGAGCTCGTTCCTGGATCGCACATCAGCCATATTGCCGAAAATAGCTCTTAAACTAATCCTGCATGCTATAATGGGCTTCGTAAGTCAGGGGGCATGTGTGAGTGTTTCAAGAATCATGGTGGGAGAGGGTAACCCATAGTGGTATGTGGTAATACCCTGGAACATACCTCTCGACCTTCCAGATTTTTGCAGAATATACAGGTTTTTGGCTTATATTTTTGGTCTGTTCCTCATAAAGTTTGTGGGTTTCTGGCAAATCAGTGAGAAACTAAATAATGACATATTTTAGCATTCAGACTTCATATTATTCAGAAAATGCTTGCTAATGCAAGACCTGTTATTCTAACAACTTTATATGTTTATACCAGCAGTATTTAAAATATGTCCGGATTTTGACCTTTGATTTTATCCAGATTTCTTATGCTAAAAGGTAGAGAGGTAAATCTGGAGCAGACTATTTATGCAATCTTTTTGTCTCATAAGTTTGTTTTCTTCTACTGGGTTTTGAATTGTTTACTATTTGCTTATGTTATTTTCAGTATGTTACTGCATGACTCAATATATTTAAAGTTATTCCAGTTTGATTTACATCTGGATGACATTTTAGTATGGATTTAAGGTAAAGTCAGCTATGTTACTGACATGTGCCAAATAAGTAGCAAGTAGACAGTATTTTAATATATAAATGCCAACAACTGACCTTTAGTCCTTGAATGCTGCAGAGAGAGGGCTGAAAACTATATCAGTCACAAGACTGTAAGTACTATATCCTGTATACCTCAGAATCTAGCCTGCCACTGTAAGGTAGAATCTGTGTTCAATCTTATGCCATGAAACTGCAGTTAGCCAACTAGCTAACCAACTAACACACTGCAAAACAAGAAATATTCCCTGCTTACCATGATGTCACCATTCAGCTGACTACACTATCCATGATGTCACCATTCAGCTGACTACACTATCCATAATGTCACCATTCAGCTGAGTACACTTTCCATGAAGTCACCATTCAGCTGACTACACTATGTAGACCGGCGATTAAGCTGACCCATGCTTTCAGCAGCAGTGGCATTTGGTTTTGGATACTTTGTATCTTTTGTACAACCTACTCATTACTACATTGCTATGTTATCAATCAATAACTTTGTTTATTTGGAATGTGTGTGTGTGTGTGTGTGTGTGTGTGTGTGTGTGTGTGTGTGTGTGTGTGTGTGTGTGTGTGTGTGTGTGTCCTACAATAGAACAAAATTAGTTCTGTGGTTATGCCCATTGCATAATTTGAAAGGCCCAGGCTCCCCTATGATCTTGAACAGGAGAATCAGGGAATGAAAGACTGAATGCATGAGGCACAATTTCAGAAAAAATAGTGGATCTATAAAAAAAGAACAGTACTGCTGATTTCCAACACTTCAGTTTAAGTGTGAGGAAAAGGCAACACATTTACTCAGGAAAATTTAGCTCACAAAAGCATGCAGACTGCTCATCCAAAGGAATTTTTGAGCATTGATGAGTGGCACATGGGTACAGTGGCTGGTACTTCTGTTGTGATGCTGTCCTGAAGTTCTGTGATTTAGTTCCCGGGTGAAGTGACTTCTGTGTGGAGGCTACTTGTCTGTTTGAGTTTTTACTAGTGCTCTGGTTGCTTCTCACATCCCAAAGACATGTCTTTAGGTGATATGATGATCCTTTTACTTAAACAAAGAGGTACATGTTGTGTTCAAGTGAGTTTTTGTGCCTTTTGAGAAATTTGATTCCTGCCAGGACTAGTTTCTCAGCTTTATGTCCACTGCTTGCTGGAATAGACACTTGGGCCCCCCTTGTCATTAAATGGGATAAAATAGGCATCAGATAATGGATGAATGAATAATTGAATTGGCTTACCTTTGATGAATGCTACACATATTTCTTGCTAGTGCATATGCAAGAAATCTGGACAAATCCAAAAATAGTGGGGGCAAAGGCCCAAAATTAGGGATAATATTAAATATTGCTTTTGCAACCTTAGATAGTTTGCAGAATAACTGGTTTTGTAATACCATGCATTTTCTGAAGCATATAAAGCCCGAAACTCAAGTGTCTGTCATTATTTAATGGTTTCAATCCTCAAAGATTAGTCAGAAAACTTCAAATTTTATGCAGAACAGATCAAAAAATGGCACCTAAACCTGGACATTCTGTGAAAATCTGGACAGTTGAGATTATATGCCAGGGCTGAATGCAGAGATTTTATAACTAGGAATCAAAGTTCATTTTTTTTTGCCTCTTGCCATATCCTTAACAGCAATGATTAAAAATGCAGAAATCAGTCTGCTCTGGTGATATACCTGGATAAAGCCCTGACAGCAGTCTTGGTAACCCAAGTTCCATTAACTGTATGGTGCTTGTTGGAAAATGTAAAGGGGGATGGATGTGTCTATCCTGGGAGAGAGCAAAGCAGAGCAGAGCAGAATTGGAATACATCAGTAGATCAACAGTGATCCCAGCAGTGGCAAAAGTTGTGAGTAAAATTTGCTGAAACTACTTCAGTAATAGTGCTTTCAGCTTTCTCCACTGTTGTGAGACCTCAGAGCTTGTATATGTAAGTTCAAGGGTTTGGTGGGTGGCTTGCCTACCACACTGGTGAGGTACAGTAAAACAAGTCTCCGTCAAAAAAAAAAAAAAATCCTCCGAGGTTTGTGGAGAATATGCTTAGCATTTTTTTTTTTTTGCTTTCATTGGTATTGCCTTTGATCAATTGACAAGAACTCTATCAGATCAGTATGCAATACAGTCACTAATCCTCAGAGGAGGGGATAGCATCACAGTATACATCTTTGAGGGGATTTTTGGCTCATCAAGTCACTGCCTGGTAGTCTGCTTCTTTTGTGACAGTTGAGGAGATGATGCAGGAAGGTCATCTTCCTCCCCACTAGTATCACCTTGTCTCTCATCACCTCCATAGTATTGGCATTGCTCCCACCCTTCTCTCCTTTTTCCTTTCCACTGGTATTTTCCTGTCCTACCTTACCTCTGCCTCACTATCAGTATCCCCCTCTCCCTCTGTTTCTCCTCTTTATAAGTTTTCTCCTGTTTACCCTCTCCTCCTCTCCACTGGTATCCTCCTGTCCCTCCTGCCCTCCTCCCCCTCCACCACATTGGTATGCTCCTGTCCTTCCTCTCTTCCTTCACATTTGTATTCTCCTGTCCCTCCTCTCCAACTTCCCACTGGTATCTTCCTCAATTTTACGTCTCTTACCATTTGTCTTTCTCTCCTTCTTTTCCTCCCCCACATTGTTATTCTCTGTCTTCTCTACTCCTCCACACTCTTATCCTTCTCATCCTCACCCACTGGTATCTTCCTTACCTCTTCCATGTCTGGCATAATCCTGTCCATCATCTCTTCCTTCTCATTCTTATCATTTTCCCCTTCCTCTCTTCCTTTCCATTGTTATACTCTTCCTTTCCTCCAAGCTCACAGTTATCCTGCTGTTCTTTCTCTCCTCCTCAACTGTTTTTATCCTTCTGTTCTCCTTTCCCAAGTTGTTATCATCCTATCCCTTATACAGAATAAATACTCTGATATGCTTACATCCCAGGTATGGTTTCTTTGTGTAACATGTATATACTGCTACTGCTAAGGCATGTATATATATATATATATATATATATATATATATATATATATATATATATATATATATATATATGTATATTTATTTTTTCTGTGAAAAGTACTGCTCAGACAAGGTTTTGCCTGGACAATGCTGTTCATTCTTCTTTAATATCTCCACCTTTCACTTTATATCATCATTACCCTTCCCCAATTTACAACCAATCTTCTAATTTTTCCCACTCCTGGAAAACTGATTATTTAATTACTCTAAGGTTTTTAGGGGAGAGAATGAATTTCTCTGATGTGTGCCTTGTATTTACTAATTTAAATGCTTGGTAATAAAAATGCCTAAACTTCTTAACTAAGACTGAGATTTCTTTCCCAGACAGAGACAGACCATCTTGTCAGTATAAGATTGCATAACTTCATGAAGCCACAGCCTTGAGCTCTGCATCAGTTGCTGAAGTCCACAATACAAGGCACCCTATCCAAACCCGTCTTGGACATGCAAGTCTTTTCAAAATGCTATTGTATGTGACTTTTGCCATAATTCCCTCTCACGTTCCTCAAACTCCTTTTGTTCTCCTCCATTCACTTTCTGAGCCTGTTCATGTGTCTCTACTTGGACATTGCCATTAGGATGCCTACCCATTACAGCTTCTGGGGTGATCTCAAAATTTGTTTTATGTCTCTCCATATGTCACCACACATGAATGTAACATTTCTGTTCTATCGCATCCTACATTTACTGTGCTGGGGAGCATGTCATTCCAGCAATGAGAGTCTCATCAGAAGAAATTCAGAAGTAGTAAATAAATCAAATGACAGTTGTAGCAACTTTAATATTTCTGTGTTTTATATTGAAAACTCTCATTCAGTTTGCATTTTATTCATGTGTCAGGTTGGTTTAGCTGTTTCTTGTGTGAGGGATGTTGGCAATGTGCGATTTTTCACTTGTCTGAACTTTTTTTGTAGTTTGATTTCTTTGTTTTATGCATCACAGTTTTGCAGGTGATGACTAGGATGATTTTTTTTTTTATGTACATGGTCTTTATAATTTCTCTGTACTTCTACGACCATCAGGCAACGAAATAGTATATTTAAATAAAGAGGGTGTGGAAGGAGGAGCCTTATATGTGGGGTGGAGTGTGTGTGTGTGTGTGTGTGTGTGTGTGTGTGTGTGTGTGTGTGTGTGTGTGTGTGTGTGTGTGTGTGTGTGTGTGTGTGTGTGTGTGTGTGTGTGGGCGCGCGTGTGTGTGTCTATCTGTCTGTTAGGGAGGGGTTATCCGCTTGCAGAAATGCTGTTTTATTTATTTTTGTTTTTTGATGATGCTGCATTTTTTGTATGTTTTAATTGTTTCAGTGGGTTGGTTTCTTTTTATAATATCTAATAGTTTGGGTTCATTTCTGTGACATAAATCTTATTTCAAGTAAATAAACCTGCCAAAAGAAGATGCTTCCCTCTCAGCTGGAGTCTTTTGTTATTTCTGCAGCCTCTTATCTGAAATTATGTTTTCTAAATTATTTAGATTACTTAACATTGGTAGACTGTATTACACTTCTTTTATGATTTACCATATTTCTCCCTGCTGAGGAAAGGGGTGTATTTATATCATATTTCTCACCTATTCAAATTTCTGCAAAATGTCCAGCTTTGTGCCTCATATATTTGGTCTGTTTCTCATAAAATTTGTGATTTTCTAGCAAATCACTGTGATGACCTGAGGACTGAAGTCACTAAATAATGACAAGTTTCAGATTTTAAATCCTTCAGAAAATGCATGTTAACACAAATCTTGCTATTCTAGCAACTTTATAAGTTTATATAAGAGCAAAATTTAAAATCTGTCCCAATTGTTGGGCCTTTGTCCCCCCATTTTGTAAGGCTTTGTCCAGATGTTTAGCACTAAGAGGTTGAGAGATTTCATTTACATTATTGTATGTTTTATCATATATTGCAACGTGTTCTTCATATATTTCAGAAGGGAAATGTTTTGATTTACTTCCTCTTTCTGAGGGGTGGGTGCTATGTTGATTTTGTTTTTTGAACACATAATTTATTTTGGTGCTTCATTGTTTTTTTCTGTTGCCATGTTTTTTGATTTTAATGCTGCTAATTGGTATGGACCCTGGCCAAAAACTTCACTCACATTTATGATCATTCACTTCCCAAACAAAATCTTTTCAATCAAAACATACCCAACCTCAGTTAGTGACTTCTTATCTATAACCCTCACCATAATTCAGAAATAACATAAAATATTCCACCTCTTAATCAATCATAATAAATTCCCAAGAAAAGAAAACATTTCACAGTGGACACCAGGTTCCATTAACTGGTCACCAGTTTACATGACAAGCAGTGTCACTACTGATGTTTACTTTACTGACCTCTAATCTCCTAGACAACATTCAAAACCACTTCTACCCAGTCATTAGAAACTTGAAAAAAGTTAGGGACAAATGCCTGGATAAACAGATAAACCAATATACTGTCTAAATTCATTGATGAAACATAGGAGGACAGGAAGAGTAGCCTCATCATACTTCTGGAGGTTAAAAACATTTTCCTAAGATATTTGATGACAAAAAAGGACATGTTTCAAAGCACACTACTGGCAAAAATAAACAGGTCACAGTCCTAAGTAACTCTAGACCAGCTATAAAGAAATTAAGTTCATTACAGACTGACCCGCTAAGTACTTCTCAGAGGTAATGTGCGCAGCAGTTCTTTGGTTGACCTGAACATCCTGAAAACTTCCTTACTGAATTCATAAAACTATTCACTTACCACAACTCTGTACAATTGCCCCGCATCTTCTTCACTATTTGCTCAAGCCTGCAACTATTTTCTCCCACTTCAATCAAATCATACCATGTGACACTGACAGACTCTTTAAGCAGCTCTTTGAACAGATACCACTTAGAACAGATGACTTTTGTCCATCCATGCTTTATTTATTTATTTATTTATTTATTTATCAACTGCATCAGTGAACTAAGTTCACAGACTCTTTTCTGCCAGAATATGGGCCACAAAGGGAAAGGCAAATATATAAGGGCAGTTTAAAGTTGTCAATGACTCCTGAGAGTTGTTTGGTGAAAAAGTGAAGCAGGAGCACTGGATCTCATTTTAGCTCTTGAAGTTTTTGTTTGAAGTTATATAGGCTAACTCTAATCCAGAGAGGACTGTATATAAGGGCCTGGAAATGTAGCATGGTAGAAATTCCATATTTGATAGCATTATGAAAAGTTGGTTTATACTGCAAGATAAAGTTTTTAAAGGCAGGAGTTTACTGGCATGTATAAAGATGAAACACATAAACTAAGTTAGGTTGTTCCCTTTAATAAGAATTTGTGGTTGGGTTTTAATGACAGTAGTGCATAGAGTACTGGATAACTTGTTTTGTAATATACGGCGATAGGCAGAAATGTAAAATATTAGTGACAGACCCATTAAAGTGTAAACATTAATGTACAATAGATTTTATTTGTACAAAAGATCAAGACTTCTTTATGTCAGAGTGTGATGCCCCAACACTGGCCCAGTAATCAAGGAGCCTCAATCTTCCCTACTGGCAACAGTGGGGGATGTACACAATGGGAGGATGACAAGTACACACACAGTAAAGTAGAATTTCCCTTCATCTTGGGCAGCAGGTGCACACACACACACGCACACACACACACACACACACACACACACACACACACACACACACACACACACACACACACACACACACACACACGCACATGCTTTGAGACTTGATTTAGATACAAACACACACACACAACTGGGAAAGGCTGGCACAGGTTTACTAGCTTAAATTAATATCAAATATTACTGTTAGGTTAGGTTGGATGACATCACTTTTTTTCACCTGACTTAACTTTCCAGGTGACCCCCCCCCCCATTGTAACATTTGACATCTCCTTGTGAAAAATACATATCCCTCAGATGTTTGCAGATGTTGGAAGTTGTAAAACAATAAAACACTTTTACATTTTAAACCTAGTAATTACTTCTCTTTCAAGACAATACAAAAGCTTCTAGCTCTAAACATTGTGTCTGCTTCTGCATTGAAACTGAGAGATAGCATCCTTTGTTTATGGCCAGCTATAAAGTAACTTAACCTCAACTATTCTTAAGTTTTGCAAGTTAATCTTCTGTGTTCCAGTAAGGTACACTGTGGTCACATCTCTGAAGCTCAGTACTGTACAAACCCTGTTCAACACACACTTTTGTATCAGCAGTTTAATATACACATAACATATAGTTATAATACATTTGTAAGACAAGCATTTGAATCATGTTGGTATTCACAAATGACATATGATTATTTACAAAATCCAGATAGTTGGACTGGCAGTATTTCCCTTGTGTCACACAGAGATCTTACCCGTTTGCCAAGGCATAATGATCTCAGGGTTAGTATTTATTTACTGTTTGGTAACCGGGTAGGTGGACTGGTCCAGAGACCTTTGTTAGCCATAATAAAGTATAACCACATTAATAACATTAAATAACCAGGGTACACATGTCTGGAGTGCAGGGGAGTAAAGCCTCCCTCAATAATGACCTAGAAGTATTAAAGTGAGTTTTGAAATTTGATGCTCAAATTCTATCTCACTGTCTCATTATTGCACTTGTTAGCGTTGATAATTAATGTCCCTCATTTCTGCCACAGAACCATAACATGCAGTGAACCAAGGTTTGTGTGTGCTAGTACATCTCCCATGGATAGCTATCTACATAATGAATGATGTATAATATGCAAATTACCATAAACTGTTTTGTAAAAGTGAAAAGGTTCTAAAAAAGCATTTTAATAGCTTTCAAACAAATTATCTTAAAAATAAAACAGATAGTTATACATTACAAGTGGAAAAACTATGTAGCATCCAGAGACTATGGGCAGCATTTATAAAGATAGTCTGCAATGCACAGTAGTTATAGGCAGGGGTATTATCTATGAAAATAATATGCAATTCATTAAGAGTTGCAGTAACAACCAAAGAGTCCAAGTGCACTTTTAACAAAACTGAGACAGAAAAAATATGCAAATGAACTGAACTATTAGTACTACAAAGAGAAATAACATGATTCATGATGTTCTGAAAGTGCTTACCATGATGTACATTAATGCACAACACTGGACATTACAGCAGTATTTGGAAAGCTGACATAAACAGTGTTTCCATTCTAGTAGCAGGAGTTATAGCTGTGGAAACAGACACTACAGGAGTCAGAGGAAGTCATCATGTGGTCCCAGGAAGTGCATTAGGGTGCAAATTCTGCACGCTATCCACAGATGGACATGTGCACAGATACTAGACAATTTATGCTGAATATGTCAGCTTACAAAAGTGACAGGACGTAGAGATGGAGCCAGACCTCTACAGATCATGGGTCAGAATGGGTGTGACCATCCTTGAAATAGGCACTTTCCAAAGATCCATTAGGGACACAACAGACATATTATAGGCATTGGCTAGTCCCATCTTGCCATATTTCTTGGACTGCCTCCTGGCCCATGTGGATCAGTTCATATGGCTACCAGAAACACAAGTCAGTATTACGCACATAACATGAGGCTTCAGCAACAGATGACACAAATCAAATCTCCTTGTAGCAGTAGCTGCCACACAAAATTGCAATATGCAAACCACTGATGAAGCACCTGCCTGCCTTAGTATACGTGGCTACAACTCTGTAAATTCTTAGGTGTTTTGTTGTAATACAAGTCACAGAATCAGTGTGTGTGTGTGTGTGTGTGTGTGTGTGTGTGTGTGTGTGTGTGTGTGTGTGTGTGTGTGTGCACCTGCTGCCCAAGATGTTAAACATAATATCAGTGTCTGGCATGCCACTACCCTATGCTGCTTTTTTGATGCTAGAAATATCCTCATGGATGTGATGTCACATACCCTTACACTGATACAGCCCCACAGAACCTGCAACTGTGTCCACTTCTGTTTGAGGAACACCATAAACTACAATTTTGAGTAGCTTAAAATGGATTTCTTCTGTCTAAACATCTCTGGTGGCACCCTCTAATATAGTCTGGTGAAGCCCTGACAAATGTTTTCTATCTGCTACATCCTACAGAACATGACACACAGTAATCTGAATCCCCATTCCTAGTATAACAGTGAGGATGAAGATGAAGGAGGTGACCATCCATTTCCAGCACCACCACATCCATGAGCCTCAGAGGCATGACACATACAGGTACAGGGGCTGCAGGACACTGTGATCACCCAGGTATTTACATGAAGGAGGTAGCTGGGCATTACATTGGTTAAAAAGATTGCCATAATGCTAGCAAGAGATCACAGCATAATGGTTTTCATCACTTTCCATGTCAGCAACACAGGGACCAGGCAGTCACCTCACACACACAGGTAATTTAGATCAGGAAACTAGTGTTGCAGACAGGACTGGGTGTCATTCAGAACCCTTCTCTGCACCTCCCCATGGGGAAAGAATGCCCAGTTGTTTACCAGCAGCCCTACCAGGACCATTCATTCCTCTGGGTGGTTGACACTTGTACCAGTAATGCAGAAACACCCATATCCCCTGTGTTGTTTATGGCAGACATAGGCATGGAAATATGTCTGGCTAGTTGTGGTGAGGCTGTACCAGCAGCTAGATGGAACCTTCACCTATGTTTGGGATGAAAGTGTTGCATATAGCAACCTGGATGCAATGGACAAAGAAGATGCATGGGCTGATGGGGATGCAGCTATCCCATCCACTGTGTGGTATAAAATATAAATTGTTGTTGTTGTGTTACTACATTCCTGGGCTGCATCTGCTTCACTCATTATACTGTCTGTGTCAACCTGTTGAAAGCATGGCACAGCAGGGTAGTGATGCCATTTGCAGTACATCTCCATTACATTGATCAGCCTGAAGAGGTGGGCATGCCACTGGTCCAGATACTTAAAATAGTGCAATTCATGTATGAAAGACTGTAGTGCTGTAACAGAGTGTGATCACACCTGCACACTGACATGCAGGAGCTTTGAACAACATTCTAGGACGTAAGCAGCCACACACAGACTCAGTCTGTGGCACTCTATGACCTGCTGTGGGGCATCGTAGCAGAAGTGCATGTCCATACCCTATCTGAGTGTCCCTAGACTGTGACACAGATGATCTGTTACTGTGCATAGTGGCCTATTCTCTACTGGTGCCCCCTCAACCTACATTGAACAGGTGTTTCCCAGATTCAGTGTCACCATGGGAAATACTAAGGATGGAGACAGACCACTCCTTGCAGGTCCTGCTTTAACCTTGTCCATGTAGTACATCATTTGTAGTACATCAACACCATCACACTCGGTGGGTCCTGTGTCAGTTTTCAAGACATTGGTGATGGTTGCATCCTTTACCTGACCTGCTGTGGTATTAGTATCTCTGAAATGATGAGAGGTGTCATCTGCGTCCCTGCTGGTGTCTGTGGAAGCCATGTTGTGGGTTGTAGCCACAAAGGTGGTAGAGGACTCCCTAGCACCTGTAACAGAAGTGCATAGCAGAATGTTTAGCTTCACCTCCTCCCCCCAATACACACACTGGAGAGAAAAGAGGAATGTGGAAGTTAACATGCTTTACTAAGGGAGGTGCCCCATCAGATCCATGGATGGGAGCTGGAATGGATCTTGCTATTTTCAGCCCTTCAGAAAGACGTGTGAGATACCTGTGTAAACAGAAACATATACAAATGGACTAACCTATATGTACAGGGTAGATATATACTCTGAGAATGAGATGGTGGAGGGTAGACTGTGGGACACAGCACATGCACCATGGCACATTGTCATTGTATTAACACTGTTACAGTACACATGCCTTAAACTGTTGTATATGCTTAGCACAGGAGACAGCTTTACCTCCTGCACTGGAGCACTGACCTCCACCCCACAATCATCACCTGCCATGTTAACCCTTGTGATCAGAGACAGCAGCATCTATTGCATTTCTGTAAGGTATGTGTCCAGTGTGAGTTCCTGGGACAATCCTTGCTCAACTGCCCATAGTTACCTACAATATTCACATCTGTTGTCATCTCATCCAGCCTCAGCTGCCTCTGTTTCTGGTTGCCCCATGAGAAAAAAAGAATGTTCTGTCATGCCTCATTGCAGGAGAACCTTAGTCTCTTTTGGGGTGAAGTTTATTTTCCTCTTCCTGTCAATCGCTATGCAGAAAACATATTAAAGTAAGAACAGACGTGCAACAAAATGCACACCTATTCTGTATGATAGTATACTGATGCATAATACAGTACATGAGAGAGAAGTGGCACAGAGAAGTAGAAAGCAATAATATTGTTCTGTATTCAAACATACACAGTGTCAGTTGTTAACTTTCTATGCAGTAGATATGTGCAGATGGTACTTAAATGATGTATGGAATACTTACACACTGATCTCTACCTTGTTGAAATGTGTATGAATCATATTCAAATTAGAACATGCAGTATGTATGTGACACTGTGCACTATATACTGTATCATTAGCAGTGCACTGCACACAGAAGCAGGCCATAGTGCACATGTGTCTTGGTGTGTGCACCCACATGCAGTACTGCACATGGCAGTATGCTTGTCAGATGTGACAGACAATGCCAATGTGCCAATATACAGCTATGCATGCCCCACATTTCTGTCAAACTACTCATCAAGATGACAAGCATTAAGAGTGTTAAGGTACTAGTGTGGGTGAAAGGGAAGTATGCCTGTTTGTGGGATTTGTTATCAATTTACTTAATATTTTTCCCGATGATGAGATGCTACCTGAGAGTACTTCCAGGAAAGATATACTAGGATGGGTATGCATGTGATGGTAACTATCAGCCACCACTGGTGTACTGCAGCATGAAGAGCAGTAACATTAAAGATGGAGTGATATGTCACGGGAAAATGAGGTAGAGCTGCAGAGGCTGCAGAGGGACAAACAAAGGCGGTGCACTGCACACCCTGCTACATAAAGTATTAACTGGTGTAGAAAAAGGAAACTCAGAAGGAAACCACACCTGTCTAACTGCAAACTCACAAATACTTTGTCCACTTTTATTTCCAGATGTAAGTAGTTTCATTCTTACAGTTAAGAACTTCATTACCTAACTATTCTTTGGCTACTTCCACCGCTATCAAAGGCATCCTGGACAGCATTAAGGTGATGGGCTATGATATCCCCCATATGTCTGATGTTCTGATGGCGTACCAATTCTGGATGCTGGCATGGTTTCATTTTCTGAAATGGAAGCGTAACATTCTGGCCACATCAAGAAAATGAAAAAACATGAACATACTATGAACAAAACAGAAAATGTTCAACACACCATGGACCACGAGTCTAAAACCAAGCTCTTTAATATACACCAAAGGTAAGTGCTTTTGTGCTGAGACTTCAGGACTTCATCCTGCAAAAATAAGCCTAGCCCATCCAGATTTAAATAAGTCAGGTACATGAAAGATGTGTGTGACTAATATGTCATATGACTAAAACCAAAAAAAAAAAAAAAATATATATATATATATATATATATATATATATATGTGTGTGTGTGTGTGTGTGTGTGTGTGTGTGTGTGTGTGTGTGTGTGTGTAATATAACAGATTAAAAGACAAATTGCCATAATAACCAAACTTATTCTAATAACCCCACTTAGAATGTCAAACAGAAAAACTTGTATTAATAAACACAAACATTTAAAAATAAAATATAATAAACATCTAATAAAATTATCTTGTCAATGCCTTCAGTTTAACCAAAGATGAAATAGAGATGTGATCATTTAACCCTGACCACTTATAAGAATTCAAATAAATTTGCCAAAAAATTTCCTGTTTCTGTAAAAATATTTGCCAAGGCCCTCTCCTAGGATTGGGACTCACTTTCTCCAAAACAGTAAATCTAAAGGTATGATCCTTGAACTTGTATAAGGACCGGAGTTTGTTTCATGAGGATACAAGTATTAGGGATAATATATCTTGGAAACCCCTAATAGTTTATAAGAGGGGTAAAATTTTGAGATCAATAGTGGGGTCCTTAAATGTGGGAGATGTAAATATTGTAGGTTTTTGTTCGAGGGTGATAGATTTATGATTGATGGTAAGACCTTTAATGTAAAGGTGAGAATGAGCTGTGAAAGCTCTGGGGTAGTATATATGGCTATTTATCAGTCTTGTGAATGTTTCTATGCTTTATTTAGGCATTTAGAAAAGTTTGATGATCATACCTTTATATTTACTCTTTTGGAGAAAGTGAGCCCCAATCCTAGGAGAGGGCTTTGCAAACTATTTTAGAGAAATGGGAGCTTTTTTGGCATATTTATTTAAGTTTTTATAAGCCAGGGTTAAATGATCATGTCTCTTCTTTGCTTAAACTGAAGGCGTTGACAAAATGATTTTTTATTACATTTTATTATATTTTATTTTTATATGTTTATGTGGGGTCATTAGAATAAGTTTGGTTATTATGGTAATTTGTCTTTTAATCTATTATATATATATATATATATATATATATATATATATATATATTTATATATATATATATATATTTTTTTTGGTTTGGGTTTAATCATGACATATTAGTCACATGATTCATGTGGCTGATTTATTTAAATCTGGATGGGCTAGTCATATTTTTGTCTGATGAAGTTCTGAAGTGTCAGAACAAAAGTGCTTACCTTTTGTTTATATTAAAGAGCTTGGCTTTAGACTCGTGGTCAGTGGTCTGCTGGACATTTTTTGTTTTGTTCATATTCTGGCCACATTATTGACCAGGCAGCACTCATTGCATGGCACCATCATTCCATGAGTGTATGTGCCAGCTGGTGGGTTGCATAGCTTATACCCATAGATATATATTTTTTCAGATTTATATCTTGTATGTATGTCTTCTTGTATGCATGTCTTATATATCTTTTAGTAGCACTTACTATGCTTAGATGTTTTAGGTTATAAATGTATGTTTTAGTTTGGTTTATGTGATTATTTAAATGATTTTCTTAACTGATTTTTTAATATAATAATTAAAATATGGAGATGATTGGATGGTGAGATTTTTGTATAGTATTTAGACTGCATTTTTATGTGTTTGCTATGTGATGAACTCCTGATAATGGAGGATGAAAGCACTGATCCTTATTTGGAATAAACTCTGTGGTTGACCTCGTGTTTGAGATTTTGTTTCTGGTTGCATAGTCTTCACCCATCCACAGATGCCTAGTGCTGCCTATCACAGGCCCTATCACATGACATTTGTAGTCCAGTGGGAGGCCTTCCTATGTTACTGCTGGCTTTTGCAGCCCAGTGGGAGGCATTTTCTATGTAAGTGCAGTTTTCAGTTATTGCAACACCTTTAGGCTATGCCAAACAGCGTGCCACCCTGTCCCTGGTGGTACTGGAAGATAATGGAGACATGACCACTGTGGAGTCACACATGGCACACACATGGCAGGACAATTTATTTTTTATATATATCAATCACTGTACATGCATATAATTTTGCATACCTGTAAATAAAGTTTGGCTGTTCAGTATGTAGAGATGTTCTATTCATTTGACATAAAAAGCTTATACCTGTGGTTGTCTTTCACACTAATTTTGACATATGCATGTTACAT
This sequence comes from Protopterus annectens, assembly GCF_019279795.1. NCBI lineage: Eukaryota > Metazoa > Chordata > Ceratodontiformes > Protopteridae > Protopterus > Protopterus annectens. The sequence continues at coordinate 488,577,240 of NC_056734.1, forward strand.
TTTGTTGTCAGTTGTATTTGTATAGCATGCACTTTGGTAGCATGCTAGTTGCTGTTCACTACCAATTCAGCATCATATGTCAGCCTGTATTAGTCACTCATTTCACTAGTCCACAATTGCTGCTACTTGCACACCTGCGCAAATGACACTACTGTGATACTGTTGTTTGCATGGGGTAGTGGCATATTCTGCCTGCGTGTATGCCATTATATCAGCTTCTGGAAGCCTTTTCACATGATGGCACTGTTTGTGAATTAGATACATCTGTCAATGGCCTACTGTGTTGTGACAGATATTTTGTATGCCATTGAATATTATGTCTATGAACTCCTCAGCCACAAAATACATTTCCTTTTAATAGCATATACCCTTCCAATTTTATTAATGCACAAATAAAATAGTCATGCATTTTGCACTTGTTTTTATATACATGTTTTTATTGCAGTTCAGTCTAGGATGTATTAGAAAATGGACTATGTGCTGGAGTATATGAAAATATCAAAATGTCTTCCATTTTGCATTTTGACCCTGGAAACTCATATTCATACTTTCTTTATCCATGACTTCACAAGGCAGACTGAGTTAGTAAATCATTTGTGTATTATGCCCATTACATGTGCATGGCTTGCAGGTATATGTGTGTGTGTGTGTGTGTGTGTGTGTGTGTGTGTGTGCGTGTGTGTGTGTGTGTGTGTGTGTGCGTGCGTGTGCGCGTGTGTGTTTGTACTACATGATTAATGTTCCTCAGCTAAAACAGGTGTGTTGTATGTTTAAACAGTTGCTTATTCAGTGTTAAAACATAATGTAAATGTAGAACGAACAGATTACAGTGACTATTGCAAATGCCTAAAGGAGACATCTTAAATACATGTAAGTGCAAAATGCCTATCATGCTCTTTTTTTTAATTATGCATTTAACTTGCATGACTGCATTAGTGGCCTTTAACTGTAATTAATATACACTACTGAAAGTAATTCTGTGTAATTTAATACTGTAGTCAAGCATTTTATGTAAAGCAGAACATTAACATTATGTTTATTACAGTTAAAGGTGCTGTCTTCTTTACATAGTATGACAATATTTTTGTATTAGTAACTTCCAGATGTCAAACAGTGTATTGAGAATAAACCACTAAATCAAAGTGCAACGAGGTTGATACATTTGAAAAGCTTAGCTTCAGTGAATTCATCTACAGTATATCACTAAACTGCAGTTATCCTTTATATCTCTTATGTTAATATGGTATATTTAGCTCATTGAATGTCCCGCCCTCCCTTTTATATAGGCAGAACTGTTAACGAGTTTAAAAGGAGAATATATCAACATCTTTACAGCATTTCGAAGAAAGACTACAAAAGTGCCCTGGTCAGGCATTCTACAACCTGTGTAAACTTTAGTAAATTTAAATTTTGTGTACTTGAACAAATTGATATGGTGAATTAAAGTGTGACTGGAAGAACCATCTTTTATACAGAGAAATGATTTGGCAACTATGATTAGATGCTGCTAATTTTCCAGGCCTGAATGACACCATATCCATAATCAGTGAGTTGACTTTCAGAGCCTCAAAACTATAGTTAAAATTTTACTGAGTAATACAATATAGTAGCCATCTAATGTTACTGTCTGTGGCACACAGTTTATCTTGGTCACATTTGACTGTTTTGCCTATGCATGACTAAGTATGATTATGACACCCGCAAATGTCGTTAACCCTTGTTTAAGGAAACAAAGGCTATTAGGTGACCGAGTTGTTGTGTGAAAATCTTTTATTAGGAAACAACATGGCAAAACTGCTGAACTCTACTATGTTCTATGTTTATTTACACTGTAAGACCTGATTGCCATGGCTCCATTTTTTTTGGACATTTCAACAACTATAAACTAATATAATTTTTACATGGAACAATCTGACTTTTAGTGGATTGGCTGTTCTAAGGGGGTGTATTGAATTACTTGTTTTTTATTTGTTAGACCAGTTACTTGTTAATTGCTCGAGTGCTTTTCTTTTGCTTTTTTCATTGGTTCTGTTACAAGTTTTCTTATTGGTATACTAAACAACTGTTCATTAGTTTTAATGGTTTTATTGGCAGTTTTTGGAACTGTGCACTGTCACTATGTGTTTTTATTCATTGGATGGCCATATAAGGTTATTCAATGGTTCTGAAGATGTCTCTTGACGAAAGCACGTAACCTTGTATAACTGTTTTTTGTGTGTGGATTTTAACTTGGTCATTAAAGTATTTTCTTTGTTCTTGGTGGTTGAGTCATAACATCTGGAAGTTCTTTTGGTTGTTGGACTTTCTACATTCCAGCAGCAGTGGACTGCTTGTTTTGCGATGATGTCTTATGCTAATGTAATGTTAATATCTGGCTCACTATCGCAGTCAAAAACATTCAAACTTCAATAGACATTTCTGTTTACAAGCAGTAGATTATATACTAAACCAAAAATAACTTCATGTAGTTGGCAGCATCTAAGTCATGCTTATCAGGGTGTTAGATCTTTGAAGTACTTAGACAGTCAGCCTGTTGCAAAGTTGACCTTAAGACTACAGTTAATGCTTAAATGTGAGATAGTCATGATGACAGGTTTTGTGGGTGGAGGGCAGCACAGTACCCTCACTCCTTAAAAATGTCTGAACTGGGGGGGCAGCACAGTACCCTAACTCCTTAAAAATGTATGAACCGGGGGGAGCACAGTACCTTCACTCCTTAAAAATGTCTGAACTAGGAGGGCAGCACAGTACCCTCACTCCTTAAAAATGTACAAACTGGGGGGGGGGGGCAGCACAGTAGTCTCACACCTTAAAAATGCCTGAACTGAGAGGGCAGCACAGTGCCCTCACTCCTTAAAAATGTACGAACTGGGGGGGGGGGCAGCATAGTAGTCTCACTCCTTAAAATTACCTAAACTGGGAGGGCAGCACAGTACCCTCACTCCTTAAAAATGTCTGAACTGGGGGGCAGAATAGTACTCTCACTCCTTAAAAATGTCCAAACTGGGGGAGGGGGCAGCAAAGTACCCTCACTCCTTCAAAATGTCCAAACTGGGCTACACATCAGAGATGCTTAAATGCAATTGTAGTAAAAAGCAAGCAGGACACAGTAACTGATAGTAAGAGAAAGGCACGACTAGCTGCATTGATACATAAGGTAAAGGGAGTCTACTGGTGGGTTTAAGCATTGTGGGCAAGACAGAAGTATGCTCATAACAATGTTTTCAGTAATGACAGTGAATCAACAGTTAACGTGAAAATAAAACATAATCACATATGTTGTATTGTAGAATCCCTTGTATTAATTCAGTGTATATTATGTTTTACAGGACCGATGGATGTGAAATACTGTGTATTTGTGATCGTATTTCTCCAGTCTTTTCTCTTTATTTATGGAGAATGTCCTGCAGCCTGCAAGTGTTCTAATCCGATTAGAGTAACATGTATAGGATCAGACAGCACTTCTTTTAATGATTTTCTTCATTCTGTTCCAAGTGAAGCAGAAAGTTTGAGAATTGAGTCTACTAAGACAAAAAGAATTACCTACGGTTCATTTATTCACTTACCACATTTGCTTACTTTATCATTGGATAAAAATGAATTGAAAGACATTAAGAACGAATCATTTTTTAACTTAAAAAGGCTTAGTACTTTAAGCCTTGCCTACAATCAGCTCCAGGAGCTGCCTGATTCTACATTTTATGATTTAACTAACTTGAAAACACTTATTCTTAAAGACAACCAGCTTTTGAACGTGAACTCCAATTTATTTCACCCTCTTCGCAATCTGAAAGAGCTGCAGCTGCAAGGAAACAATTTATGTTCTGTTGAGGGGATATTTGACCACTTACCACAGCTACTCAAACTGAACATAGGACGAAACAACATCAGCTTTCTTTCCGAAGGGACGTTTGACAAGCTAACCAACCTTGAAAGCTTAAAGATCCATGAAAATAACATTAATGAGCTCCCAGTGGGAATCTTTGATAACCTCATAAATCTTCAAGAGCTTTCACTGAATAGCAATCAGATTAAACAACTTTCAGGTGATTTGTTTTTAAATCAGCAGAAAATGAGGAAACTTTTCTTATCAAACAATTTGCTTACAGGTCTTCCCCGTGGCATTTTCCTTAATCTCCCCGAACTTCTTCATTTAACGCTCTATGAGAACATGATGTCCCTACTTTTACCTGGGACATTTGGGCAAATGAAGAACCTTAAAGAACTTTGGCTATATGATAACAATTTTACTACAATTGAGGATCATGTATTCAGTAACTTAACAGAATTAGAGTTGCTAGTGCTGTCTAGGAATAGTATACATACTATTTCTTCTCAAGCTTTTAGTGGGTTGGGCAAACTTGTAGAACTGTCAGTGCATACTAATAGTCTCAGAAGCTTAGAAAAAGGCCTCCTCAGTAGTCTGGTGAAACTGCAACGTGTGTCTTTTCACAACAACAAACTGATGACTCTTTGCACGCAACTTTTTAGCAATTTATCTAACCTTCAGATAATTCTGCTGCAAAACAACTCCTTAGAAACTATTCCTGATGGGCTGTTTGATGATCTTAAGCCCCTCCAGGATGTGAAGTTGTATGGAAACCCTTGGAGATGTGATTCCTCTATTCTTTACTTCAGAAACTGGCTGCGGTTACACAGGCATTTCTTAGAGAACAGCAGTGAACCAGTGTGCTATAACCCAAGAATGCTGAGAGATACCCCAGTTATGCAGTTGAAAGATGACCAGCTAATTCTACATTTCTCTACTCCAGGCATTACATACACAGAAACTTCTAGACGTACTGTTCACAGTGATGGTAAAACTTTAAGTACGAGTTACAGTGATTTCTACAGTACTACAACTAGTACTAGTGCTTATCTTAAACTTACTACTACTGAAGATAAAGGGCGAACTGAAACCGCTACTTCTTCTTCAGTAGCTGCAGAAACCGGAAATGGATTTCCACATCTAAGCAAGCAGCAAATAGCAATTGTCATTATAATCATCTCACTATTGTGCATCGCTTTTGTTATTGTCTGCATTGTTGTAAGGCAAAAGAAAACTGCTTCTGCATCATTAAGAACACAGACGAGAAATGAAGTTATTTAAGTTTTACAAAAGACATCAGTGAATATCTGAAAAAAAGGACATCTAAAAATAAACATTAGTCTGTGTGGTAGTCATTGAAGCATGGTTGGCCTGATGTGAATATCTTATATAAATGCCAAAATAAATGTTAAAACATAAGAACAAAACAGTCTCAAAGTACATACATGTAGAATCCAGGGTAACAGACCTTGGCAAAACAGAGAAAAATCTATACAAAATATTTGGAAAACTTCTTTTATCAAGGCATCATGGCATATATGTAAACTTGCAGTGAAAAATAAGTGCTTTAGCAAACTGGATCATGACTGCATAATAACTCACAATAACAAGCACGTCTTTAATAATGCACTTAGGGTCAAAAAGTCAGGCTGCATTAACAATAAGCATTTCCTCCTTGTTTGAGATCATCATTATAAACAAGTGGTGAGTCCAGCTAGGCTCTGAAACACTCCTTCTTTCAGAGTTTAGCTAGAGTCATCATTTATACTGCTGAACCCCAAAAAAGGCAAAACATATCTGTAGCTAGAGATTCTGCTTTTGAGCCTAACTGCAATACCAAAAATGTGTGTGTCATTATGTATTCGAGCACCTTTGTACTGAAACACTTATTGTTTTCAAGGTATATTTGGATGTCTCCAATGATGACTCATTAAAGGTAGGTTAATAAATATTTTGCGTATCTGTTTTTCTATTTATTAAGACATGTCTGTTACACATCTGCTCTGGGAGGACTGTTTTCTGTTTTGTTTCTTATCTATCCCTGGGGTAAATACATATTAGAATTTTTATAAGCTGAATGATCCAGAGCCTAGGTAGATTTTTAAATTATGCTATACTGATGAGACTAAAACAAGATGAAACATATCTATATTTACAAGAATCAGACTTATCCACCTAATTGCACTACTAAATATCTCCAGGTCATTGTGCAGCCAAAGTCATTGTGATTAATACTTTTATTTGCAAGTCACCCATGGTGCCTTGGAAAGGAAAGGGTTTCAAATGTTTTGTATAATCATTAAAACATTTAATAGTTCACTTGAAGAAGTATAACCTTTCACAACACTTTATTAATTATGTGCCTTTTTAAACTTGTAGTGTTTTACTCTATCCAACTTTTGTCAGGAATGATAGCCTATAATTTTGTATAGAGACATGGGCCACCTACACACCCAATGTACAGTTTGTGACTGCTGCTTATCAATACTTAAATAGTGTATTTTTTATTTAATAATTACATTTTTAACAAATGAATGTGAAATGTTAACTTCAGAGGAAGCACAAACTTTATTAGACTGTGCTTTGTTTTAAACAATTGTTTGTTTCTTCTTTTTGAACTAACCTGTGCTTGTTTTTCCTTCTTTAACTAATTTAGTTCACTTATTGAGTTCAGATCATTTGTTTATTGATAGCAGTGCTAGAAAAGGGTCAGAAAAGTTATTGAGATATGTAATAAGCAGAGCAATTGGAAATTGTATCCATAATTTTTTCAACTTCTGCATTTTTTGTCTTGTTCTCCAAACAATATCTGCATTTTTAAAATAATTTATTGCAGCTAACAGTGCTGGGACTTTGACATTTACAGATACATGACCCTGTGGATATATTATAAACAATTACTGTTTTTCCTTAAACTATTGCAGTAAATCTTCCTCTTCCTCTGACATTAATCAGTTTAGAGGAACCAACACTTCCACATAACTAAATATCAGAACTACTGCATTCAATTCCCAAGTAATAAAAGTCCCAAACCTCTCCATGCTGCCATCACACAATAAACCAACCTGATCCTGTCTATATGAAACCTGGTTAAAACCATATAAATATAAAAGACTCTAATTCCCCAAACTACTCCCATCATCAGGAAAGACAGACCTCTCTACTACAAATCAATAACCACAAACATATTTGTGTAGTATCCTCTCCACTGGATACATCCTTTTCCCACCCTTCTCTCTCCACCCTCACTATTTCTCCAACAGTGGCACCGCAATTAACTGGAACCCTACCTTCCCTTCTCTCTAGACACAGCAGCAGTGACACACTTTACTTTCTTCTTATTATTTGACTCAAGCTCCCCTAAGGACAAAAAGAGAATAAGACTAAATCAGCCCCATGGCTCTCTACACTTTCACTCCAAAAAAAAAAAAAAAATAACCTCAGAAATTCTGGAAAGACATCCTCTATAAAGAAACTGCTTAAAATGTGTCCCTTCAGGCTTCTCCTCCTCATCTCCTAGAAAATCACCTTATAACTCCTACACAGCATGGCTTTAACCTGCTCTAAACTCTCTCTCAGAAACTTAACCTCTTCCTCTCCCTGCAATGGTTCTCTAGTTACCTATCCAACCGGAAGCAAGCAGTAAGATGGAAAAAACTACAGGTGTTCCACAAGGCTCTAGGTCCTGTTCTCTTCAACATATATTTATCAATGATATATAAAAATCAATCATTCTCTAACACATTCCAATATGCTGATGCTGATGATGATTCAATCATCAAGCCACCTCTATCACACACTACACTCAAAAACTAACTAAAGATGCCTTTTTACACAACAAGCAATGGATGTTACAATAACCACCCAGCTCTTACGCCCCAAGACCAAACTAATGATTTTCTAATGAACACATTTTCTATCACTAGCCAAAATAACTCTCAACCCTTTCCTCTTGTTACAAAAAATTGCAAAATTTGCCACCAGCCACAAGTCTTCCACCACCACTTCTCTCTCCCTCCAGATACTAAAATGGCTAGAACTTCCCAATCAACTCACTTACACTCAGTTAACTCTAGCCCACAGGTCCTTCCCCACATTTGACATGCATCTTCCCATTATTTAACAGAGATAACAATATCAAAAAACTAAAACAAAGTCCATAAAAATACAAACCCAGGCAAAAAAACCATCAACCTTCAAACCTTCACGCCTCTGGAACTCCCTTCCTCCACTCATCTCCACAACCTCTCTGCATCAAATGCTTTCAAAAATTCAAAACTAGCATCTCAGTGGGAATGCTCATGCTCCCACCACCCTACATAACCTACTCCTTCCTCTCTCTCTCTTCTCTCATTCCACCATTTGCTCCACATATTATATTCTACCCACAGAAAGTTAGATAATAAGCCTCAGTTCTCTTTCTCTTCCACTTCTTTGTCACTGAACACCTCCCCTCCTTTCCAGTAACTAACTTTTTAACTACTCTGTATTAAATATGGATATATTTCTGAGCTAATAAATATAATTATTATGTACTCTGCACATTATATTTAGCTGTTACATTTTTGATTTCTTTTCTTTTACCTATTGTTAAACTAAATGTTTGAGTGAATATATGTTTTTAAGACAACTCTGGTCTATGATCCCCTTTAACTTAGTCCAACAATGCTGTGAAGATACCTCATTTCTACCACCTGTATCCATGATTTATCTTTTTGTTTTTATACAAAGCTCGTTGGTGCAGGAGAGGATGTGGACATTGACTACTAAGTTGAGTCTTCAACCTGTTACTCAGCTCTTGTTTCATTACCACTGCCTAGTATAACAATTAGAGTGCCACTACCTTTTCCATCCTCTGGTCCATTTCTAATCCCACATACTCTCATTTATGAACAAGACCCCATGATGCTTAAGCTCCTTCCAGTTGAAGGAGCTGCTTTCCTTTACCTGCAGAAAAAAATATATTTTCTAACAGCAAACCATAACCTCTGATTCTGAGGTGATTACTTTTCTTTCTAGGCTTTTCACAGCCCATAATAAATTGCTTCAGTGTACTCCAGAAATCACTATCGCTTCTGGAAAAGATGGCAACTCTATCAGCAAACATTAATGATGCAGTCCTCACATCCCCAAATCAGACACCCTCCAAAATCCATCTGGGGATAAAAAATATCAAATAGGGGAGACAAAGAATACCCTTGACAGAATCCAAACCTACCTTGAATGTATCAATCTTAACAAAGGAAAATGAGGAAAGAACTCTTGCTTTGCAAACACATGAGGTGTATGGCATGCATTAATTAGTACACATCCCAGTGGATCTGTACCATATCCAACAATACATTTCAGGGTATGCAACCAAGTGCATACTCTAGAGCCACAAAATACAAAAAGACTACACCGTCAAACTGCCATGGCCCCTTCAATAAACACATACGGACAAAAAAATTAGCTATAGTTCCATGGCCAAGACAGACCTCACAATGCTCATCCTGAATCACTGGCTTACCTACACGATGAAGTATCTTCTCTAGCACATTGATATATACTTTTTCAGGAGGCTAAGCAATGTGATTCCACTATAACTAGAAATCACCCTCTTCTCTCCCTTTTTTGAAAATTGGAATCAAAACCTCAGTTTATCAGTCAAGAGGTGCTGCACCGATCTTCCGCATAACATTAAAAACTGATGTTAGCTATGACTCCACAACAATATCCAGTGCTTTTGGTCTTTATTGCTGACTCCTGCTCCCATCCACTTCTGCAGCCTCACCACCTCATATCTGTCATTTGCTACAGTAACCTCATTTACATGAACAAGCATAATTCCACAAGTTGTATCTGATATTACTTCTTCAAGAAGAAATAAAGGCACATCTAGCAGTTTCTGGAGCTGATCAAAGTACTCCTTCCACCTTTCATAAATTTAGCAGGCAGAGGGCTAAAACCCTGACTACAGTACAGGTGACTAAAAGTTGATTACTGGTTTAGGCATCTAATGGTGTTGCCAGGGGAGTCTATCCTGTTGATAGTGAAGAAAATACACTTCAGGACATGAAAGCCATCACTTCTATTTTAGATATCCCAAGTATTTCTAGCTAATGTCACAGCCTTTGATACATCTCAGCAACAAGGGATAATCAGTCGACATCTCAACAGCTGGCTTGACCAGAGTGGCTAGAACAAATGATTTCAGGTCGGATGACAGGACAACAGAACTGATCCTCTGCCTTAACATCAATGTTTAGTGATATTAAGTACACATATGATCAGCATTGCATTGAAGTATGTTGCTCATTATGGACAATCCATTACAAGCACAGAAGCTCAGTAATGAATCTCTTTTTTTCATGTTCACTTTGGACAAGCTGATAATTCCAATCACAGCCTTCCAAGTATGACCATTTATTCCTGATGTGAATGTTGAAGTCCTCTGATGGGTCACTGTCTTCAAGAAGGTCAAATGCACAAAATAACTATAAGATGTATATAAACAAACAGCAGGACAGGTTTTCTTTCTGCATCTTGTAGTCATATTGAGACAAACATGTCATCTATTGACATAAACTCTGACTGTACAGTACCCATCCAAAGGCTTGTACCTCCAAGCCCACTTAAGGCTGCTCCAGAGGGGCAACTACATAGAGAGAGAAAGATGGAGAGAACAAGAAACTGCCCCCTAAGTGAGTGGACTAGTTCAAGGACCTCTCTGTGTGGAGGTATGGCCAACTAATAAACTTCCTACAGATGTTCTAATTACTTTGTCAAGAGGACAATAATATTTTTTCATTGCTATGGCCTTTTGAAGTATAACCTATATGTTCCTACTGACCACTTGAGTGTCTTTTTTTTTGGAGCTTAGTTTAACCAGGCTGCACTGGTCACCTGGCCTCCAAAACATTGTAGAAAACATCACCCACAGGACTCAGTCCAGGTGTGACACAGTATGCTAGTAAAAGGACAAATAGTGATGCTTGGTTATGCAGCTTGAGGATAAACAGAAAATGAAAGTGAAAACATACATAATTAATGATGTGTGTCTATGTGCCTGTTTTTCTGTTTGGTCAGTTTTGTGGGGGTATTATATTACATTCTCAGAAAAAAAAACAATTTTCAAATAACTCCTAAAATCAAAAAGTGAACAAGGTAATGCACTATGATAAGATTTGCACCAGAATTGCTCAATAACAAGCACCATAATCAATAAAACTTTAATTATCCTTTTTTTTCTGGCTGCTTGTTCAAAGTCCGAGGACTGTAACTGTGATGCTCAGAACAGCAACATTTAAAATGTGAATGGGACAACATATATACTAATTCTAAGACTGCAATATTTTTGAGAATTTACTTTAATTTTTTGTTTCAGCAATCTTCAAGTTTGTAAGTATATATGAGTCCCTGTCACATAATCAAAAATTCACTTACTCAAAATTTAGTTGCGTGAAATGAAAACATGGAATGCTGAATTAACATAATGTTCACATCACTGGATTTATACAGAGGGGAATACAAGCAGTTGACCAACATGGAGAAATTTGCCCTTTTCTCCACTGTAGTCTGATCTTGAAGTTGGTATATATAGTTGGCGAGGTGGGGGTGCAGCACCACGCATTGGGGGTGTGAGGGGATAACCCCCCACCAGGGTGGGTTTGACATGCTGAGGTGTGTTTGAATGTTGAATGTTGGCCAACTGCCTACACTTCCTGTGTAAAAATCTGGTGATGTGAACATTCAGTTTGGTGTTTTCGTCTCGCTCAGCTAAATTTTGGTTAAGTATATATATATATATATATATATATATATATATATATATATATATATATATATATATATATACACACACACACACTCACACACACACACAGGGATTCACAGCATCATGTTTTGCACTTTTGATTTTTAACAGGGAACCATCATTTTTCATAAGTATTGAGAGAGTGGTAATGTATTTGAAGACTGGAGGAGAGCATTTGTGACTCTTGCTCATGAAATTTGGATCATGTCATTGGCAGCAGACTTTTAATTTGAGAGATAAGGTTGTGGATGTGGCCTAAATGTGTTTGACATAGTATAACAATATAAGACCATTAAGCAAGCTGGCTAACTTTGATATCTTATCCCATTTATTCTGCTACCAAACAATCCAGTAGAATATCTGGTCCTTTCATCTTACAGCTAACACAAAGACATATACCTGCTAATTCATACCATTAGAGACATAGGTGTTTTGGCACCTATGTCTCTAATGGACACAGGTAACCTATAAATGGTTCATCTCCCATTGCCCATACTTACACTTATCAAGGGTATCAGAACTTGCAGAGATTTGGGATGCATGTCTAGGCTAAAGAAGGTCCTTGTGGTCATTAGCATAGTAAACACCTATGAACCTATAAGAAAGGCTGAGAAGTGACTTTGCAAAACTGCAATATTTGCTAGAATCCTGTTGAATTAAACTGAAGGAAAAACATTACAAAGTAGCAGATATAGAAACCAAATGTCAATGAAATGCATCTTACAGGTGAATAAATAATAAAACTGAAAACCAAAATGGATCTTGGCTTGCTCATATCAGAACACCTAAAAAGAAGAACAAGCAACACTGGAGACATGAAAATGTTTTATGGAGTACAGCATGCTTTCCTGGAAATTCTGAAATTCTTAAAATCATTTCTCTTTTACATTGTAGGATGGAGGCAGTACAAATGAAAGTTAAACATGGATTTAAACAATGTCAAAGTTCAAATTTAATTAACTTTTAGTTCAACTGTTTGCTGATAAACATTTCACAACTTAAATTATTTCATTTTTAATAAGTCTAAAAACAAGGACCGTGTATCTAAAGATAAAATGAAGATGTTCATCGTGTTTCACTGTTGCAGTCATTACATTTGGGTAATCTGCTGGCAGGTTGCCCTCAGTCAGCCTGATTAACAAAGTCTTGGGTCCTGTGTTGGTTGCTGTCCCTTCTTCCATGATGTCAGGTCGTCAGGGGTATAAAACATGCAGCCGACGCCATTACATCAGTCTTTCTTGCCGCGCGGTGCCCGAAGCAGAAGCAGTTCGCAAGTGCCGGTCGGCCGACTCCTGAAATTTTCGTTTTCGAGTTTCAGAACCGAAGTCTTCAACTTAAAGCTAAGTACCCCATTGGGGAAACTTTTTCTTGCTCCTTACCGATGTCAGTAAAAGTTAATAATTGTATTACTTGTGGGAAGCAAATACCTCATAAGGATTTTCATTTGTACTGTATTCCTTGCCTAGGCCCTGACCACAACATACCTTGCTGTTAGTTTTGTGCTTTATTTAATCAGTGCACTATCTGTCGTCGGTACATTTTTGCTTCAAAATATTTTGGTTCTCGGTTTAATTATCCAGAAATGACATCAGTTAGCCATCTGACTACCGGAATACCGAAAAAATGCAAAGAAAAAGACAGAGATAGGCCGTTGAGGTCCAAAACTGCCGACGACGCTTCTCCTAAGCCAGTCGCCAGTTCGCCGGTACTCAGTGAGGTGCTTTTGCAGCCGCTGATACAGGCTACTTCTGATTTGCAGGCCTCTACTGAGACCCATTCAGAGTCCGTTATGCCATGACATGCTTCACATATGGAACCCGTGGATGTCTCTACCTTGGATGGATCTGGAGCCGCTGAGCAGGCACTGGTTTCTGAGGGTGTATTTAGGCCTACAGACTTGCATATTAAACCGACTCCAACTTCAGTGCTAAGGTCTAAATCTCGATGTATGTCTAAAAAAACAATGCCCAGGCCACATTTTCAGGCCCCTATGCCTAAAAAACAAATGATCAAAATGGCTGAAGATTTAATTACTCTAGTCATGGGTAGTCAGTCAACCTCCCCCTACGAGGCCTAGGATTTAATTTGACTATGACTGTTCTGAACAGGACTCTGTTTCTTCTGACTCTTCTAATGATCTGGATTTGTCCATACCTACTTATGAGGACTCTGATGCAGAGGATTCCATTCACTCTGCTTTCCACCTGAGGATTTCTCTTTTGGGGAAACTTTACATACCTTAAGGGAGCATTTCCACTGGGAAAGTCAGGATTCCTCTGAATCCAAAAAGAGGCTTAGGGATTTAATTCTTCTTCCTCAACATAGGCCTTTGGCTATACCTCCTGTACTAGATATTGTTGATGATGTGTTTTTGGAATCCAGTATGGCCCCTGATTCCTTGCCTCCAGCCCCTAGCAAACCAAACAGGTACTACAGGGTTCCTGAGTCCCACAAATTCCTTTTCAAACATCCTGTTGTGGACCCTGAAACCATCTCTCAGGGGCCCAAGGGCATTAAGGCTTCTACGGCTAAAAATCCTATCCCTTCTGATAGAGACTCTAGGGTGCTGGATAGATGGGGTAAAAAGGTTTATACTTCTGCAACCTTGGCAATCAGGGCTTTAAACTGTCAATTCCATATGCTAAAATATCAACAGCATATCATGGGACTGCTTAAACAGAAAATAATGTTGATTTCTGACTGTGTGGAGAATAAAGATTTGCAGGATTTATTACATTCAGCTGAACAAGTTGGCAAATATACTTTGCAATGTGGTTTTGATTCCTTAGAGGCCTCTTGTAGGGCTGCTGTTACTAGGTCTGTGCTTAGAAGGCATGCTTGGCTTAAGGAGCAATCTCTGCCTGATCACGTTAAAGCAAAACTTTTGGATGCTCCTTTATAGCAGGGCCACTTCTTTGGCAATAAGGCTGAAGAAGTTCTAAAAAAGATGGAAGATAAAGCTAATTCTATGCAAACTGCGAAAGATTTCTTACAAGTGCAACCTCTTAGATTTAGTAGGCATTGGCCTACTAAGAATTGGTCCTTTCCAGCTCCTTCCAGAGCTACTACGGCCAAACCGAGACATTCCAAAACCACCAGGTTTCATTCCCAAGGGACTTTCAGAACTAAGCAATGGGATGCTTCCACTTCCAAATCTGGAAACAGCAAGGCACCACCCTATGGTAAACTGTCTCAATGACGTCCCTTTGAAATTACCAAGCAGTTACCTCTTAGCCGGCCCTTTGGGGGGAAAACTGGCTCTTCATTCAAGAAACTGGCAACTTATAACCCAGGACAGATGGGTTTTAAATATAGTGTCCCAGGGATACAGATTTATTTCCACACGCTGCCAACTCCAAACGGGTGGCCAGACCTGCCCCCAAATCAGTGGGCAGAGGCTCAGAAACAAGTACTTTCCCTCCTAAACATGGGGACTATTCAACTAGTACCAGAAGAGGAAAAGGGACAAGGTTTCTATTCCAGACTTTTCCTGGTACCCAGAAAAGACAAATCATGACGTCCAATTCTGGACCTGTCTACTCTAAACACCTTTCTGGACATTCCAAAATTCAAGATGCTGACTCTTCACCAGTTACTTCCTATGCTAGGCAAGGATGCCTCGTTGGCAACTCTCGACTTAAAAGAGGCTTACCTGCATATCCCAATCAGGGAATCTTGTAGAAGATACCTACGCTTTAAAGCAGGCTACTTGCATTATCAGTTCTCTGCACTGCCCTTTGGCTTGTCTACTGCCCCCAGGGTATTCACAAAGTGCCTGGCTCCAGTAATTGCATTTTGCAGACAAAGAAATATTCAAATATATCCATATCTGGATGATTGTCTAATTCAGGCAGAAAACTAGGCCATTCTTCTAAAACATCTGGCATTTGTAACAAGACTTCTAACCTGTCTAGGGTACACCATAAACAAAAAGAAATCTCAACTGGTACCCTCTCAAAAAATTACATTCCTGGGTGCAAGCTTGAATACAACTGCCCAGATGGCTTTCCTTACGCCAGAAAATCAAATTCATTTGGTGACTTACTTCAAACAGGTGGCCACAAAAACCCTGCTATCTGCAAGGCAAATACTGCAAGCCTTGGGGTTCATGGCGTCATGCATTCTTCTAATTCCATATGCAAGACTGCATATGAGGAAACTTCAGTGGTACTTAAAAAGTTTATGGAGTCAACATTGTCACAGCCTGGAAACAATGATTCCTATCATACCTTACCTGCACCTAGAGTTCCTATGGTGGGCAGAGGCCTACCACCAAAACAAGGGACTGCCATTCACACCACCCCCTGCCACCCAAACCCTAACTACAGATGCATCAGACTATGCATGGGGGGCTCATCTGGCAGGGAAGTGCATTCAGGGCAAATGGAGCCCAAATCAAATGCACATTCATATCAATCAAAAAGAAATGCTAGCTGTACAGAATGCACTGACAGCCTTCAAGGACTACCTTCATCCAGGACAATCACTGATAAAGACGGACAACACCACAGTTATGTTGTACATAAACAAGGAGGGGGATACACATTCCTACCCCCTCTGCAGACTAGCCATGGCATTGCGGAACACGGCCTTGAGCTACCAAGTACAACTACAAGCTCAATTCCTGCCAGGAAAGCAGAATGTTCTGGCAGACAAACTAAGCAGAATTCTCATGGACCCTCATGAATGGAAACTGGAACCATGGATTTTAAACATGTTGACATGCAAATGGAGGAGCCCAGACATAGATCTTTTTGCCTCACCCCAGAACTACAAGTTGGACAAATTTTGCACAAGAACTCATCACAAAAAAGCCTGGAAAGTGGATGCTCTGTCCTTCAGCTGGAAAAACCTGTCAGTCTATGCATTTCCCCCTCTGCCTTTGCTCTCCAAAGTTCTACTAAAAGTCAAACAGGACAAACCAAAAATGATTTTGATTGCTCCAGATTGGCCTCGCCAACACTGGTACCCACTCCTGTGCAGTGTGTCACACATTTCTCCGTGGCACCTGCCTCAGGCACCTTCCTTACTGTCTCAGCAGGAGAACCAAATTCTGCACCCTCAGCTCCAAACATGGAATCTTGCAGCTTGGCTAATCACTTAAATTCACCCTTAGCATTCCTCAGCAAACCTGTGATGGATGTCATTTTGGAGGCGAGAAGACCTAGTACTAAAAAATCTTATGCTGACAAATGAAACAGATTCTGTGCCTGGAATCAGTCTCAAGGGATGAGCACAGCAGTGCCCAATTTACCTCAGATTTTGCAATACTTAACTGAGATGCTTCATAAGGCCTGTCTTTTTCTTCCATAAAAATCCATGCCTCAGCCATTTCAGCTCATTACAACACAGACCCCCCCCCTTCTCTCATCCTCTTCTAAATTAGTATCTCATGAGGGCCAAAAACTTGAGACCACCCAGAAGAGCTCCAACTCCTGCCTGGGACCTTAACTTTGTATTGGAGAAACTCACTCTACCTCCTTTCGAGCCAGCTGCAACTGCGGACTTAAAATTTATTTCCTGGAAACAGCCTTCCTTTTAGCAATCACTTCAGCTAGAAGGATATCTGAATTACAGGCGCTTATGGCAGTGGAGCCTTTCATCATCTTTCATGCGGACAGGGTGTCACTCAGGACCAATCCATCATTTATGCCCAAGGTGGTATCCAGTGTTGCTCTTAATCAGTCCATTCACTTGCCAACTTTTTTTCCCAATCCACAGAACAAGGGAGAGTGGATTCTGCATTCATTGGATGTACACAGACAACTTAGATTCTACTTGGACAGAAATAAATCTCGAAGAAAATCTGAACTGCTGGTAGCATTTGCTGCAGGGGCAGAGGGGAAGGCTATTTCAAAGCAAACCATTTCTAAATGGATAAGCCATTGTATTCATTTCTGTTATAAGCACCATGGAAAGCCTATTCTCCAGGGGATCAGAGCTCATTCCACCAGGGCTGCATCTACTTCAGCAGCCTTTCTCAGGGGTGTTCCTACCAGGGATATTCTAGAAGCTGCTACCTGGAGTTCATTTCATACTTTCACCAAACATTATCACTTACCAATTTTCTCTAAATCCAGAGCTGGCTTTGCCACTGCTGTTTTGCAGGGCCTTATAGCTGGTCCTAATGCTGTATAAATCCATCCTTCCAACCTTAGCTTTGGGAATCTACCCAAATGTAATGACTGCAACAGTGAAACACGATGAACATAGTACAGTCGTGTACACTTACCATAAGTCTTTTTGGTGCATTTACTTTTGTTTGGAGGTATATTTTTGTGTTTTTTATTTTATATATATATATATATATATATATATATATATATATATATATATATATATATATATATATATTGCTTCCCATTTGGGGGGCACCTGACATCTGGGGCAAGAAAAACTGATGTAATGGCATCGGCTGCATGTTTTATACCCCTGACAACCTGACATCGTGGAAGAAGGGACAGCAACCAACGCAGGACCCAATACTTTGTTAATCAGGTCGACTGAGGGCAACCTGCCAGCAGATTACCCAAATGTAATGACTGCAACAGTGAATACACTCAAACTTCTACATTTATGGTAAGTGTACACAACTGTACTTTTTTTCTACATATACATCCATTAGTAATATCAGTTATGATTTAAAAAAAAAATAATTAAATTGTGATCCACCAAGCCAGTATTTCTCAACTATATTTTTTGCTTAAATAATATGGACAAACTACTTAACTAAGTAAATACACTATTTGCAAAATGTTCTCATATAATAATAATTGTTTATCAATATAAGAATCTCATTACCATTTGTAGGCCTTACAAATGTCATATTAACAGAAATCATTTATATTAACTAACCAGTGAATTATCATTATCAACTCTGTCTATTAAGGCTGACAGAATGTAAAGTTAATTGCTTGATTAGGATTTAAATGTCATTATCATATTTTTTATCAAGTACACTTCTGATCAGTGCCTTACATTCTTTCTTCTAATTCTTGTGATTATTTTTCTTGCTATTACAAAGACACCAAGAAACAGGCTAGCACTCTTTTTAATGCATATTGGGTTGTTTCACCCTATTTTATCTATTTTGCGGGTGTATAAAAAAGCTTAATTAAAGTATATCAAAAAGCTCAGTTAATAAACTTCCAGGAATATATTTCCCAGAAGGAAGTTGCTTACTTAATAAATAATACAAGATATTTGTCTTGTGGTGGATACTCATTCTTTTCATTTTAAGAATAAATGTCCAAAACAAATAATTGCTATTCATTTTATTGCTATTATCATCTTATATAGGTTTGATAATAGATCAATTTATTCCTCGCAGTATGTTATATCAATTATAGAGTCCAATAACTTATTGTCATTGGAACCACGTGTCTTACCTGTGATATATGTCCTTAATGTTTGAATGCATATCCATTGTAAATCTCCCAAACTTTATTCTTCCAACATATTTTGAATTGTTTTTATGTTAGTTTTTTCTAATTAGGGTATTCTACATTTTCTCTTTCCAGTTTAACATTTTAGTATTTTAACTGCTTCTATTAAACCTGTAGTAATGCAGTGTGAAAGTGTAGTAAAACTGTATTTAATTCTACAATATTTATATGTGACATGTTAAAAGTCTTTGACATGTTACTAATGTAACTAGATTTGAACAGAATTTATGTTAACTTGATATTATTATCCCAAATAAATCATCTATGATTTCTAGGTTTTGTTCTTATATCCACATTTCCCTGTTATTATAAAGGCTTGTAAAAAAAGCTTTCCAGTTTATGTTATAGCTATCATTTATCTACTGTGTAATAGTTTTTAAAGTAGGGTGCCACTGCATAGATATCAGTATCTGAAAAACATATTCCACCTTTGCTCTTTCTTCTGATATAATTTTTGTAAGTCACTCCTGGCTTGTTAGGATACAATAAGAATGTTAGCAATATTATTTCTATCTTCTTTATTTGATTATAGGATAGAACAAATCTGTTTGTTGAATAAAGTATAAAACATCAGAAGTATTTTTTATTAAAGTAGTCTGTCTTCAAGAACAAACCAATTTTGTTTTATTCAGCAATAATTTTATTGAGATTTTAATAACTGTCAGAATTCTCTAGAATTATTAATTCCAAATTCTGTTGAATGATAATCCCCAAATATTCAGTTTTGTTATTATTCAAAACATTCTGTTTGTTAAACATCAAGTTGTAGTCATGCATAGGATTTAGAATCATGGATTTTGTTTTTCATTATTACATTTTAGCCCTAATATATTTTCAATATTTTTCATAACTTGACAGAATCCTAGTAATATATTTATATTTATAAGACTTAATATTATATTATCAGTGCAAATTAATATTTTAGATTTATAGTTATTTATTTCACTACCTTTTCTATTATTTTCTGTTATTGAATTAGATAGAAATTCCATAGCCAGCACAAATAGCAATTGAGATAGTGGAGAACCCTTTTTATACCTTTTTGACATCTATTGCTTTTAATAAAAATTCCAGTTTCAAATTTTATTATAAGTCTTATTTTTTAATATAAGGCTTTTAGTATATTAATAAAAGCTTCATGAAATTCGAATTTATCTGGGACTGTAAATAGATAATACCAGTTTAGTATACCAAATGCCTATTCTATATCAAAACTTAGATAATTTTTCATGATTATTAGGTGAATAATCAATTAAGAGTTAAATTATTTTATATTATCCTAGATTGTCTGTTAGTTGTCTGATCTTCATTAACCAGTGTTGGTAAATGACTTTTTAATCTAGCTGCATATTTTGAAACAAAGATTTTGTAATCTATATTTAAAAGTATAATTGGTCTGTATGATGAACAATCATGAGGGTTTGTGTTTTATTCAAATATAGGATTTTTAACAAATGTCTCTGTGAAATGGTAATTGATTATTGATGTGATTATTTTTATAAATGTTAACTAGTAATTAAATTGACTGGTTTGGTAATTATTTGTAAACATGTGGGAGTAAGCCATCACTACAATTTGTTTTATGTCTTTTTATTATTTTTTTATCTGCATCATCACCTCCAAAATTTCAATAAGTTTGGATAATATAGTTCTGCATAGTTTTGAAAGTTTATTTTAGTATTATGACTAAAGAATATGTCTGCAATAACATTGCCTATCATTAACACACTGTTTGGGTTATTTAATTATTCAAAGTAACTGTTAAATTCATGTACTGTAGCTTTTGTATTTGATCATTTTCTGTTGTTCTTTAGACACTTAATATGCTGGACTTGATTAGATGTATTTAGAATTTTTGCTGTATTAATTACCATGTGTAGTCTTTTTGGTGATACTGTATATGACGAAAGCCTTTGTATCATTAAATCTGTTTCATTTTTTAATTTAACATTAGATGATATTGTTATTTGGTGCATTAACCATATTATAAATATTTTCTCTCTGTTATATACCTTTAATTTTGCAAAATTAATATTTTGTTGAACCTCAACTCATTATTCCATTGCTTCATTTTTGTTTGGGCCCACATTAGTAGTCTACTACATAAGTATGCTGTTAGGTTATCCATAAAATATTTATATTTGCACTTTTATTATCAGTAAAAGCAAAGAAATGATTGATTTAGTCTGAAACATTGTTCGAAATATTTTAGTCTGACACATATGTTGAATATTGCTATTTTTTGGTGTAATGGTAATTTAAAAAGAATATTATGATCTGAAATTAACATGTAACAGTTTCAAATACATTTGATTATGTGAGTGATTAAATAGTGATAAAGAGTCTGTCAGTTCTGCTCTGAGTGTTGAATACATAGGAATAATGAATATGTGTCAAAACATCGTCATCTTTCTTATCACTCAAGTCATTTAAATTAAGGAGATCTGTCCAACTATCTGACACATTGGCAGAAGATGATGATATTTTAGATATTTTAATAAAAGTGTCTAATTTATCAAAATCACTGTTAAACCTACTTCCTAATATTAAGTAAGCTTCCTTTCATATTCTTTAAAAGAATCCCATTTTTTAAACAATTAGCACCTAAACCCAGAATCCAGTACCTATTCACCAGCGTGTGTACATATATATATATATATATATATATATATATATATATATTTGTTACATGAGCGAATGTTATATTTGCGAATGGACTGTGCATTCACAAATATAATGTTCAGTTATGTACAGGGATTGCGGTACAGTGCGGTTAGGGAAATACATCCCTTTCCTCACTGTAGTGCGATCTTGGAGTTGGAATATATAGTTGGGGGGGTGTGGGGGGTGCAGGGGGGCTTGCTCCCCTGCATAATCTAGATGTTAGGTATGCTAGTTAGGGAGTAGCGGCATGGTTGGCATTGCTGTTAATGCCAAAAATGTCATGTATGACATTTTCGGCATTAACAGCTATTTTTCGACATTAGGATAGTTAGGTTATATGTACTTTCCGCAAATTAGTTCGCTGATAAGTATCTTTTTTTTTTTTTACTTTCGAGATTTCAGTAGTAAACCTATATATATATATATATATATATATATATATATATATATATATATAAAATTCTAGTTTGGTATTCATATTTTTCAGTGGATTACAACTTTTCTCCTCTTATGTTTGCAGTATGAGTCAGCTAAATAACTTACTGATTATATTTAAAACATTTTTACATGTAGAATATATACTTAGGTTCATAGGTTCTTAGAAGGTTACTAGGCCAATGGCCCTAGAGCCCTTAAAAGCCTGGCCGTATTTATCTCGAGTTGCCCCACTTGTCAGTGGTTAGGTGAGTGAAGTTTATAGCGGTAAGGGTCTATGGTACTTCTTGAGCACATACAATATAATCTGCAGTAGAAAGGAATATTAAACTTCTTCAGAATAAATTGTACCTGATGATGAATGCTGTTTTTTTTGGCAACATGGATAACTTGATTTATGAAACTTTGTGTGGTAGAGAAAACTGCTCATTTGTAGCAGAATTAAGTATACATATCAATGAACATCTTTGATTTAAAGCTGGAGTAGTAGAGGTCTTATCTACTTATTTACCATGGTCTGTCACACACACACACACACACACACACACACACACACACACACACACACACACACACACACACACACACACACACAATTATTATTATTATTATTATTATTATTATTAATAATATTAATATTATTGTCATTATTATCATTTACCTGTCTTTAAATAATCAGGTAAATAACTTACAATAATGTCTTATGTTGGATAAACCAAACATGCTGGATTTGGTTTACAGGTACTGAGTGTCTATAGTTTCTTTAAATTTCCTATTACCAGTCAGGAAAATATATATATATGCTCATGTCCCGGGATGCAGCTGATGCACTTCAGTTTTCACCTGTTCATAGTGGAATTTTTCATTTGGACTCAGGCTCTCAGCATAGACAATAAATAAGAAAATAACTAAATAAATAAAACAAACAAAAGCATTTCTGTCCTGGAAAAAACAAATACACATATGCTTTAATTGCTATATCTAATCTGAAGGAGTCAAACCTGACTCCAGAACTACTTAAAGAAATAGAGACATTAAGCAGTTCCCTTGGTGGCAAGAAGAAGGCACTACAGTAACACAACAATCATAAATATGCTATTCATAGGAAATTTATATGTCACTAATTCAAATAATCGTGACAAAAAATTAGATTACTTTACAAAACTCCAAATCATGCTCTCCCATCATACAGTCACTGTCCCTATCCACTTGCAGATTTCATAAACTCAGTATACCTTTGTGACTACTACAGTCCCCCACTTCCAGTCAAAGAAAATAGGTAATTGATCTTATTGCTCATACAATCTCCTTCAACCCAAGCAGCAAAGAGTGAAAGAAAATAAAGACATATGGGAAGGGCTTAATACCTGTTACAGCAACAGCATATTTTTAAATATTAAAGAAGTGTTAATTACCAGCAAGTGGGTGCTTCAGTAGCTCATTAGCAGCTGTTGTCTAGTTACATTGGATGATATTCCTATGTGGGTGAGGAAAAATAAGGCTTAATGTATTCTTCGCAGCTTTAATTTGTCTTTCATGTTGTAAGACCATTGACTCTATCTATTTCATAGAATTTTCTTGCATTGAAACATTACATTTTATTTTGAGATTGTTCAGTTTTAATAATAAATTCTTGAACTCTTTGGAAAGTCATCATGTAAAGCTTCTGCAAGGGTATCATCCATGCCATCTTTGAGTCTCTAGGTCTTATGCTCTAGAGAAAATAGGAATGAAGGTCAGCAGGACTAAGACAGAATATATGTGTGTGAATGAGAGGGAGGACAGAGGAATGGTAAGGATGCAGGGAGTAGAGGTGGCAAAGGTGAATGAGTTTAAGTACTTGGGATCAACAGTTCAGAGTAATGGTGAGTGTGGAAGAGAGGTGAAGAAGAGAGTACAGGCAGGATGGAGTGGGTGGAGTAGAGTGTCAGGAGTGATTTATGACAGACAAGTACCAGTAAGAGTGAAAGGGAATGTCTACAAGAGCATAGTTAGACCAGCTATGTTATACGGGTTGGAGACAGTGGCATTGACAAAAAGGCAGGAGTCAGAGCTTGATGTGGCAGAGTTGAATACCCTGTTGGTATAGTGCTTCTATAGTTGGTGGCTATATACTATACCCTGTTGATATAGTGCTTTTATAGTTGGTGGCTTTGCAGTTGCCCTCCCCTAGTGTA
This sequence comes from Protopterus annectens, assembly GCF_019279795.1. NCBI lineage: Eukaryota > Metazoa > Chordata > Ceratodontiformes > Protopteridae > Protopterus > Protopterus annectens. Next base: position 488,601,585 of record NC_056734.1, read on the forward strand.
AATTTGATCTGGGACCCTCCTCCCTGTCTGGTGTCATTACCTCATTCTACCCAGTACAGAGAGAACATTTGAGAAGGCCAATCAGCTTAGTTTCTGCTACTCCTTTCTCTCTTTCCACGAAAAAAAAAAAATATATAAATGTTTTTACTGTATTTGTGTTTCTTCCTACTTTATTTTGCTTTTGCGTCATCTTAAAAGTACTCAATTGTATTTATTTCTGCTTGGTGTAACTTATTCTAAGCCTTTTAGTTTAAGCACTTAGGCTTCAGACCAGTTGTTTTACATTAAGACTGTGGCAGCACAGGTAGTAGCTTACATCCTTCTTGTTGGAACTGCTGGATTGAGGGCTCAGTGTGTGTGTTATTCTAAAAGTGTATTAATTCTGGTTTAAGCATTTTACATTAAGAGAGTTTGTGGTCTGCACTCTTGTGGGAGGAGAGGCTGGACTCTGCCCTTCTGAGCTGGGAATTTCTGGTTAAAGGCTTATAGTGCCTGCATATTTGAACTGCTTCTTACTGAAATTGGTACACCTTGTTTGCTGTAACATAGACTAGATCCAGGCCTGCTGAATCTAGCTTTGTTTGTATAACTTGAGCACTAATCAGGCATTCTTTAATGTATTCAATTGTATTTATTACTGCTTGGTAGTAACTTGATTAAAGTGTAGCTATCATTCTAAGTCTTTTGGATTAAGCACTTGGGCTTCAGACCAGTTGTTTTACATTAGGAAGGTTTGTGGCCTGCACTGTGGTGGCAGGACAGGTAGCTTACATCCTTCTAAGTTGGGAACTGCTGATTGAGGGCTCAGTGTCTGTTATTCTAAAAGTGTATTAGTTCTGGTTTAAGCACTTGGGCTTCAGGCCAGTTATTTTACATTAAGAAGGTTCGTGGTCTGCACTCTTGTGGGAGGAGAGGCTGGACTCTTCTGAGCTGGGAATTTCTGGTTAGAGGCTAATAGTGCCTGCATATTTGAACTGTTTCTTACTGAAATTGGTACACCTTGTTTGCTGTAGCATAGACTAGATCCAGGCCTGCTGAATCTAGCTTTGTTTGTATGCTTGTTATTTCCCTGAAATGCTAATTCCACCTAAACCGCGGCTATTCAGCGTTTCTGTGGATCCCTAGTGATATCTGCATTGCTTACTGTACTTATTTCCTTGTTTCACTTGAAAGAAAGTTACTGTTTGTCATTTTTGCATTTAAGTTACTTGTAACACATTGCATTTAAGTTACCTGGCACTTGCTCACTAAAGCAATTATATAAGTCAGCACTAAAAAATTAAAAGCACTACACCCTCACAAACTCCCCTTGAGTACCTTGTTCCCCATTGGCCCTTTTTTTCAATTATAAAGGAATTCCCAATACTATTCTAGCATGTCCAAAGGTCACTTGTCAATCTCCTCTCCGGTCCAGCTGGTGAATCTGGGAATCTTGAGGCAATGTTACAACTGCCTCATGTACACAGACAACCCTCTCCTCCTCCCAACAAATTCCAACACATGTGAGAGATGCAACCATATAGCCAAACTGGAGGCTAAGCTCTCTCAACTCAGTACTGGCGTAACCAGTCAGGAGGAGAAGGAAACCACAGTCACTACAATTCCAGTCTCACATAGACCTACCACGACAGCAAACCAAACACATAAACACACAAAAACATACTCGGAGCTCTAAATAAAAATCTGCCTAAGCAGCACAGACCTCCAAAGCAGACACCCAAGCAACCGCTACACCAAAACAAAACACGTGCAACACATAGCTCACAAAGCCAGTATGCCAAACAGTCACAGCCCTTAAGGCTAAACAACACACCTTATACACTTGTAATAGGTGGCTCTATCGTCAGGCACACTGACGTCCCACTCACCAGGCTGAACAAGGAGAAGGTCACGGTGAGCTGCCTGTCGGGCGCTAGGATCTGCCACATAACACAAGCACTCAGTTCACTCCAAGGCAAGTACAAATATAACTCAGTCATTGTCCATGCTGGTGTGAATGACCTGAGACGTACCTCCCTGGACTACATGAAAAGAGACATAGAGGAGCTCTCTGAGCATGTAGCCCAGGCCGGTATGACCCTGACCTTGAGTAGCATCTTACCCTCACCAAGAATGATGCCACAATATGAATACAAGATGATCAATTTCAACAATTGGCTTAAGTATTGGTGTCATTCAAAGGGGATCCAATGCCTGTCAGCCTGGGATGACATGTTCGACAAGCCACGATGCTTCGCTAGGGACGGCTTGCACCTGTCACCCCTGGGCTTTCGGATATTGGCAAAGACTCTTGCTACTCCCATAGTGCCTTTTTTAGGCAAGGCTCAAAAGACAAACCCACCTCCATAGGTATAACAAGGGATAAGAAACTAAGAGTAATGCTACTCAATGCCAGAAGTCTAAACCTCAAGATGCACGCACTCAAAACTCTCCTTAGCATGGAGAACATCGATATCTGTGCAGTAACAGAAACCTGGTTCAAGGCTCCCGAGAGCACCCCAGCACTACCAGGTTATACCTCATACCATGCTTTTCGGCCCCAAAACTTGGACCGAACCACAAAAGGAGGGGGGTATCAATATTCGTCAAAGATACCCACACCTCCAGGTTGGTGGCATAGCACAGAGCATCAGAGACTATTCATGTACAACTAACAGTGGGTAAAACTGCCTTCCAGTTTATAGCCTGCTACAGACCACCCTCCCAAACCCAGGAACCCCACTCGGCCTTCCTGAGAACACTGGAAAATATGAAGGTCTCTCCAAACACCAGATTTGCCTTATCTGCAAAGCCATGGAGAGGATCATAATGGATCTCATAAATAAAGACATAGGGAATTTGCAGACTTTGGATCCAACCCAGTTTGGCTTTGTCAAGCAGTTAAACTTGGTTGATTTTTGAAACAGTCACCAAGGCCATTGATGAGGAAAGGCAGTCCATCGGGTATCATTGAAAAACTCATCAACTTAAATGTAAACCCATACATTACAAGATGGGTGGCAAACTGGACAGAACAGAGTTGCTCATGTCAGACTCAAAGCCTGTCACAAGTGGTGTCCCCCTGGCCCACTCTTGTTTGGCATCTACTTTTCTGAAGTACAAACACAGGAGGGTTATGGCTGACAAAGTTTGCAGATGACACATCCGACACAGACATCCTTCAGAAGGGTCTCACAGAAACGGATAACTGGTGCCAGAGCCATGGCCTCAAGTTAAATGCCAAGAAATGCATAGTCAGGAAAAATAAGTTACCCCTAGCTACCATATATGTGGCAATCCCCTGAACACAGAAGAAGTTATTAGGGACCTGGGAACCCAGGTTGACAGTAGCCTTTCATTCGACACTCATATTGCTAAGGTAGTTAGGAGGACCTTCTACATTGCCCACCTTATCATGAAGGGATTCACATCTAGATCAAGGAGTCATAGTCTCCTATACTCATCACTCATCAGACCAATGATCGAGTACAATGCCCCATTCGGAATGTATCTGACCCGACACTTGCAGCAGCTGGACAGGCCACAAAAGTTCCTCACCAAAAGGATAAAGGGTCTCAAAAATCTGTCTTATGCTGCCCGACTGAAAGAACTCCAGTTATATTCAGTTTGCTCTCAGAGGTGACCTATGCCTGACATACAAGGCCATGTCAAACCCAGATTTGATGAACATGCTTCATCTCAAAAATCTAGATCCCTCAGAGCCACAAGAGACAGACTTAAACATAGGAGGATAGATTCATCACCCAAAGACTCCCTATGCTGTGGAACAAAATCCTGGTTTATGTAAGGCAGAGCACCCTTGTGTTCAAGAGGAATCTTGACCAATGGATGGGAGATAGGGGTTACCTCAGTGTCACTGCTCGACAGAGGCACAGCTAAATAATGGGCATAGTTTCTCCAAACTAAAGGGGTGGCGTAAGCCACAAAACTATGGGCTAGGCTTATAAATGCCCTTGGGCAGATAGCCTAGTATGAACCTATGAACCTATGAACCTATACTGGGCGACTTCAACTACCCAAACATAGACTGGGAGCATTACTCTAGCTCCAACACCCTAGCCCAAAGGTTCCTAGAATTTATAAACTCAAATGTTATGGAACAACTTGTTACCACTCCCACAAGAGGGGAAAATATACTGGCCTGATCATCACCAACATGGGGACTCTATGCTCCAGACCAGAAGTGTATCCCTCACTGGTAAGATCAGACCATAAACTAATCTCACTGGATATTCACATCCCAACCCCACCCCCTGCCCAGAAAACCACAGTGAAAAACTTCTCTAAAGCAAATTTCACACTCCTCAAAACCGAGGTGGAATCCTTCAAAGCCCCCGGGCCTATGGAAAATATGGCCCAGACCGCAGAATCCTTTATAAACGCATTCTGTGAACACGTTCAGGAATGCATGGATCATGCATCCCAAATAAAACCAAGTCCCAATCCTCCAAAGGCAGACGCCCTGTCTGGTGGACCCCAGCCATAAACAAACTATACAATAGAAGGAGGAAGCTACTACATGATACAGCAAAATCCCAAAAAGGGAAGGCATCTCTGATCAGTATTAGCAAAAAACTACGGGCACTCATAAAATCATCTAAGGCCAGCTTCGAGAGAAAAATTGCACAGGACACTAAGGATAATCACAAGGCTTTCTTTAGTTATGTTAGGAACCTGGGTGGGAATTCCCAGATATGCTCAGAATTAGTCCAAAATGACAAAAAATACACCGAACCCACAGACATTGCCAACATATTAGCTGACAGGTGCAGCGCAAACTTCTCCCCTCCTCCCCACCAAAAGGGCAAATATCTATCCCAGCAGAGTGCTGCCCCCCTGACATCTCAGATGCTCAGGTAAGAGCCGCCCTCTCCAAAGCAAAAAACACAGCATCAATGGGACCAGACGGTGTCCCGGGCTGCATCCTACATGAACTCCAAGAAGAGCTAAACCCAAACATAAAACTACTGTTCAGTCTCAGCCTTACTACAGGATATGTACCCAAAGAATGGTGTACAGCAACAGTGGTCCCTCTCCACAAAGGTGGTGCCTCAACGGATCCTGGAAACTATCGCCCCATAAGCCTGACTAGCTTGGTCTGCAAAGCTATGGAAAGGATCATCATGGACCTCATAAATAAAGATATTGGGGACCTACAGATACTGGATCCTACCCAGTTCGGCTTTGTTAAGGGCAGATCCTGCCTCTTAAACCTGGTCAATTTCATTGAAACAGTCACCAAGGCCATTGACGAGGGGAAAGTGGTCCACACAGCCTACCTGGACCTCGCAAAAGCCTTCAATACAATACCCCACTCAGGCATTATAGATAAGCTCGCCAGCTTAAATATAAACCCCTATGTCACTAGATGGGTTGCAAACTGCCTCAAGGACAGAACCCACATGGTTAGAATTGCTGGAGCCATGTCAGACTCCAAACCAGTTACAAGTGGCGTCCCACAAGGCTCAGTCCTGGGACCTCTCTTGTTCGGTATATATTTCTCGGAGGTACAGGCCAACACGGAAGGACTGTGGCTGACCAGGTTCGCAGATGACTGCAAACTGGGCACCATAATCGACTCTCCAGCCGACACAAGCATCCTCCAAAAGGGCCTCATAGAAACAGACAATTGGTGCCAGAGTCATGGCCTCAAGCTAAACGCCAAAAAGTGTATAGTCATCCCCTTTGGCAAAAACAAAGTGCCCACAAATTACCACATAGGTGGTAATCCATTAAGTACGGAAGAAGTAATTAGGGACCTGGGGACCCAAGTTAATAGCAATCTCTCATTTGACAACCATGTGGCCAAAGTGGTTAGAAAAACATTTTATATAGCCCACCTAATCATGAAGGGATTCACATCTAGATCAGGGGAGGTCATCGTGCCTCTTTACTCATCCCTCATCAGGCCCATAATTGAGTACAATGCCCCTTTTGGGATGTACCTTACCAGACACCTGCAGCAACTGGAAAGACCCCAAAAGTACCTCACCAAGAGGATCAAAGGGCTCAAACAGATGCCATATGCTGCCCAGTTAAAGAAACTCCAGTTCTACTCAGTGGCATACCACCTGCTCAGAAGCGATCTGTGCCTGATGTATAAAGCCATGTCCAACCCGGAATTAATGGACATGCTGCACCTCAGAAAATCCAAATCCCATCGAGCTATGCGCCCGAGAGACTTGAACCTCAGCACTGAAATAAATAGGACATGCTGGAGGGACAGATTCATAACCCAGAGGCTCCCTTCACTCTGGAATAAAATCCCAGTCCAGGTTAGGCAGAGTCCCTCATTGAATCTCTTCAAGAGGAATCTTGATGAGTGGATGGGAGATCGTAGGTTTACCCCGGGTATCACTTCTGTGTCACTGTTAGACAGAGGCACAGTATACTAACCTCAAAAAAGGGCATAGCAAAATTAATTTAAAATGGGTGGCGAAAGCCAAACACACTCTGGCTAGGCTTATAAATGCCCTGGGGCAGATAGCCTAGTATGAACCTATGAACCTATGAAGATGTTAAGATTTGCACTGGGTGTGACGAGGATGGACAGGATTAGGAATAAGTATATTAGAGGGTCAGCCCAGGTTGGAAGGTTTGGAGACAAAGCCAGAGAGGCAAGATTACGTTGGTTTGGACATGTGCTGTGGAGAGATGCAGAGTATATTGGGAAAAAGATGCTAAGGATGAAGCTGCCAGGTAACAGGAAAAGAGGAAGGCCTAAGATAAGGTTTATGGATGTGGTGAGAGAGGACATGCAGGCGGTTGGTGTGACAGAGCAAGATGCAGAGGACAGGAAGAAATGGAAACAGTTGATCTGCTGTGGCGACCCCTGACGGGAGCAGCCGAAAGAAGAAGAAGAATTAGTGAATAGTCAACTGACTCCTGTGTGTTGATGCACTGTTTCCTCTCTTACATCACATTTGATAACACGCAGTCACTCCTCCTCTATAAAAAAGTTATATTCTATTATCTCCGTGTCCTACCCTAGCCTTTCACTTGGTCATGGTTCGGTAAAATCTGTCATAGGTATGTTGGCATTAATCTATGTGCCAGTGCTAGCAACTTGCCTATCATTTTCTCAGTGTACATTCAATACAAAATAGTATTTCCCATCCACTCTTAGAGCCACCTTTTATTGTTTTTAACTGGTGTCTGTCATTAATTCTCATGTTCAGTGTCTTAGTATCAGCCTATGACTACTACTTCAGGGAATCTCCATTCCCCATAGTGAATCCATTTTAATAATATTAACATGGAGACCCACTTTTCCCACCCATCTTTGAGCAATGATACTTCATATGGCCTGAGCTGAAGTCTGTCTCTCATAGTGTTGCTCTTTCTAACGTGCATCAGACTGTCCCCCTTCACTTCTAAATCATATCTCAATAGACCATGGCTAAGTCTCATTCAGGTACTCCCTAATATCACTTTTTTCACTAACTGATGAAAGTACAGGTAACATGTCAGAACTGATACTTCCAAATCAGTTTCCCATCAACTCTTTGGCACTTCCTTGGCTCTATTAGGAATTACAACCTCAGTTTTCTATGCAGATCATTTTTGTTTATGTGCCCCACAACATGCATCTACTCCTTACCTTGCCTGACCCCCCTACTCATTTAACTTTTGACACTGGTTTCCCTATTACTTTGTGTCTCCAATTTTTCTTTCTAAGACTTCATTTAATCTCATTGATAACACAGTATGTAAAAACTAAGATTTTTTATATTTGTATTCACACCATTTCTTTGTGTTGCCCCTCATGTCCCACATACATTCTGTCCTGGTGTGTATTGTATAATATCCATATGTTCTCTTCTGTGCAGTGCCTGCAGTACACTTTGAATTTCTCCCATCACATCTGTTCTTTTACTGATGTTATTACTTTTATGCTATAATAGGGATAGCCACCCAGATGTGAGTAAATTTGGCTCTAGATAATTGTCACTGTTGAAATGACATCCCAACCTGTGTGAAAAATGGGAAAAAGGGGTTGTGGATGGATGGATGTGTGGCATTTAATCTTATATTAGGTGTCTTTGTGATACTACTATGTTCTTTAACAAGTTATTTTTCTGTCATTTACTATTTTTCTCTAGCAGATATACTCTGTCATAGCACTTTTCACCTGAGAAATCTCATTTTACTATGGAGGGACAAAACCCAGTCACTTGGGCCGCTTTTCCTCAATCCCAGTAATAGAAAATTACACATTACATATACAAGTTACAGCTCCGTATAAGTCCTTTCACTGTTTTAAAGATGGGCATGGCCCCTGCATCCCCTCATCCCCCAATGTAAATATACTAATTCCATTATCACAAACATCATGTAAGGGAGAAACTCCTCAAGACATTTTTAGTGGTCGACAGCAGGCCGCAGTTTTGTTCTATCAAAAGCAAGTACATTTTTTATTGACTGCTGATCAGGTACACATGCAGATGACAAAAATATATAATTTTCATTATCTGCTCAGTTTTCTATTCCGTGTTATTTTGACTTCTTATACTGCTATTTTATCACTTATTTTATGTAATTCCCCTGTGTTGAACAGATCCTTCAGGCATCTTTTCTGTAATGTCTTTCATTTCAACACTCCTGTTTGCTTTGTTTTCTTTTCTCATTTTTGATGTTGTAATGCTTTTCAGTCTGCCTTTAAAGTTTATATTTGATCATTGTTTCTTTCTGTATCCACTGGCTGTCTCTCTCTATTCTTAATACATCTTCTCATTTTCTGTATTGCACTGTATGCTTTATTAAAATGTATGAAACTAAAGAAAATTTGCTATTATAATAATTACTGTTTGTAAAGCTGATCTTCTGGTGTGTTGCTCTAAAATGAACACTGTCTTTTAGGTCACTACCCCAGAAAGTTTGTGCAATTTGGTTATAAGCTGATGCATAACAAGCAAAATCTAACAAATGAGAAGCTCCATGGTGAATTTATTCCATACATAATGAAAATAGTCAAGCAAAAGCAGTGTCTTTTGTCTCTTCCCAGTTAGGGGTCACCACAGTAGATCACTGGTCCACAGATTGATTGGCAGGGTGTTTTTAAGGTGTTGAGTTGCCAGCCTGGCACCCAACCTTCACAGAAGACACATGCAGGACCTGCATGTCTTTAAAAGATTCACCCAACTGCAGTTAGGGCATGCAGACTTCACACAGAAGGCACGCCAGCTGAGAATCAAACCAGAGAACCTCTTACCGTGAGGTGACAACGCTAACCGCTGCACCATCGTGGCCGTCACATGATGAAAATAGTCAATAAAGTGAAAAAAAAAGTAATTAATTGATCTAAACATTGCCAAAGTACCTGGAATATTGATCAACCATATGGCAGAGAATGAGAAAGAAGCAAAAGTTTTGAATAAAAGTGAGGGGCACTTGGCCCTAACCCCAATACAAAGGTATCGTTAAGGATAATTTTGTCTTAAATTCAGAAAGTTAATTATAAACTGGATAATTTCATGTAAAGTGTTCAAAATACATGAGGAAGTCAATGCAATACTGAATGATCCTATAGAGAATAAGGCACTGAAAAAGCAAAATGGTACATAGAGGTAAAGCTGGACATGACAGAAGAGAAGCAAACTGAAAAAAACAAATGCATATATAGGTTCATAGGTTCATAGGTTCATACTAGGCTATCTGCCCGAGGGCATTTACAAGCCTAGCCCATAGTTTTGTGGCTTACGCCACCCCTTTAGTATGGGGAACTATACCCATTATTTTGCTGTGCCTCTGTCGAGCAGTGACACTGAGGTAATCCCTGGGGTATATCTGCGATCTCCCATCCACTGGTCAAGATATACATATATGGGTCTACTTTGTTTCATTGAATCTCATTTCACTGAATGTCATTTCACCCTGACCACATCGCTGAAAACACAAATTACTGAAAACTCATTTCACTGAACTGAACTTAGTATATATGGCACTGTGTAGAGTACTATAAGGCAAGTAAAAGGTTTATGCCCTTTCCCCCATTGTAGTGCGATCTTGGAGTTAGTATATTTAGTTGGGGGGGGTGTGGAGTTAGGGAGGATATGGGGGGGGCGTATCTCCTCACCTTCTTTTATATTGCATTTTAACAAAAAACTTCAAAATAATACAGTTTAAACAATAGACATGCATAGTTGCAACACCAATGACTAACTCTCTCCAGAAGACAATATGTACTCAAACTAAGTGGGGTGTTGTGCTCCCCCCAAATCTATACTGGACAGTGCAGTGGTACAACAGTAGCATTATTGCCTCACAACAAGAGGTTCTCCAGTTCAATTCTTAGTTGGGGTGCCTTCTGTGCGGAGTCTGCATGTCCTCCCTGTATTCATGTGGGTTTCTTCTGGATGCTCCGGTTTCCTCCCACGTTACAAAGACATGCATCTGGAGTGTTTCTCCCTAGGCCTGCGCTGAAAATTGGCTTCATTCCAAGTCGGGCTTTCCCAGTAAACAAATAATAAATAAATATACTAACTCCAGAACCCCACTACAGTGGGGAAAAGGGCATATACCTTTTACTTGCCTTACAGTACTCTACACAGTGCCATATATACTAAGTGCAGTTCAGTTAAATGAGAGTCAGTGAAATGAGTTTTCAGTAATTTGAGTTTTCAGCGAAGTGGTCGGGGTGAAATGAAATTCAGTGAAATGAGATTCAACCAAACAAAGTTGATTTATATATATATATATATATATATATAATACATGCATTTGGTCACGCGACCAACTGCCGAACATCGTTTTTTTCTGAACCAGAATGTCGAATTTCAAGGTGCCGAAAGGTCAGAATGTCGTAAAAAAAACTCCAAACTCGACATTCTCAACCACTCTACCACCTAAACAAGCACTACCATGTGTCAAAAAGGGGGGATGTTTTGTGTTTCGACATAATTGCATTCGCAATTATGCAAAGTCACCGCACTGTTTATGAACATTTTCCGGTCGGCCATCTACCGTCTGTTTTTGTGTTTAATCTACCATTGAAAAAAGAGTGGAAAAACTGGGTAGCATTTATGAAGGATAAACTGGCATCACAATGGTTGGCATGGTAGGCATCATTGCCACCTCACAGCAGGAGGTTCTTCAGTTTGAAGCTTGGATAGGATGCTTTCTGTGCAGGATTTGCATGTCTTCCTTGCATTTGCATGTTTTTTCTTCAAAGTGCACAGGTTTCTTACCACCTTCCAATGACATGCAGCAGTGGAAGTTGTGTTCCTGTGAGTGTGTGTGTGTGTGTGTGTGTGTGTGTGTGTGTGTGTGTGTGTGTGAAGATTGAAGTTAGCAACAAAGGATGACCTGCAGGCAAACCATCATTGAAATTGTACATAGGCTATTTTGGCAGGGTCTAGTGGTGGTACTTATGCCACATCAGTCTATGCTGTTGAAGTTAAAATCCTTTCCCTTGAGGGACCAAATTTTTGCATTATACAAGTTCATGAGTTCATAGAAACCAGACAATGCCTGTAAAACAGGACAGAAGACTCTTTTTTGAAAATGATTTCTCAGTCCATCTCCTATGAAAACAGTTTTTTCAAATTGTGCAAGAATGTAAAGCAAAAAGTTTGCAATGCAAGCTGCTTAATGAAACATCAGCACTCATAATACCAAGTGCTGACACATCAAGGAAAAAGGACAGAGCTTGCAGGATAAGGTCTAATACTCAACGTCTCTCTTCGCCTTTAAAGTTGTTTTTCGCAGAGACCAAACCCCCTCTTGCCCCTCCAAATGTGAGGTCAAGTCCACCCAAACTTTTATATACCAACAACTAGACTGCTATAACTCAGAGAAAAGGGAATATTCCTAGAACTGGCCATCTTCAACTTCATATATGCAAGTATGTCTTTTCAGCCATTTAGACTTACTAAATAAAGCAGGTTCTGACGTCTCAAGTGGTTACTTGAAAAATTCAGGAAAATATGTTGAGCCGTTTTGAAAGTATGTTTTCAGTTGTTGACTTAATCTTTTATAGCTGCCCAAGAAATTTTGATCTGTGTGGGTGTGTGTGTTTGTGTGTGTGTGTGTTTAGAGATATGGACTCATGAACGTGAATGGTGATCTTGTACATGCAACTGTAGACAGAAATTGTGAACAAGTGATCCATTGATGCTGGACACTGAGGGTGTTAGAGATAATAAGCTGTGTAAGGACAGGTTCCTAACTTCGAATATAGAATGTAGAAATGGCAGAAAGAAGTCCTAGCTGCAGGAAAATTATTGTAATGGAATTGAGTTATCAATGACCAGCTGAGAAAACTGACAAAGCTTTTGTTTGCCTGCATTATCAACAATGAAGTAAAGTTGAATGTATTTTTATTTTGCTAAGAATATGTATGTGTATGTCTGATGTGTAATATTGCCAGGAGATAGTCTACATAAAATTAAGATGTCTTAAGTTATGTGTTCAGTTGCATATGTCAGTATGTGCATGAAGGAGATATTTGATTTTAAAATATTCCTGGTGAATGACTGGGTGTGCAGATTCCCTGGAGATCTTGATTGGGAGAGTAGATTTAGAATATACTGATAAATAGTTCACATGTATGATTACTGCCTATGATGAATGGTTATGAAGGGGCAGACACCCTTGGAAAGATTCAGATTCTTTGGGATCTTTCAGTGAAATTTGCAGTGAGGCAGCATAATTTTTTTCCTGGTTGATCATACCAAGCATGTATGATTTTCTCCTGGCAACAACAGGGAAGTTATGGAATGGATAAAAGTTAAATGTGAAAGTTAATATTACACTGAATGTAACTGTCTAAAAAGCAGCCCATGAGGCTGCATAGAGTGTGTGTATGGGTATTACCTGGTTAACATATTCTGTATGAAAGGAGAACTTTGGGATTTCCAGCTCTGAAGGTGTGAATGATCACTCATGAGGATTCTTACAGAGTAACATTAACATGAAGGTCCACACAGCAGGTTGCAGAACTGGTACTCTGTTCTTTATTGTAGTAAAGTAGACGTAGGATCTTTTGGATGTGGAGACAGCCCCAGCGGGACATTTCAGGTGTTGTTAGCAAATATTGAAAGGACAATACAAAACATGGCATGAATTAAATTTACATTACAAGTCTCACTTCTTCCAGTAATTTCAGCACTGAGTTGAAATGCTGGGATGAAAGTATTGTAATACTAAGTGAATATTTGTTAAAGGCGTAGCAGTTATTTGCTTTATAATTAAAGGGACACATAATGACAGCATGAGTTATATAAAATAGATCTTGAAATGAGTCTTCCAGTTATGAAAGCCAAAAATGGGATAAAACCAGAAGATTGTTACTAAGATATTCCATGCATTTCAGAATATAATTGTTGAAAAATGCTGTTACCATGGATGCTGTGTTTAATAAATATTATAACATGTTAAATGTGTGAAATATAGTCATAATGCATGCATGTTAAGTAGGTTATGCTGTGGGACAAACAGAGGAGAGGTGAAACTTAAATGTGCTCCATTTGTTGAATAACCCAATAGTAAGCTGTCAACCTCTTAGCAAAAAAACCTGGACAAAAGCAATATATGAACACATATACCCATATCTATACATTGAATTCAGTTCTCACCATAGCTTTCTCTCTTGGCAAAAGCACACTTATTAAACAGTTTTAAGGAATTACACATAACCAAAGTAATTCAGTTCTTTTACACTCAAACACCATCACCCTCACCATTAACACAAAACCTGGATGAAGCCAATAATAAAACAGTCTGTTTTAAAAATTCCAATTTTCTAAAATTCCAAACAAATAGCCATTCAAGGCTATCTTTTCGTTTTTCATACAATCATTTTTTTCTGAATAATATCCATATAGAATCATAATCATATCTATATTTTACCTGATACAATAATTTGTAAATATTTAATTTCTGACAATCTGCCAGGACCAACATTCCGCTGAAACAAGCACTGGAGAACCACTCCAGACATATGTGTAATAGCACATTTGACACCTCGCAGACACAGAAAACCTCAGCCAAGAATCAAACCAGACAACAAAGCTCGTAGCCACAACACCTCTGGCTATGGCTAATGGTGACTGTATGTAATAAGAAAGGACAAGCTTCTGAAAAACCACACAAAAAGGAACAAAAAATAACAAACTGCAAATTTGAAAAATATGGGGGGGTATGTCATTAGAAGAAATGGCCACCCTTAGACAGGGCTCAAGCAGTCATACATTAGGTAAATGACAGCCACTGACCAGCTCTTATGGCATTATATACACACACTACACACACATATACATACACACACATACACACATAAATATCATACATAAATGTAAGTATATAAAATAAAAACAAGTACACATATAAAGCAACTTACATGCAACTACCTAGAGTTCTAATGGTAGATTATTTCAGTTTTTTTCAAATTACCAATAAATAAATGAAATAAGGGTAAGAAATGTGATGTATCCTATCCTATAAAAATGTTTCTTATCCAAACACTATCCAGAACTGGTGTATACAGCAGCTTGTTTTTATATATGTGTACAAAGTTTAATATGCATACAGCAAGGTGAGCAGAAAATACAAACTTTTACCAGCTGAACATCAGATGCAGTGAGTAAAAGACATGTGAACAGAGGACTTCTATTTATTTATTGGCATTTAACGTGTATTTACAGTTAAGGCTTAAGGCAGATATACAACAAATGGCAATGAGATGGATTTCACATGCAATTAAAACAGCCATTTGAGAAGCAACAGCAGATACCAAAAATGGCAGAAATACATTGTGGGGAAAACAGAAAGAAGGAATATTTTATGTTAAGCAAAATAGCAGGCATGGTGGTAGAGTGATTATTGTGAAGAATGATGTGGTATTTTTGACCAGCTAATGTACCCTATCATAGGCTATCAAAATAAATATGTTAAATACTGTAGTGTAAAATAAAAAATATATATATTGACTAATGTAATCTCCAAGAATTTTGAGATAGTCCTTACTACTGAGGGCAAATCATCATAAACTAGTTGCAATCCAAGAAGAGGTAGTTTCATGTTTAGTTACAATAACAGCAGATTATGCAGTTTCATCTCAAACAGTTCAAACTGTAATGACAATAAATTATCTTCTCAGGTTCCTGTGATCAGCAGGGTTTTCACAGTTCTAATCAAAAACAATGCTATTTTACATTCAGATGCAGCACTTCTGTATAGACAGGGATTTGCCATAGTAGCTGACAAAATAAATGAACAGTACAATACTTAAACAATACACCAGCATTCTTTGCAGTCCCACAAATAGGGATAAACCAAAATATCTTCTTCTCTCATCTGATTCTATAGTGTAGACAGAGCCAAGTCTGGCACCTACCTCTATTTATCTTCACTAGTTAGTGACTGTCCATCTTCTCCTTCATGAAAGGAACAATTTGTTTTCCTCTCTGTCTCAGTGACAGCAGCTCCAGCTCAGCAGCTGCTCGCAAGCAAGCCGAAAAAAACAAAGTTGTTTAACTTTTACAATTTAAATTAATTTAATTACTTTCAGCAATGGTAGTGTACCCTCCCTCCATAACAGACAAGAAGTACTATTTACAGGCACTACTACTGATTGGTTCTCGCTCTCTTTTTTGAGCAGAGAGCGAGAACCAATCAGTAGCAATCCAGCCATCTATGTCATGTACGTGCCTGATGATGTGGCAGTCTGAACCCCCTTCTTCTTTTCTGTGCGGTTAAACTGCATAGACTTCTGGGCATCACACTGATGCCTTCTCTTTAATCTGGACTGCTTTTACAGCAGTCTAGATTCCAGATGTTCGCTAATTAAATAAAATAAAAAAAAAAAAAAAAAAACGGAACTCGACGAGCATACGCAGTTCGAGTTCCAGGACTTTGCAAGTTGGTCAGAGTTGCTTAGAAGCATAGTAGCACAACAGTACAATGAACAAAGTAATAAATACATTTTTTTTATTTTTTATTCAAAGTAATTGTCCATTTTTGCTGGGAGGGCTGCAGTCCGATGGCACATGCCACCCTTGATTGTCCTATGTATTTGTTATAGTTTACTACTGGCACTACCTAACATAATACTGCAATGTTTACAGTGATTGAAACTAGGTGAATAGAAACCAAATTAACTTTTTATCTCAGTTACTGATTGTACTTTTTGCTCATCAGTGTTGTTGCATTTCGGTTTGTTAGTTACTAATTTGTATACTGTTACAGCATTTAAAGGTACTTATGTACAGGAACTGAACTAGACAGTACTGGATTACCTATCTAACAGATATTTATTACTTGGCTGACTGCTTTGATGACATTGTAAGGAAACTGTTTGACAGTTCTCGCTGTTCATTTAGATTAAATGTAGCTATTCTTTTACAATTTCTACACCTGGGTATGTTTGGTTAGGCTGTCTATTGCTAATTGCTGCTATTATTTAAGTAGAGACCAATTTAGTCTACTGGATAAAGCTGCGTGATTTAAGTTTGCATTTGTTGCTGATTAACGTTCTGATCATACATATTTTTGTCATTTTTACATTTCTTTTTTTCACGTGTGAATACCACAGCAGCCACATTTCATATTCTTTTACCCTTTAGCCATTTCCCATATTATCACTTTTTTTCTAGTCCAGTTCATTATCCCTCTTTGTCCTATGCCAAGAATTAAGTCATTAAGCTGCACTCTTTTCTTATACCTCTTCAACTGCATTGGTCTTTATGGAATTGCGTTCCACATTTGCCCCTTCTGTAGCCAGGCTGACAGCACATTGTACTTTGAGACAGTGGATCAACTGCCTCATGCTTACAAAAACATTGCTACCCTACAGTCATTCAGTATGTGAGAGTTACAAGCATTTACTGAATTTGGAGGTCTCTTCTCACTTTAGAACACATTTGGTAAGCACAACACCCACACTCACAGTAGAAAGCATCTCTACTAAACCATCTTACACTGGAGTTGTTAGGAGAACACTTCCTAAGCCTCCCAAGCTAAGAACTAGGGAATCTGAACTATTACTTTATACAACACACCCACCTTCACCATGCACACCCACAGTCAGTTAAGAGACACAAGGGTGTGGACTCCAACCATTAAAGCCCACTGAGACTGCATCTATCCAAAGAAATCTTATAGAAATGGAAATAGAAATAGGTGATTCTGTTTTCAGGCATATGGGCACCACCTTCACCATGCTGGCTAAGAACAGTGTGACAGTTAGCTGCCTTTCTGAAGCCTGTTTATGGCTTTTAAAGGGGCTCTTAAATCATCCATCCTGAGAAATATGATTATGACCTGATAGTGGCACATGTGAGGGTTAATGACCTTAGGCACTCTACCCAGAGAGACATGCAGAAAGATATGACTGAGCTTGTTATCAAATTTCTTGTGCAGGAAAGACATTGGTCTTGAGTGTTATTTTGCCATCACCTCAAATAATGCAGAGATATGAAGAAAAGATAATTGGCTTTAATAATCAGCTGTGTTGCTGATGTCCTACTATGGGGAGCCTGAATGTGTCAGCTTGGGGTGAGATGGCTGGCAAGATTTCCTTCTTTGCAAGGGATTGTCTGCACCTCCCTTACTTAAGCTTTTACATTCTGGCCAAAGCCTTTTCTGCTGCCATAGTGCCATTTTAAGCAGAGTCTATCTGCTGAATATTCCATGCTAGTACATTCTAGCTTGGAACAAAGTCAAGTGGCTCATTCAGTGACAGCAATTTTAACAAAAACAATGCCCAACCTTGAGGTGTGGCTGCAACTTGAATACATTCATATATGGGTAGTTACAGAGACATGGTACCAAAACAATGGAAGCACTTCCTCTGTTTCTGGATTTAGTGCCTATCATGTGCTCATACCCACTGGCAGTTGAAGGGGAGTATCAATATTGATCAAGGATGTCATAATTTCCCCACAGGGTCCTCAAAAACCAAATGAGAAACTCTAGGTGTCCAAATCACCTAAAAGAAGACTAATTGCCACTTCATAGTTAGCTATAGAGCACCCTCTATGTCTTATTTTCAGCATGATAGCTATCTTAATACCATAGCCAAAATTCCTCATTAAATCCAGTACCTTTCTACTAGAGGCCTCAGCAACCTGTCAATAAATTGGATGATGCATGGCCAGTGGTTAGCCTGCCCAAGACTTTCTTGATATTATAAATGATGTCTTGTACATACAGTTAACCATCCTACATAAGGCCCCAATACCCTTGATCTTGTCCTTACAAATATGGTCACTTCTTACTATCTCCAATTGTGTCATTTTTCTTTGTTAAATAAGACCATAAATCTGTGACCTTTTTCTTTAAAGCTTTCCTTTTGACCTCCTGTATCATCACAGAAGAAATGGTTCCTCAAAAATCCAGTTAAAGAAATTAAAACTCCATTAAGAGATAAATAAGAAAATATTGGTGTGATAGTTTCATATCCCAACATACTCCCCCCACTCCCACCTCTGACATAAATTTCCAGTACATAACAGAAATATCAACACCCTTGCTACCACCAAGATAAACACAGATATTTCAGTGGGCAGCCTCAAATACTCTTCCAGTCTATCTTATGTTGCCCTCGTTGAAGTTGAAGGTGATTTTAGAATATGAATTAATAGGGATATCTGTTGAACCATCGACAGCACTATCACTAAGTGCTGTCGGATCAACAAAAAAGGGCAAAATGAGTTTCACCCAACCTCGGACATATGTATTTTTGAAAGGGGGACACCCTCATACCTCATACTCTTAAACATACCTACTCTGAGGTTACTCAACAATGGAGAAAAAAGAAAATTCCACTGTTGGCAAAACTCATTTCGCCCCTTTTTCTTCAATCGGACAGCACTTGATGATAGGGCTGTTCATGGATCAACAGGAACCTGTTAATAGCTAAACTTGTAATGGTCAGCACACTGATTGCCTAGTACTTACCTATTAGCCTAAGATCCTGTTTATTGGCAATTATTTTAATAACAATCTCCACAAAAATCTCGACACAGTGACACATTTTTTTTTTCTCCTTATATCTTTTATAGCTTTCTTTATATTTTCAATCAAATTTTCCAAATGTTCAGAGTAATATCATAATGTCATTATTTTCTCATACCATGCTTTCCTTTCCTTCCAAAAATCATTTTATATCTAATTTCCATAACAATATCATATTCTGCATATTCCATTATTCATTCTTTTATTCAATGAGTGCATTCTTTATTTTTTAAACTTTTATTTCCCCCAGATTGTTCATGCTCATTCCATAATACTTGTGTTAAATTTCATTTTCCCTATACTTCATATTATTATTACAAAAAATGAATTGATGCCAGGTATACTATTGGATCAATTAATCTCAAATTACCTTTATTACTTTAGCATACAGAATCAACCTTTTACTGGATTAACATTGACCCAATATTACTGAAAAAGTATTTGTGATAATCCTTCTTTTGGATGGAAAATTGCATACACTCCTTGTATATAATAACTTTCTTAATACCACTGAATTTATCAAAATCGCCTTCCTTCTGAAATTCAAGTTAAGCATTATCCACAACTCTGTAATGTCTTTAATCACCTAAAATGCTTAATTTCATTGGTCCATAAACACCTTCATCTTTTCAAACTTCATATCCAATACCGTATTTTCTAACGCAGAAAAATAAATTCCTTCAATTTTCACTCCGTCTTCTTTGTCATTACCTTCTTTCTTTATTTAGACACAGTCCAGCTGTACTAAATAATCTTGTCAACTCTTCCATTAATTATGTTATCCATGTCTTGCTTTATGCCTGCATCACTATGTCATCCACACATGATACCAATAAATGCACCTCCACTTTATTCTTATAGCAAAATGTTGCCTCCATTTGTTTTACCTCAGCATTCAATGCTATTGCATTCATTACTAATGCAAACAATGCATTGTTAATAGGGAATCCTTGCCGGACCTATTTCTTTATTCTAATTTATTCATTTTGCCATCCATTAACTACTATTGTTACCCAGCTCTTTTCACAAGTAGTTTGTACTCTATACAATACCTCCTGCTTTATTCCTCAAGCTCTTAATATACTCCACAAATGACAATAACCAACATCATCTTATGCTTTTGTTACATCACATTCAACTTTCACTTTTTTCTTACTATTTATCTCTTCCATTTATTTTATTAATATCAACATTTTATTAACGTTGTCTACCTTTAAGCACCACATAGACCCTCTATCAAAAAGTCTTCTGCATTCTTCAAAATGATCTTATAATCAGTATTACTTAATGTGATTCAATTCTACGTCTTTGTTTTTTGTCCTTTTCCATATAAATCTTATTATCCCTCTTTGTATTTGACAATTAATAGTCCATTTTTTTCATTTACTTGTTCATAATACAAACAGCTGCTTTTGCTCTTCAGCCACTTCTTTTAAAACTAGTAATCCTTTTTATCCAACCCAGGGATTAATTGTTCATTTTCTTGGTTTAAAATGTCATTCAATTGTTCCCATTTATCATATCTAATGACTGTTCTCTAGTTTCCTTAAAAAATCATAATGCACTACTTATCTCTTATTATCATATATTTTCTTTCATCATTATTTCCACAATCTCCCTTTGTATTTTACTTGTCCTGAAATATTAGTTGGCAACCTTACTATATCTTCATCTTCTGTTATAACTTTTGCCAAAAGGGGATACATTTTTGCCTTTCAAATAATATATTTTGTTATATCATAAATTCATGATTCTTTCCCCGTTTTCCTTAAATACTTGTCCTTCTTTATGCAGAAATTTACTAACATTTATTTCTAATACCTTAGCCATTTTCTTAACCAAAATCTGATAACTTTGTCTTATTCTCTCTTTTGCATCCCTATTCTATCTGAAGATTTTTTTTTTGTATTTATTTTTAAAACCTAGCCACCATTGGTTCCACAATTCATAAATGGACCTCATTATAAAGTGTTATACCCAAAAGTCATAAAACTTTATGGTTTAATATATCCTTATCTACTATTTTCCTTAGTATTTTCGTAATACTTTCCATTTTTGATTCTTTCCTCATTCTCCCAAATATTCACCATATTGCCACATGATTTCTAGCATCAGTTGTTATAGACCAAGCTGTTCCTCTTGCATATCTTCTGACAACTTTATATATTCTATTTCTGTCCTTAACTCTGCTCTAAAATATGTATATCTTCTTTCTATGCCTTATTACAGATGCTCACACATTAATATTTCAAACATTACATCCTTTGAAAATTTCTCTTTCCTTTTCCCAAAGTCACTGTTTAAAAATTCTGCAACTATTCCACTCGTATTTACTATAACATAAAGCTTAATATCCTCAGTCATTCCCTAACCTTCATTGTTGTATGTGCACAAATCCCAATGATTCTGAAAAATACTCCAATTAATTTTCACATCTATTACAGATGTTCTTCTTATCTTATTATGTGATCAAATACTTATATATTCACATTTGTGAATAAAAGTACAACATCCAAACATAAGGCAGGACCCAAATTCCACAATGTTTTATTTTCCCGTAGTTTTTTTACTGGCTGTACACTTAAAGTTTCTGAAACAAATCTGGTATCTTATATCACATATTAAGTGTTATGAACATGGCAAATCTGTTCACATACACATGTATATAGATTTACTTGGCTCATGCAGCTTGAGACATACAGTATCTCACACAACAACCAGACAGGACATCAAGGTATAGAATTATGTTTATGGAAGTTGCAACATTTTCATTGTTATGGACAGGGTTAATTTGATTATATATATATCTCTCTGTATATATATTTATTTAGGCTTTGTATTTGATACATATATACAAATATATTCATCTGATGCATATGAGTAAAACCGATGGTATATTTTAATCTATATTTCATATATTAATATTATTTTAACAGAATAACTATTTTAATTCTTGTTTTAATCGCACTATGCTAAATAGACATCGAGTGAAACTGCGGTGCATAGGGAATTTAGATGCCAGTGATTTGCTGGACGATAAACTGTTAATTCAGCTTAGTGTTATTAGTTGCAACAATCTGATTAAATTATGTATGTGCCCAATAGATCTCGCAATATGCACCTTGAAAAGCGGCCAAGCCAATGTAGAATGCAACTACTAATGCCGGATGTGTACGGCATAGAATTTGCATACACATAGCTCATGAATTTGTTGGTTATTATTCATTTATGTTGTTATAGTGATGGACACACAAATATTATGGTAAGTGTTATGTTGCACGATGCACTTTCCTATATTCATCACAAGAGCGACATTTTACATGAATATTGTAATAAGATTCAATTTTCATTTGTTATGAATATTAACTGCTAACAAATGGAACAGGATCTTCTTGAGAATGGCTACAATGTCGGCTGGTGCTCATCATGAATTTGAAGTTTCAACTAGAATGTTTCATTTTTATTTTTATTTTTATTTTTATCTAGGGGCTATGAATATTGTTTTTTAGAGTGCATCATTAGGAATATGAAGTGACAACCTGATGAGAGATAAAATGATAACAAGTTGATTCGGAAAGAACTAAATGCCTTTTAGTATTTTTGTAAAAAGTATATACATGCTCTGAAAGCGATGCATTGTGTAACTACTTGCCATCTCTTCACTAATCAATTAGACTTTGGGTGTGAGCCATTTAATTGATTAATTGAGATAATGATGTGAAGTTTGTTTGATATAAAAAGAACTGAGGTGAACTGTTAATTTATATCTGAAGAAGCGTGCCAGAAGCACGCGAAAGCGCTCATTCATCTGTGTATTTTTCGTTTTGGAATAAAAGGAATTGCTGAACTAGAAGTGCTCTCGTGGTGTATCCTATTGGTTATCTTTTGACATTTGGTGCTGTTGTTTTGCCACAGGATACTTTGGGAGGATAAGCGGTAATTGTTTTTTACTTCTTGATTTTATTTGCGTTGTTACCAGCTACCTCCACGCTATGGAGAACACAACTATAGAGTTGGATTACAACCCGGCGAATAAACAGGGTCCGCTAAATTTGGATGCGTTTTTACCAACGAAAGGTAATCCATTGCTGAGTCTAGACTTTCCGGAAATCAATGATGGTATATATGTGAGAAGTGAACCGGATAATGACATGAGTGATTTCTACTTTTTGCTAAGAGAATTAGAAAATAATTTATATAAGTTCCAGAGGTTATCATGGCAAAGGAAACATCTACAAGCGTGTCTCAACTTTAAGGTCATTCCGAGAGGCATGCGCGTGTTGTGCATGCCGACTTATGGCCAACAATACCCTGATCTCTTGAGAAAATGGCAAGATCTGAATTTGGAACTGAGCAACAAATATATACATTTGCTGCTAGAATACTTTGAACCATTAGAGACTGCCATACAAAAAGACATTGATACAGCGTACCAAGCAATAACTGACAGATTCAAGTCAGACACATGCACGAGGAAACTCCGGGACGTATCTACTCAAATCAATATTTTTGGTGAAAAATTATGGGGCATTAAACAGAAGAAACTAACCAGGGATGTACAAGATTTCAGAAGAGGTGATATCTTTATTTGGCCGAAAGCATCTGAAACAAATGCTACACAAACTGCACGTCACTACCGGTCGCAACAGAGGCAGCCAACCAATGAAGAAGCGAATACCACCAATCGAATATCCACTCCACTGATCGGAACTAACAGCGGAGCACCCATCCAACACAGGAAAGAAGTATTGACTGTTAACAGCGATGAATTAACTCCACCACCAAATCAGTTGGCGTTACAATCGATGGATGACTCCATTAGAACAGGGACTATTAGGAAAACTACAGCGGCACCAGTGAGAGATATAGATGCCCCTTTTCCCATCAGAAAAAACACGTTCATGAGAGGGAGGTCAGTGAGTCGCGGCCCAAAGAAACGGAAGTTCTCTGCCGACAGACACGAGAGACAACAGAAAAAGAACTGGAATTGACTTTACTGGTATTTAACCTTTCTCAATATAATTTGTCTGTATCTGATATATCATTACTAAACAGAGGGTTGAATTTTGTACCCTCACAGTACAGCAAAATGTCTGAAACATTGATAGATCTGAGGCTGTTTGCCAGAAAAGTAGCCTTGAAAATGTTTTTTAAAAATCATGTACAACAAATGCAAACTGTTGACAACAGCCTTAGGAGCAGAAGCACCTTTTCGCCAATGTTGCCACCTAGAATAGAGTGTTTTGTAAAAACATGTGAAAAAGACATTTATGATATGTACATTAACAAACGAGTTAGGAATAGATTTTTCAATTTAAAGAAGGATGAATATGATTCATTATTGAAACTTAAGCACAATGATAATATTCTGATTACTAATGCTGACAAAGGGGGAGGAGTGGTGGTTATTGATAGAGTGGAATATATTAAGAACATTGAAACCACCCTAACCCATAATGACACGTATAAAGAACTCACTTTAGAAGGAGTTAAGAATGTCATTAAAAATGTAAGGGATGAGTTATACGACATCCTGATGTGCAGACAAGTTAGTAAAGAGATGTTTGACTTCTTATGTATTGAAGAACCATTAGTACCAGTATTAAAAGGGTTGCCAAAAATACACAAACAGGCTGACCCGTTGCCAATGAGACCAATAGTGTCAGGTCGGCAGTGGGCCACATACAATGTCTCAAAATTTCTAGAGAAAATGTTGAGACCACTAGTGAATAAAGTCCAGACTATACTCAGAGACACACAACATCTACTGAGAGATTTAGACTCCTTTGAACCATCTGGAACCAGATATGGGAAATTATTGCTGGTCACATTAGACATTCGAGATTTGTTCACGTGCATCCCCAATGAGTATGGGGCCCAGGCAGTAAGAGAGGTAATGGTTGGCATCAGTGGATATTCCAGGGATAGACAGATCCTAATAGGGCAACTTTTGGAACTGGTACTGAATTGCAATGTATTTATGTTCAATAATAAGTATTATTTGCAGACATGGGGTGTAGCTATGGGCACCCCATGTGCAAATTCCTATGCCAACATAGTACTGTACAACTGGGAGCAGAAATATATATTTAACAGTGCATGGATGGATAAAATAATCATGTACAAAAGATTTGTCGATGATGTGATATTGGCATGGGACGGTACCATAGATGAGCTAAGGATGTTTGTAGAATACCTGGAAGGAACAACCACGTTCCTAAGGTTCACATATGAATACTCACATAGTGAGATTAATTTCCTTGACCTGACTCTGTATTATGATACAGAAGATAAATTATCTTTTAAATTGTACAGGAAGACATGTTGGAGGAATACAATCTTAGAACACAGCAGTATGCATCCGAGATTTATGTTTTCTGGCATAATGAAAGGACAATTTTGTAGATTAACTAGATTATGCAAGGACCCTGTTATATTGAAAATAGAAGCAGACAAAATGGAACAGCTATTTGTAGATAGGGGATACAATAGCAAAATTGTTAAAGAGATTAGAGACAATATCATACCATCTGAGCAGAGGAATGACGCTGCAAATAGAGGCCAGTTGAGAGAATATAGAGGAAATAATGGGTTGAGAAGTGTTTCAACAGCATACCACAGACAGAATAGGAAAGTTAGTTTTATTTTGAAATATACTAATGACATTGATGAAATCAAGAGGATTATCAGGAAACACTGGTATATCCTATCCACTGATGATGAAATAAATGAAATAGTGGGTGGGACACCAGGTTTTGTTTTTCAAACTTGTGATAATCTGAAGACTATCTTTTCCACTAATTTGTACAGGAATGGTCAATGTAATGACAGTGATAGAGGTGATCCAGGAACATATCCATGCAATAGTTGCAGTATGTGTCCGTACATTAATAACATGCAAGAATACCACCATCCACATGGACACTTTCATTTTTTACCCAGGATAAGGACAAATTGCAATACTAGGAATCTAATCTACATGGCCAACTGTACGCTTTGCTCAGCCTTCTATATTGGTCTCACCAAGAGAAGACTGAGGGAACGTATTTATAATCATATTTATGATATATGTAAACAACAAGAATTAAATGCCCTGGCCAAACATATAATGTTGAATCCCACACACCATTTTAGATTTAGGGTTTTACAGACGGTGTGTATTAGTCCAAGGTTGGGAGATAATGATAGAGCCCTGGCTAAACTTGAAATGGAATGGATTTTCAGGCTAGGGGCACACAGAGATCCTGGAATTAACAATTACGTCACTATCAAACCTTTTATAGAATAATGTACATGGTTTGTTTATTTTGTTTTTATACATATATGGATATATTTTTGTATTTATTACATGTTATTATATTTTTCTATATTTATTTATATATTTATACACATTGATAGATTTTTATATCACTTCTCAGCTCCTTGAATATATATTCATAAACACAGTGATAGACATTTAGAGCCCTTGATATAGTTCATGACTAAATATCATCAACTCTCCGTGGTACATAGTATTTCATATAGGAATTAGAGTAGATATGAATGTATAGAAGTATGATACAGTTGCTGCTATACGTTTAAGTGTTATGAACATGGCAAATCTGTTCACATACACATGTATATATATTTACTTGGCTCATGCAGCTTGAGACATACAGTATCTCACACAACAACCAGACAGGACATCAAGGTATAGAATTATGTTTATGGAAGTTGCAACATTTCCATTGTTATGGACAGTGTTAATATGATTATTTACATATCTCTCTGTATATATATTTATTTAGGCTTTGTATTTGATACATATATACAAATATATTCATCTGATGCATATGAGTAAAACCGATGGTATATTTTAATCTATATTTCATATATTTATATTATTTTAACAAATAACTATTTTAAATCTAGTTTTAATCGCATTATGTTAAATAGACATTGAGTGAAACTGTGGTGCATGGGGAATTTAGATGTTAGTTGTTTGTTGGACAATAAACTGTTAATTCAGCTTAGGGTTATTAGTTGCAACAATCTGGGTAAATTATGTATGTGCCCAATAGATCTCGTAATATGCACCTTGAGAAGCGGCCAAGCCGAAGTAGAATGCAACCATCAATGCCGGATGTGTACGGCATAGAATTTGCATACACATAGCTCATGAATTTGCTGTTCAGTATTCATTTATGTTGTTATAGTGATGGACACATAAATATTATGGAAAGTGTTATGTTGCACGATGCACTTTCCTATATTCATCACAAGAGCGACATTTTACACGAATATTGTAATAAGATTCAATTTTCATTTGTTATGAATATTAACTGCTAACAAATGGAACAGGATCTTCTTGAGAATGGCTACAATGTCGGCTGGTGCTCATCATGAATTTGAAGTTTCAACTAGAATGTTTCATTTTTATTTTTATTTTTATTTTTATCTAGGGGCTATGAATATTGTTTTTTAGAGTGCATCATTAGGAATATGAAGTGACAACCTGATGAGAGATAAAATGATAACAAGTTGATTCGGAAAGAACTAAATGCCTTTTAGTATTTTTGTAAAAAGTATATACATGCTCTGAAAGCGATGCATTGTGTAACTACTTGCCATCTCTTCACTAATCAATTAGACTTTGGGTGTGAGTCATTAAATTGATTAATTGAGGTAATGATGTGAAGTTTGTTTGATATAAAAAGAACTGGGGTGAACTGTTAATTTATATCTGAAGAAGCGTGCCAGAAGCACGCGAAAGCGCTCATTTATCTGTGTATTTTTCGTTTTGGAATAAAAGGAATTGCTGAACTAGAAGTGCTCTCGTGGTATATCCTTCTGGTTACCTTTTGACATTTGGTGCTGTTGTTTTGCCACAGGATACTTTGGGAGGATAGCGGTAATTGTTTTTTACTATCTTATATCTCTATAACATATGTGCTTAGTTTTGTACATCATTTGATAACACGTCTTTTTCTTACATTATTTTATACTGTTTTATTAACATTTAAAGACATTGCTACAGCATTATTATTTCCCTTTCTTTTTAAGTTTTGGTGAGCAAAATAGGCCATTTTCCTATTGTTTACTTTTTCCATTTGAGTTTTTCCTAAATTGCATTCTTCTTTTGTTTTATGCTTCCTTCTCCATTATTTCTTCATCATTCTCTACTTCATCAGTTTCTAATAACTCAAGCATATTCTCTGTTTGTATATCAAACTTAACTTTGCCCAGCTTGTAACACTACATCTTGTTTGCTGCTCAAACCATTTGTTACATACTAAAATGCCTGACCCTGGCTTTAGACCTTTGTAAATTTTCACTTCTGTTCTTTTTTTTTCATATTTTACTCATTCTTAAAATCTTCTTCATTATGACTTTCATCATCATTCCCAACATTCTCCTGACTCACACGGTCATTTTTTCACTTTCACTCATAGATACTACTGTTATCAAGAGCCTTTTCAATTTTAACATCAGCCTCTTCATGTGGCTCCCTATACTCTAACCATGTTTACACTTTCAGTTTTACTCTTAACCACCCTCTTCTCAGCCTACCTTCTTACCTCCTTTGAAAATCTGCACTATGTCCAGCTTATACACTCACACAAACAAACTACAACTTGCACATATACACCCCTAACTACACACTCCAATATTACTTCCACTTCTAGCTACCTTCTACCTAAATACCACAGACTCTCCCACATTAATCATGTCCTACCCACTGATAAAAAATTGAAACTTGAAACCTATCTAAGAAACAACTTAATAACAAAACCAAATAATCCCACCTTACAAGATGGAGACATCCACCCCAACCCTGGCCCTACCAACCCTACTTTTCAAATAACTAACCCTAAACTCAATAATTCCCTCCTAATAGGACATCTAAACATTCAAAGTATCAATAATAAAGTATCTCACCTTCATGCCCTCCTAGATATCCATTCCTTTGATATTCTCTGCCTCACTGAGACTTGGCTAAAACCTGATACAAAAGACAATGAGATTACTCCCCAAGGCTATAATATAGGGAGACTTGACCGATCAAAACGTAAAGGTGGTGGAGTAGCAATTCTTTTTAAGAATGAACTTCATATCTCCACCCTTCCAGCTTATCCAACCCAGGATAGCAAAGTAGAAGTCCTCATAACTAAATTCCAATTTAACACCAAGAAATCCCTTTACATTATCTGTATTTACTTACCACCAGGTAATAATATACCCACTTTAGAAGCCTTTCTCAGCTGGGTATCTATGACTTACCCCCAAGAAACAATAATCCTATGTGATTTCAACATAGACTGGAAAAGTATCAATGCTGAAAATCCTACCTCTCATATCAACCTCCATGGTTTCACCCAAACCATCACCTCAACAACAAGAATTAATAAACCTAATAAAAATGAGAGTATCTTAGACTGGATACTTATAAACAAAGTTAAACAAACTTACAAAGTAGGAACCCTGCCAGATGATGTCAGTGATCACTCTCTGAATTATATTACAAGAGAAAATAAAGATTTTCCTAACCTCCCCACCATTAGAATAATACGCTCTACCAAACATTTTAACATAGACTTATTTCAAACTGAACTCAGAGAATGCAACTGGAGCCCCTTAAAATCCCTTCCTCTTGAAAATGCAGTAATATACTTTAATATAACTTTCTTATCCATTCTTGACAAACATGTTCCCAAACGTACCATCAGAATGAAGTCCAACATAGCCCCATGGCTCTCTAATGAAACTAAAAATCTAATTCTACTTAGAAACAAAGTCTGGGCCAAATGGAGATGCCATAGAAATAGCTCTGATCTTCTTCATTTCCGCCAGCTTAGAAATACTACTAAAAAAGCAATAATTACTGACTTAAAAAACTACTACTGTAAACTTCAACAAACTCATCAAAATAATCCAAAAAAGTTCTGGTCTTGTAACAATAGACTGCTTTCCCCAGGTAACTCTAAAACTCCCACCCCTCTTGATGCTGATCCAGATACCCCCCATCTAACTGCAAATACCTTCAACTCTTTCTTCACTGACACTATACAATCTCTAGCTAGACAACTAAACACTGATAAATCCAACCTTCCAATCAACTTAGCACACTCCTCCCATAACTTTAAACTACAACCCATCTCTACCTCTCTCATCTATAGACTTATTCATAAACTAAAGCCTTGTACCCCATCTGCTGACAAGCTTCCTTCTCTTTATCTCCAAAAAGCAACCAAGGTAATCGCATACCCTATATCTATACTTATAAAGGACAATCCGAGAAGGAACCATCCCAGACATCTGGAAAATCTCCCACATTATCCCTTTACATAAAGGTGGGAACTCTATCGATTACTCTAACTATAGACCAATTGCTCTCCTATCACCCTTAGCAAAAATTATGGAGAAATGCATTCACTAACAACTTTTACAGTATCTCTCTCTCCACAACATAATAGCAAGCTGTCAGCATGGCTTTAGGCCTTATCATAGTACTACCACTGCCCTTCTATCCTTTACAGACACTATCAATAGAAACCACAACAACAACCTTTTCTCTTCTGCACTCTTCATCGACCTCTCTAAAGCTTTCGACATGGTTAACCATTCCATCCTAATTAACATTCTTGAATCTCTCTCCTTTGATAACCTAGCCATTAATTGGTTCAGATCTTACCTCAGCAATAGGCAACAGGCAGTTCTCTGGGAAAATCACATTTCTTCCTTGTTACCTGTCACCATCGGTGTCCCTCAGGGTTCCATTCTTGGACCACTTCTTTTATCTTTATTCATTAATGATCTCCATTTAGCAATTCCTCAAGCAACCTGCATTCAATATGCAGATGACTCCACCCTTATTTGCTCAGCTTCCTCTCCAACTGAACTTTCTTCCCTTACTCAAAACATCTTCAACATGGTAGAAACGTGGTTTACCAAACATTACCTCCTACTTAATGCCAAAAAAACTAAACTCCTTCTCTTTACTCCCACTACTAGGTCCTCCCCCTTAGACTTCACAATCTCTTCAAATAATGCCACTGTCATCTCACCTGACTCTACTACCAAACTGTTAGGAATAACCATTGACAATAATCTCTCTTTTGATCAACATATTAACAACACCATTAAAATAGTCAACAGAAAAATAGGATCCTTATATAGAATTAAGTCTTTCTTAACCACATCAGCTAGAGCCAAGATCACTCATTCCCATCTAATCTCAACTCTTCTGTATGCCTCACCTATTTTTACTAACCTTAAGAAAGCTAACCTTAACAAACTTGCAACTTGCTACAATAATATTGCCAGATTTGCTACTGGAAATCCCTTTAGAACTCACCACTGTTCTAACCTGATGCAACTAGACTGGCTGGAATTTCAAAACCATCTGTTAATCCCCCAACTCACTATTGCCCACAAAATACTGTACCAACCCAATAATACCCCTATACTCTCAAAACTTTTAATCCCATATAATAATCCCAACTCCCTTCGCTCTTATAGTAAACTCATTGCCAGCTTAACTAAGTCTAATAACACAGCTGGTGACTCTCTATTTACTAATACAGCAGGAAGAAGCTGGAATCTGCTACCTAGTGATATAACACTAACTACATCATTTCCACTCTCCAAACAAAAGCTCAAAAATTACCTCCAAAGTCACTGGCTATGTCCTTGTAGTAAACCTGACTAATCAACACCTATACCCTGTTTTTCTCCTCTTCTACCCTCTTCCTAATATTTAATAATTAGTTGTGTAACTAAGACTATCACTAAACCAAACTATATTCAATGTATTGCTTAAATCCCTCAAGTCTGATGTAAATTATTGTACTTAACTCTTACTAGAGTGCATCTATTCACCTCTATAAGAAAGATTATGTTCTATGTTAACTTTCTGAAGTGTCTTTGATCTCTGAAATGTTATACTGTATCATATGGTTTTTAATCCTCTTTTACCATGTAATGATATATATTTTTTTGTATACGTTTTTGTTTTTTTTGTTTTTGTTTGTATTTGTGTGGAGCTTTTCTCCCCAGGCCTCTACTGAAAATGGATATATATCCAGCTAGACTAGCCCGGTCAACAAATGTAAAATTAATAAATAAATAAATAAACCACAAATTACCCATTTTAAGGCACTTTCTGCTTTCTATCTTATAACCTTTTGCGTCATGTCTTCTTTCTACATATACTCTGACATCTTCTTTTCATGCATTATTTGATTAAATTCACATTTTCACCAGAAATATATCATGACTTTGGCTGACCCAAAATATCAGTTCTCCCCTTGCTCCATTTACATAGGCAATGCAGATCAAATGACATGGATTACTTCCTTTCATGTTTAAACATTTCCTGTTTCTTACCCCAGTTCATATACTGGGATCATCTTCTACTTTTCTAATATTACTTACTTCAGTAATGTGAATGCTTGCAATGCGGTGCAGAGTGATAAAGCTTTCACTGCACCCCACATGACCTGTGAATTGAAGTATGGGCACTGAAGTGGCTGAATGGCCAGTGATGGCTGGCTCTCTCATTCATTTGGGGGGGGGTGGAGGCAGCTTAGGCTTGCTACAATATCAGCATTCAGAGCCAGGTGAGCTCAATGCTGCAAGCAATATACATCTTGGTTGGGATGTTTCTCATGCATGGAAGTGTGCAAGCAGCTCCCTAAAACAGTGGCACTGAAGGGGCTGAATGGCCAGTGATGACTCTCTCATTCATTCAGGGGGGAATGGAGGCAGCTTAGGCTTGCTGCAATATCAGCATTCAGAGCCAGGTGAGCTCAATGCCGCAAGCAATATACGTCTCAGTTGGGATATTTCTCATGCATGAAAGTGTGCATGCAGCTCCCTAAAACGGTGGCTGTGGAGCTCGGAAGGCTGTCATGGTTGAATGGGGTTAAAGCACACTCCCTGACTGTAGCATGATGCTGCACCAGCATTCTTGAGCTCCTCATCAGCCCTAAACATGGGTTAGATTGAGCCCAGGGGGAGGCTAAGACAGGTAGCAGACCTGCTGTATGAAGAGAGGAGCAGGTAGCAGGAGACAGTTACTGGTGGGGAAAAAAAATAAAATCACAACAAAAAATAGTTTACTCTTAAACTTCCAAGAAAGAATCAGCCTGGGGTTCAGATTGTACCAAAGCAATTTAGTTTAATTTATTTTAATAAAAACAAAGCAAGAAGTTGTTAATTCAGCCAACATAAATGCAGTTCTGAAGAAGACCACAGAGAAATGAAAGCAAACTAAAGCTTGGTTTTTTATTATTATTATTATTATATTTATTTATTTTGCCAAAGAACAAAGGACAGTTATTAATTCAAGTAACAGTCTTTGCCTGTAACAAAATCATAAAGAGCACTTCATCTATTAGGTAATCTACAAAAGAAGTTGGTGCTGATAGCTTTTTGTTTATGATTTTATACAATTATAAATCTCATCTGGTAACAAACAACTTTTCAGAAAGTTTATTGCACTGACGCCCAGTGAAGACATCTCTTTCTCTTCAGAACTTACACACAGTGGGGCTTTTCATCCTATTCAGAAGTCAGATTTTAGGCACTTTTTTGCCTCTTCCCAACTCTGCCTCCAAGTAGTGACAGGATCTAGAATGCCTTTGCATACATGCATACAAAATATTTCAAGCATGGGGAATAATGCCCTTCTAACCTGCCAATATACTAAAACAGTTGCTCCCATAATATGCATCCAGGCTGTTCTTAAAATTTCTAAACTAGTGCTTGCTTTAATATTAGGATCCTAAACAAAAACTCTACTCCCTGGAAGCTCTCTTTACCCTAGAGAATGCTGATGTCTGTGCGGTCTCAGAGATGTGGTTTAATGCCATGGACAACATACCAACAGTACATGGTTATAATGCCTTCCACACATTTAGACCAGCTACTTCACAGGCAGGGACTAAATGTTGAGGTGTCTCTATTTACATCAAAAGCCCCCATAAACCCTGAGAACACTTCTGCCTATGCAGAACTGTTCACAGAAACCCTGTACAAGCATGTTAATAGCTGTATAGAGGCATCTATACCCACCAGGAAGAAGTACAGAACTAACTCAAAAAACAAGCCACCCTGGTTAAATCACAAAATCAATCAGATGTATAGCAGGAGGAAGAAAATCATGCAAAAACTAGGAGGTGCAGCACCCTGCAGGATAAAAGCACTCTAATTAAACTAAACAAACAACTCAGAGGACAAATAAGTCTAGCAAGCCAAATTTGTGGTAAGTTCGGCCTCCCAGGCCAAGGACAAACACAAAGCATTCTTTAGCTATGTCCACAACCTCAAAGGCAATACACAATTCTCTGCAGAGCTCAATGTAAATGGCGCCACCTATACTGAGCCAGAAGATATATCAAACCTCCTGGCTGATAAATTCACCTCCAACTTTATTCCCCTCTCCCCCTCAACCTTCCCTCAGGAAATATCATCAAATATAACTCCCCCTACTATTACTAGGAAACAGGTCCTTAATGCTCTCTCAAAGACCA
This sequence comes from Protopterus annectens, assembly GCF_019279795.1. NCBI lineage: Eukaryota > Metazoa > Chordata > Ceratodontiformes > Protopteridae > Protopterus > Protopterus annectens. Next base: position 488,636,051 of record NC_056734.1, read on the forward strand.
AAAACACTGCATCAGAGGGCCCAGACAATATCCCAGGATGCCTTCTAAATAGCATGAAACATGACCTATCAGGGCTTGTGAAATTTTTATTTGACTGTAGCCTCCAAACAGGCTTCATGCCTCATGAATGGAGAAAGGCAACAGTCATCCCTCTGCCCAACCATCTACAAATACAGACCCATAAGTTTCACTAGTCTTATATGTAAAGCCATGGGAAAAATTATCATGGAGATGATCAATAGAACTATGGTAAACCTTCAGACACTGGACCCAACCCAGTTTGGTTTCGTAAAGGGCAGATCATGCCTACTCAACCTGATGGACTTCTTTGAGAAGGTCACCAAAGCAATGGATGAGGGCAAAATCGTTCACACTGCCTACCTTGACCTGGCCAAGGCATTTGACACAATGCGCCACTTGGGCATTGTTGACAAACTCAAGAGGTTAGGTACAAACCTGTATGTTACCCAGTGGATAGCCAACTGGCTCAAAGACAGGACCAATGAAGTTAGAACTGAGGAGTCCACCTCTACAAAGAAGCCAGTCACAAGTGGAGTCCATCAGTGATCAGTCCTTGGATTGCTCCTTTTCGGCATTTACTTCTCAGAAGTCAATGCCAATGTCAGTGGTCTCTGGCTGACTAAATTTGCAGATGATTGCAAATTAGAAGCTGTCATTGAATCTCACACTGACACATATGTTCTCCAGGAGGGTCTGACACAGACAAACAACTGGTGTCAGAGCCATGGACTAAAACTAAATGCCAAGAAATGCATAATAGTATCCTCCTGGAAGTCATACATCCCTGGTAACTATCATATTGACAACATGGGTCTATATTAGAAGCTGGAAGAGTCTCTTCTTCAAACACTTAAATGCCAGCACGTAAAGAGCGAACGCTGGAAACCATGAATGGCCACTTCCATGAATTCTTTCCCTGTGAAAAATATTAACTTGGCCATTATTGGGAATTGCCCTTTTCTCCAATATAGAGCGATCTTGGAGTTGGTATATTTAGTTGGGGAGTGATTAGGGTTTTAAAGTTTGTTTTTATGTTTATGGCCAAGTGAATTTTTTCTTTAGGAAAAAATTTGCAGAAGTGGTCGTTCGCAGTTTACAGCTTTTGCTCTTTACATGCCAACCTTTACGTGTTGGAAGAAAAGACTCTTTGAGAATATAATATAGACCCAACAACACACCCATTAGAGTTGACCCAGTAGTCAGAGACTTAGGGACACATATAGATAGTAATCTAGTCTTTGATCATCACGTGTCTACAGTAGTGAGAAAATCATCCTATGCTGCGCAACTTATAAACCAAGGTATGGCATCTAAGTCCAAGGAAGTCATTGATCCACTGTATTCAGCATTCATCAGGCCTATCATTGAGTACAATGCACCCTTTGGTATGTACCTATCCAGGCATATCCAACAATTGGAATGTCCACAGAGGTTCCTCAGTAAAAGAATACAGGGCATAAGTATTATGCCCTATGCAGACCACCTTAAGGCCCTATCCCTGTATTCTGTCTCCTACAGGCTTTTGAGGGGAGATCTATGTCTGGTATACTGGGCATTGTCAGACCCCACTCTGATGGACCTCTTGCATATCCACAAAACAAACATAACCAGAATTACCCATTCTAAAGACTAAAACCTTGCCTGTGATATAAATAGGACCTGCTGGAGAGATAGGTATGTATCACAGAGACCACCCCATCTGTGAAACAGGCTCCTCATCCATGTGAAACAGAGTTCCTCCCAAATCCAATTCAAGTGCAACTTGGACAATTGGACGGCAAACTGGAAATTCATCCCTGGTTTGGCACCTATGTCTCTGATGACAACTGGTAACTTGTAAATGGTTAATCTCCCACACCCATGTTTACACTTATAAAGGGTATCAGAATTCGTCAGAGATTTGGGATGCATAGTTAGTCTTAAAAAGGCCCTTCTGGTCGTTAGCCTGGTAAACACCTATGAACCTATGAATGCAATTTGGTAGTCTATGCAATGCATCAGCTTCTCTCACTGTCAGAGAATCAGTTAGTACACTTTTCATTCCTATAGAATGTTTTACAAACTGTAGGTTGTATGATGATTCTCTACTACTATTTGAAAGCTCCAAACATTCCCAGAGGTAATTGTCTCTAAATGCCCTATATACCTGAATAAGGTCTCATCTTAAATATCTATACAAGACACTGTACAAATTCAGATATTTTAGTCTTTCATAATTACATACATTTTCACATCCATGGATGCCCTTGGTAAATTCCTGCTGTACTCTTTCCTGTTTATTCTTATAAGATTTCCATATTGTTATTCCATACTCAAGACTCAAGTTTGGGTCCAATATAACTAACAAACAATGAGAACATCATTACAAACCAACACTCTGGTAAATCTTCTTGTCTACAAGCTATCCCTTTCTTCTCATAAACAATGAAAACAGTGGTAAAAAATAAAATATAAATCAAAATAAATCTTTTCTTACCAGGCAACTGTACAATCAATCACAAACCAAACCAGGATTGTTTAGATAAGCTCTGGATTGTCCTCACATGTAGCTCCCTGCGAGCTTCTCTTCTTAACCCTCTCCTGACCTAGGTTAGAAATCTGAATTTCTAAAGAGGCAGTTGTCATGCTATATCTGTATCTACTCCTCATTAGTTGCTATGGAGACCTGTGGCTTTTTTGTTTGCTCAGCTTTCCTGTATTTCTTTCTGTAACATATCCCTGGTACCACACATACACACACACATGGACACAAATTATACAGATATATAAACATATGAACTGTAGCTTTAATGGTGGGAAATATTCTATTATAGTGTTTTGCATTTATGCATTCAAAGAATTCTAAATAATAGTTTATTGTATATAATGCTGCATATCAATTACACATAATTGTTTCAGTGTCAGTTATGATTTGTATTGTGTGACAAAAATAGTTGTGACCCTTCTTTCTTTTTTCTTTCTTTACAGCCTTTATTCTAATATTCAACATTCAACGGAAAACACACACACAATGTATATTAAATATTAAACTTTCAAAACCAATTTAACTTTAAAAGGGTTAGAAAGTAGAGTACAATATTGATGTAAATCGACCAAATCAAGTAATCAACTTAGTTAATGTAAGTTAGCACATTACATCAAAGTCCAATATTATGCAGCTAATTTCTGGGACACCAGCTGGCATATTGCCCTGTAGATTGGGACAGTCCATTAGCCCCTTAAAATGAGACTTATTTGTCCTTGTCTTGCATCCAGGGATTTCACTTAAGTATTTTTAACAGGATTTTATCCTGGGTATTTCTTATCTCCATTTCAGAGATAGGCTGTTAATATACCAGATTATGAAATTTTTGGCTGTTAATATAACAGATTATGAGATTTATTGTCATCTTCCATCTCTATGTAAAAGCCTTTTTGGCATCAATTAATATTAAAGACAGCAGAACGTGATTATGATTGGCTATGGCTATCCTCTTTCTATGACTTATAAGAAAAAGGCCTTTTGCAAGACTGATCATTTTATTAAAGACTTTATCTGGCAAAACTTGTAAGTTTGGTTAAAAATGGTTAATTCTGAGCATTCCCAAAAAAAGACCACCTAGGTCCCTCACTAGTCTTACATACATCTCTGACAGGTGTCATTAACACCCAAGCACATCTGAAATGACATACCTGGAGTATACAAATACCCATGGAGACATTTCCATTCAGAAATTCTGAATTTCCTACATTTGGGTGCATATCTGCCCCTTCACAGGTATCCCAATACATTTCCAAATCCAGTTGTCATTCCTAGTCACTCTTTTAAATTTTTGCAAAATTCCCATTTTCTTGTATCAGTAAAATTCATATCCTCTACTAATTGATGTTGTTGTAGCTGCCTTTTGAATCCTAGAGACAGTAGGGAATCAGCTAATGGTGATAATTGGCCTCTTAATTTTCTCTTTCTCATCAGCTGATTTAGTTCTTTCAGCAGCTTCATGAATCTGATTTCATCCTCTGAATGTAACTCCAATTTCCTTCTTTCTTCTTTCCAGGATATTCCAAAAAAAAGTTCTTCAAACCTTAGCTACTCCCAGAAACGTAATTTACTTTTGCTTCCAATTATTTTGTCTATTTTTGCATTGTAACCCAGTTGCAAAATGTCCTTTTGCCAATTTATAAGGCCTTTGCCTTTCATAGGTTCATATGTTCATAGGTTGGTACTAGGCTATCAGCCCTAGGGCGTATACAAGCCTAGCCATAACAATTCCCTGGCTATTTCTTCCCACACTATTTACTTCCCTGGACCCCTGTCTAGTGATGGACAAGATCCCTGAGGTGAATTTCCTTTCTCCCATCCAGTCATCAAGGTTCCTTTTGAAGAGGGCCAAAGAGGCACTCTGCTTGACATGTATGGGCAGTCTATTCCAGAGTCTTTCACAATCTTTTTCTAATATTGTACTGTTCTACATAGGAAGTTTTTTTATTAGGGTTCCCCCTAGCACAGAGGGCCTATAGTATAATTTTGTCTAAATATGGTAGGAGCCTTTGTCATATCTTTCCAGTGCATCCTGTTGTCTTCATACTTAATTATATGCAGCAATTTAATTAAGTAGACTAGTAATCTTGTGCTCAGGGATTATCATCTCCAAACTGAAGTGGCTTCCTCGTTTCTCCAGGACACTCTAGCCATTTTTGCTTTCTCAAAATTGTAATATTTTCGTCATTATAATTAGGAAGTGTTCTTCTTTGGGGAAGGTCTTACAAATGTTTGACCTAGATAAATGCTGAATGGTATGAAGAGGATTTTTATCAGTTATACTTTCTGACTCATATCTCTGGATATATTTTCCATGTTTAAGTATTATTTGGCATCTATACCATTATTTGGTCTTATGGTTACTGCATTGATTGTAGTTCTGATTTTTTAGTCATATCTCAACTATTTTGCTTTTAAGAGGCCTCCAAGATACAGGCATAGCTGAACCAATTTATTGGTTGGGATACAATTCAACACAAAAACCTTTGATTTTGTTTCATTCATCTTGCACCCTGAGAATTTATGAAAAGATTTAGGCAAATCAAAAATCAACAGAAGATCACATTCCCAGTCTGTTACATATATTAATAGATAATCTACAAAAAAACTATGTTAATTTGATTATCTGAGCAGATATAAACCTATATATGACAGAGCCTAATTAAAGAAGCCAAGGGTTTTGAACACATCACAAAATGGAGAGGTGACAAAGGATGCCTTTGACAATACACCTACAATAAATAGTAAATAATTCTGAGAGGGTTCCATCAATTTTAACTGTTACCATTGATTTACCAAAATTTCAAATATGAAGTCAGAGAACCTACTTGGAAAATCAAATGTTGTCACAACCTATGTCACACTCACCATGGACACTGTATCAAAAGTATTCTCCACATCTAGGCTTAATATTTATAATGGGCAAGCCTTCTCTGATGCATCTTCCAGTACCATAGTTATTTTTATAATAATAACAAAAGTCTATCTGACAAAAGTCTATCTGATAAAAAAATCTTGCTTATTTCCCACTTTCTGAAAGTTAAGAAAGTTCAGTTACAGATTTGCTGTTCTGAACTGTTTGGAAGTTTCTAGAAGGCCAGTGCTTGCTTGGGCTAAAGAGAAGTCTCTGTGTTCACCAGTGGGAGTGGTTAACACTGAACAGCCTGCCTGTCCCTGGAGGAGTGGTTACTACATAGAAGCTGTAGTTTTATTGGCCATTTTGGGTCAATTCTAAACTCCTTCATCTGTCTCTCTTAAAACCAGGCTGCCTCGTGGTTTTGGCATCTTTTCAGGCTTGCTAGTTGTTGCTGAAGCACCTACCAAGGGGAGAAAACGCTGAGAGAAGAAAAGGAGCCACTTTTCTGATTTTAAGTATTTTCTTCTGACTTTTTGTTAAGTTTTACTGCTTTGTCGCCTACTTTTTGGCATTTTCCGGTTTGCTAAAGTTTATATCTGTAACAGTAACAGTACTTGGAACACATCTAGAGCCTGTTTACTGCATTTCCTGTGTTGCACTTAATTTAAAATCGTTTTTTTCTCTAAAAACTGCATTTCACCTGATTTTGGCCTAGCACTCAAGTGTGGGGTCATTTATTGCACTGTTGTGATTATTTTGCTGCTTGTGTATCTCTGCTACCTTTAAACTACAACAAAAAGAAAAAAAAAACAAAAAAATCTTGCTTTTTTCCCACTTTCGGAAATTTAAGAAAGTTCAGCTACAGATTTGCTGTTCTGAACTGTTTGGAAGTTTCTAGAAGGCCAGTGCTTGCTTGGGCTAAAGGGAAGTCTATGTTCACCAGTGGGAGTGGTTAACACTGAACAGCCTGTCTGTCCCTTGAGGAGTGGTTACTACCTAGAAGCTGTAGTTTTATTGGCCATTTTGGGTCAATTCTAAACTCCTTGATCTGTCTCTCTTAAAACCTGGCTGCCTCATGGTTTTGGCATCTTTTCAGGCTTGCTAGTTGTTGCTGAAGCACCTACCAAGGGGAGAAAATGCTGAGAGAAGAAAAGGAGCCACTTTTGTGATTTTAAGTATTTTCTTCTGATTTTTTTGTTAAGTTTTACTGCTTTGCTGCCTACTTTTTGGCATTTTCCAGTTATGCTAAAGTTTATATCTGTAACAGTAACAGTACTTGGAACACATCTAGAGCCTGTTTACTGCATTTCCTGTGTTGCACTTAATTTAAAATCATTTTTTCTCTAAAAACTGCATTTTACCTGATTTTGGCCTAGCACTCAAGTGTGGGGTCATTTATTGCACTGTTGTGATTATTTTGCTGCTTGTGTATCTCTGTAACCTTTAAACTCCAAAAAAAAAAAAAAAAAAAAAATATTTCTTTTTCCCACTTTCTGAAAGATAAGAAAGTTCAGTTATAGATTTGCTGTTCTGAACTGTTTGGAAGTTTCTAGAAGGCCAGTGCCTGCTTGGGCTAAAGGGAAGTCTGTGTTCACCAGTAGGAGTGGTTAACACTGAACAGCCTGCCTGTCCCTGGAGGAGTGGTTACTACCTAGAAGCTGCAGTTTTATTGGCCATTTTGGGTCAATTCTAAACTCCTTGATCTGTCTCTCTTAAAACCAGGCTGCCTCATGGTTTTGGCGTCTTTTCAGACTTGCTAGTTGTTGCTGAGGCACCTACCAAGGGGAGAAAATGCTGAGAGAAGAAAATGAGCCACTTTTGTGATTTTAAGTATTTTCTTCTGATTTTTGTTAAGTTTTACTGCTTTGCTGCCTACTTTTTGGAATTTTCCAGTTATGCTAAAGTTTATATCTGTAACAGTAACAGTACTTGGAACACATCTAGAGCATGTTTACTGCATTTCCTGTGTTGCACTTAATTTAAAATCATTTTTTTCTCTAAAAACTGCATTTTACCTGATTTTGGCCTAGCACTCAAGTGTGGGGTCATTTATTGCACTGTTGTGATTATTTTGCTGCTTGTGTATCTCTGCTACCTTTAAACTACAACAAAAAGAAAAAAAAAATCTTTCTTTTTTCCCACTTTCTGAAAGTTAAGAAAGTTCAGTTACAGATTTGCTGTTCTGAACTGTTTGGAAGTTTCTAGAAGGCCAGTGCTTGCTTGGGCTGAAGGGAAGTCTGTGTTCACCAGTAGGAGTGGTTAACACTGAACAGCCTGCCTGTCCCTGGAGGAGTGGTTACTACCTAGAAGCTGTAGTTTTATTGGCCATTTTGGGTCAGTTCTAAACTCCTTGATCTGTCTCTCTTAAAACCAGACTGCCTCATAGTTTTGGTGTCTTTTCAGGCTTGCTAGTTGCTGCTGAAGCACCTACCAAGGGGAGAAAACGCTGAGAGAAGAAAAGGAGCCACTTTTGTGATTTTAAGTATTTTCTTCTGATTTTTTTGTTAAGTTTTACTGCTTTGCCGCCTACTTTTTGGCATTTTCCGGTTTGCTAAAGTTTATATCTGTAACAGTAACAGTACTTGGAACACATCTAGAGCCTGTTTACTGCATTTCCTGTGTTGCACTTAATTTAAAATAGTTTTTTCTCTAAAAACTGCATTTTACCTGATTTTGGCCTAGCACTCAAGTGTGGGGTCATTTATTGCACTGTTGTGATTATTTTGCTGCTTGTGTATCTCTGCTACCTTTAAACTACAACAAAAAAAATAAATAAATAATCTTTCTTTTTTCCCACTTTCTGAAAGTTAAGAAAGTTCAGTTACAGATTTGCTGTTCTGAACTGTTTGGAAGTTTCTAGAAGGCCAGTGCTTGCTTGGGCTAAAGGGAAGTCTCTGTGTTCACCAGTGGGAGTGGTTAACACTGAACAGCCTGCCTGTCCCTGGAGGAGTGGTTACTACCTAGAAGCTGTAGTTTTATTGGCCATTTTAGGTCAATTCTAAACTCCTTGATCTCTTTCTCTTAAAACCCTACAACTCTCTTTTTGCGGTTTTGCACTGAGCAGCGTCGGGCGCCGCCTAAACAGGTTTAAACTATTCCAGGCTCCACAAAGTCTGCTCTTCACTTTTTCCCTTAGAACTGTTCAAACTCTCAAAGTAATCACTCTATTCTCTTTCTAAAGCCCTGCACTTGCTCAGCTCTTATAAGGAAACACTAACTAACTAAAGCACTACACCCTCCTTGACTTCTCATAAGTATTAGACTCCCGATTGGTCCTTCCTGATCAAGTGAAGAATCATTTCCCTTCCCTAATCTGATCAGTAAAAAAACAGTCCCTATACTAATCTGGTATGTCCAAGGGTCAGTTTCAAGGCTACTCTCCAGTCCAGCTGGTGAATCTGGGAATTTTGAGGCAGTGTTACAATTGCCTTATGTACACAGACAACCCTCTCCTCCTTCCAACAAACTCTAATACCTGTGAGAGATGCAGTTACACAGCCAAACTGGAGGCAGAGCTCTCCCAACCCAAGACTGGCACAGTCAGTCAGGAGGAAAAGGTAACCACCCACAACACAAATCCAGTCTCACACAGACCTATTGCATCTGCATACCCAACACATAAACACACAAAAACATACTCGGAGGCTCTAAATAAAAGTCTGCCTAAACAGCAAAGACCTCCTAAGCAGATATCCAAGCAACATCCACCCCTCAACAATACCCATGAATCACATATCTCACAAAATCAGTGTGCCTCACAGTCACAGCCCTTAAGGCCAAACAACACACCAAATAAACTTGTTATAGGGGATTCTATTGTCTGGCACACTGACATCCCGCTCACCAGACAACAAGGAGAAGGTCACTGTAAGCTGCCTGTCGGGTGGCAGGATCCGCCACATAACGCAAGCACTCAGGTCACTGCAAAGCAAGTACAAGTATGACTCTGTCATTGTCCATGCTGGTGTGAATGACCTGAGATGTACCTCCCTGGACTACATGAAAAGAGACATAGAGGAGCTGTCTGACCATGTAGCCCAGGCTGGTATGACCCTGACCTTGAGTAGCATCTTGCCCTCACCAAGAATGATGCCACAGTATAAAGACAAAATGATCAGTTTCAACAATTGGCTAAAGTATTGGTGTCATTCACAGGGGATCCAGTGTCTGTCAGCCTGGGATGACATGCTCGACAATCCACGTTGCTTCGCTAGGGATGGCTTGCACCTGTCACCCTTAGGCTTTCGTATACTGGCCAAGGCTCTTGCCACCCCCGTAGTGCCTTTTTTAGGCAAGGCTCAAAGGACAAACCCACCTCCATAGACAACCCAAGGATAACAAAACTAAAGGTAATGCTACTCAATTCCAGAAGTTTAAACCTCAAGATGCACACACTCGAGGCTCTCCTCAGTATGGAGAAAATCGATGTCTGCGCAGTAACAGAAACCTGGTTCAAGGCTCCTGAGAGCACCCCAGCACTACCAGGTTATAACTCATACCATGCATTTCGGCCCCAAAACTCAGACCGAAGCACAAAAGGAGGTGGAGTATCTATATTCATCAAAGATACCTACACCTCCAGGTTAGTGGCACTGCACAAAGCATCGGAAACCATCCATGTGCAACTAACGGAGGGCAAAACTGCCTTTCAGTTTGTAGTCTGCTACAGAACACCCTCCCTATTACAGGAACCCTACCTGACATTCCTGAGAACACTGGAGAATATGAAGGTCTCTCCAAACACTATGTTATTGGGTGACTTCAACTACCCAAACATTGACTGGGAAAACTACTCAAGCCCAAACACCCTCGCCCAATGGTTCCTTGAATTTATAAACTCTAGCGCAATGGAACAACTGGTCATCACTCCCACAAGAGGGAACAACATATTGGACCTGGTCATCACCAACATGGGGACTCTATGTTCCACACCAGAGGTAAACCCCTCATTGGTAAGATCAGACCATAAACAAATTTCCATGGACATCCATATCCCGTCCCCACCCCCAGCCAAGGAAATCACTGTAAAGAATTTCTCAAAAGCCAACTTTGCACTTCTCAAGACTGAGGTGGAATCCTTCAAAGCTCCTGGGCCAGAGGATAATACAGCCCAATCCGCAGAATCCTTTACAAATGTATTCTATGAGCACCTGCAGGAATGCATGGATCGTGCTATCCCAAATAAAACCAAGACTCACTCCTCCAAAAACAGGAGACGGGTCTGGTGGACCCCAGCCATAAATAAGCTATACAACAGAAAGAGGAAGCTACTACATGACAGAGCAAAATCCCAAAAAGAGAAGGCATCTCTAATCAGTATTAGCAAGAAACTTCGATCCCTCATAAAATCATCAAAGGCCAGTTTCAAAAAAAAAAATTGCCCTAGACACTAAAGATAATCACAAGGCCTTCTTTAGTTATGTCAGGAACATGGGCAGAAACTCCCAGATATGCTCTGAATTGTTGCATAATGGTACAAAATATACTGAACCTACAGACATAGCCAACATCCTGGCAGACAGATTCAGCACAAACTTCTCCCCCCCCTCCCCCCCAAAGGAGCAAATGCCTATCCCAACTGAATGTAACCTCCCTGACATCACAGATGCACAGGTGAAAGCTGCCCTCTCCAAAGCAAAAAACACAGCATCTATGGGACCGGACGGTGTCCCAGGCTGTGTTTTACACGAGCTCCAAGAAGAACTGAACCCTCACATTAAGTCACTGTTCAAACTTAGCCTTACTAGAGGATATGTACCCAAATAATGGCATACAGCTACAGTGGTCCCACTCCACAAAGGTGGTGCCACAACGGACCCCGGAAACTATCGCCCTATTAGCCTGACTAGTCTGGTCTGTAAAGCTATGGAGCGTATTATCATGGAACTCATAAACAAAGACATTGGGAGCCTCCAGACACTGGACCCCACCCAATTCGGCTTTGTTAAAGGCAGATCTTGCCTCTTAAACCTAGTTGATTTCTTTGAAACAGTTACCAAAGCCATAAATGAGGGCAAGGTAGTCCACACAGCCTACCTGGACCTCGCAAAAGCCTTCGACACAATACCCCACTCTGGCATCATAAATAAGCTTACCAGCTTAAATATCAACCCCTATATCACAAGATGGGTTGCAAACTGGCTCAGAGATAGAACCCACATGGTCAGAATCGCAGGTGCCATGTCGAATCCAAACCAGTTACAAGTGGCGTCCCACAGGGCTCAGTTCTGGGACCTCTCTTGTTCGGTATATACTTCTCTGAGGTTCAGGCTAACACAGGGGGATTATGGCTGACAAAGTTCGCAGATAACTGCAAACTGGGGGCCATAATCGAATCTCCAGCTGACACAAGCATCCTCCAAAAGGGTCTCACAGAGACAGATGCTTGGTGCCAGAGCCACGGCCTCAAGCTAAATGCTAAAAAGTGCATAGTCATCCCCTTTGGGAAAAACAAAGTGCCCACAAATTACCACATAGGTGGTAATCCATTAAGTAGGAAGAAGTAAATAGAGATTTGGGGACCAACGTAGATAGTAATCTCTCCTTTGATAATCATGTTGCCAAAGTGGTTAGAAAGACCTTCTATATAGCCCACCTTATCACAAAAGGGTTCGCATCTAGATCAAGAGAGGTCATTGTGCCCCTCTACTCGTCACTCATCAGACCCATAATTGAATACAATGCCCCTTTTGGGATGTACCTTACCCGACACCTGCTGCAACTGGAGAGACCCCAAAAGTACCTCACCAAGAGGATCATGGGCTACAAACAGATGTCCTATGCAGCTCGACTAAAGAAACTCCAGCTCTACTCAGTTGCTTACCGCCTACTCAGAGGTGATCTATGCCTGACGTACAAAGCCATGTCAAACCCAGAATTAATGGACATGCTCCACCTCAAAAAATCCAAGTCCCTTAGAGCTACATGCTCCAGGGACCTAAACCTCAGCACAAAAATAAATAGGACATGCTGGAGGGACAGATTAATTTCCCAGAGGCTCCCCTCACTCTGGAACAGAATCCCAATTCATGTTAGACATAGCCCCTTGCTGACCCTCTTCAAGCGAAATTTGGACGCGTGGATGGGAAATCGCAAATTCACCCCTGGGATCTCAACTGTGTCCCTGCTAGACAGAGGTACAGTAAACTAATCTTAAAAGGGTACCTTCTGTGACCTACTTTACAGAGGCACAGTAGGCTAATCTAATAGGGAGGCGGAAGCCAAATACACTCTGGCTAGGCTTATAAATGCCTTAGGGCAGATAGCCTAGTATCTACCTATGAACCTATGAACCTATGCTGGGGGATCTGAATGGTCAGGATATTGTTTTTATTTATTTTATTTATTTACACTTTATTGACTGGGTTAGTTCAACTAGGCCAATAGCCTTTTTTGAGGGAAGACCCAAAGTGGTAGTCATTTTAGTTAGGGGACATTTGGCCAGAGCAGTGAGTAACTTCTCCTATTCTTTTTGATAAGTGCAGTGGGATCTTTTACAAGCACCTAAACTACTGCTAACTCAGGCAGATGGGACCTCGGTTTAATATCTCATAAGAACGATGGATTTTTCAGCCCTGCTAGCATTTTTGATTATCATGTTGTTAACATGATAATGAATATCTTGCATTTGTGGTTCAATATGGAAATAGGTTTGTATTAATCTTGATTTAGGGGATCACTTCTCTCTTTTGCAATAACCAATACTTATTCCCTTTTTCCTGGGGGTGAAAAGTCTCTTCCATTACATTATTAAATAGGGTTGCCCATACTTCTGTTTATTTAGACCCCCCCCACACACACACATATACTTCCTATATTCTGCTTGAATCCCTGAATCCCATTCTTCTCAGGTGACTTGCCTGTTAGCTATTTTTCCAGCTGAGTCTTCAGCTATAAATGGACCAATTAACCCATAGGTTCTCATTTAACCTTGGGATAGCAGATTTGTCTAAATCCTCCTGAATTAATTTGCTTTCTCCCCATGTTATTGGCTTTCTTTTATAAAGCTCTGATGTCTTTTGAATGATGTTTGTGAACATCTGAATGGACATTCTGATGGAATACTGCAATTTTCTTAATAGCATTATTCTTCATTTCTGTACTTATTTTAATGTAATTTGTTTGCTGCCTCTAGAATGCTTAATTTAGTATGTGTTACTACAAAACACATTTACTCATGTACAGTGGGTAATTCATGCCTATGTGTTAATGCATTGTCATATATGACAATGACATGTTGTGATGCAATGTTATTATTTCTCGGGTATCACCATATTTTTCTTTGGGGGAGACAGTATAATTATGCCGTGCATTAGAGGTTTATCTTCTCCATGGTCTTGATCAAAAGCTATGGCAGGACTGTGTTTTCTCAAAAATATGCATTATTGCCAGATTTTTCTGTTATATTTTTTAGATGGCTTTCCACCTTTTTCCACCTGTTTCACATGGTACTATATTCTACTTACATTTTTTTCTTGTTTATTGGTATGTGGCATGAAGGTTCAGTGTACCATTAGTAATGTCATAAAACCATCCTATACTATAAAATCTTGCAGCTACATTGTAAATGGATGCACAATATGGGGAAGTTGTTATTATGTGACAATGAACATCTTAAACCATGACTATTGCTGCTGACAATATAATGTGTAGCTGCTCATGGTATCTTTATTCATGTGTGCAGGCATGTGCCATCGGAAATGTAACTAATACACTGGCACATTTTTTATCTGTGCTTGTGTGTCTTTATTTACTGATGTGTCGTACAGATTCAACATCCATGGAAGGAGCAGTCGGGCTCGTCCAAGTGACATCTTATGAGTATTCTCCTTTATATTTGAGGTCTCTCTGTTCTCAGGAGAAAACCCTGAAAACAGCAGTTACCATGTATCCTCCACTTAAAGTTCCAATCCCATGTTTGAAGCAGCTTTGTCTGGATATTTGTCAAGTCATTGAAAATGTCATGACTAGGGTATAGCCTGTCAACATGGCTGGGAATGACCCATGTGTTACATTAAATCCTTAAGACTATCCATAATGTTTATGCCTCCAGCTTGTCACAAGCTCATCTTCAGGCTAGTTACTAATCAACAAAAGTGTGACAGCTAGCAGTCTACTTGTCTGACATATTCTTCAACAGAATGCAGATGCCTCATCCTGTGCAGTAGTTCATATCTCACCCTTTTCCTAGCTACTGCAGCTATGACATGGTGATTACAAAATTATTTCAGCATTGTTTTGGCACACAAAACCATTATTATGTGTTAGATCTGCGCACAGCTGATGTGACTCCAATTACTGCTTACCTTGTATCACATATGTGTAATACATTTATGTGCACATCACTGGAACACCAACCACCTTTAAGGTGTACATTTCAAACTTTCTTTGAGATGTGCCGATGCATGCGGTTTCACATACCTAATTCTCATATATTATGGTCAGATTTATGCAGCTGTTCATATATGCATACATTTATCATTTAGCAAATAGCCTCCTTTTATGTTTGCACTGACTCGTGATTTGTTTTCCTAGACTAGCCAACCCCACATGATTCTAGTGTTTGTTCATTCATATCCTCTTCATATATGCATACATACCACACTAATGTATATCAAAGACAAACAATGTTGTTATATGAAGTATATCCATGCAAATATGTTTCATCTCCCATACTTTATTACATAGTACCATACAGCACATCCGGCACACCAGTTTCTCTAAAAAATATACACCCATAAAGTTTTCCTTTCAGTAAAGGAGCCTGATTACTTAACTCCATAACAAACTAAATCACTTGCATTAACTGAAACATATATTCTGTTCTTAAATTTTATGCAAGTAGTCCAAAAAGTTTTAAATGCACTACAGTTGAGAAAAACATGGTCAACATTTTCTAATATTCGACATGAATAGTACCTTTAAAACATGCTTTTATATAACAATGATGCTTTTACTGGCACTTTTTATGCTCTATTCTCCAAAGAAATCCTACATAAACTTGTACATTCATTCTTGTACAAAGACATTTTAAAGCCTTACTATCCAATATCTCCCACCCAAGTACACGATAAAATGGTTTCAAACCTACATCAACCCAATATGGGATGTCTGAAATAAACATTTGCACATTTAATTTCCAGTGTCTGATTTTTTTAGACAAAGTCACATCCAGAAATCTGCAAGAAAATATCAAAATATTTTTCTTCCACCTTGCTAAACATCTTCCATAATACTAACTCAAATAATATGCAAAAGATGTATCATTTATTACTTTCAACAATGTTTGTAGAAATATAGCATAACTCAACACAGGGTTTATCAACTTCAAGCCATTTTCTTGTACATGCATGTATACTATTCCCATTTTATTGGGATTTAATCTATTGTCCCATACATATAATATTTATCAATTTAGTTTCTCATTTTTCTGGGATTAATGAAAACCGGACTGCATAACTTCCTAAAGACAATACATATGTTTTAAAAACTGAACACTTTTCTCATACCTTATGGGAAATATTTTTCATGTTTGAATTCTGCAAACCATTTCTTGTATGATTGTTTCCCGTTATTCCTAAAAAATTGCCATAACTCCAACTTTAATGCTTAAGAGAAAATGTATCTTTTGGGGAAAGTATTACTCCTAGCTTTCCTTCTAATCCATGTAAAATACTTTTTTATAATTAATACTTAACTCTGATGAAAGAAAGATCAATGGCACAACATTTAATAGTATCCAGAATCTCTCAAAAGTATCAGCATCAATAACATATCATCAGCATAAAGCAATATTAGAAGAAATATAAAAAACATATCATCATAAAGCAATATTAGAAGAAATATAACCAATATTATAAGAAATATAAAAACCATATCATCAGCATAAACCAATATTAGAAGAAATATAAAAAACATATCAACACTTTTAACCTGATTCACTATTATAACGAAATATAAACCAAATAGAAGTATGCTTAATGGTCACCTCTGTTTTATATCAGTTTGCATACATATATTTTTGCCAAACCTGCCATTAATAAGTGGTTTTACATATGAATGTATATGCACTTCAGTTATCCAATTTACAAACTCTGTGCTAAAACCCAAAGCTGGCTAGATTTGCAACACTTGTTCAAGATAAACAGACTTATACGCTTTTTCATTATTCAACCTATACACAAGTCCATATCCTTCTTTACAGGCAACTCATCTCGTAAATTCTTTTGCAATCAATACTATTCTGAAAATACCTAGAGCTCTTATCAAATCCTCTATTTCCTTAGTTAAAGTAAGACTATATTGTTGTTCCAATCTTTGTTGAATTATATATGCCACTAAGTTATACCACAATTAACAATGAAACTGGTCTCCAAAATTTTCAATTGTTGTTTCAATCTTTGTTAACTTGTATATGCCACTAAGTTATAACCATGATTAATAATGAAACTGGTATCCAAAAATCTAACTCTTTGTCTTTATTTTCCATGCTAATATTAATAAAGGCATGACAAATCCTGTGCTTCAAATCTAACAGTACTCATTAAATAGGTTGGCTAATAATTGTAGCTGCTGGTGTTCTAATGTTTTATAAGAAAAATAAGAAATCCTCTCCTCTCCTGGAAGACTTAATTCACACCTTTTTGAGTGTCAGTTTTATTTCTGACATTGAAAAATGTTATCCATAGCTTCATTATTTAATTTCCTTTTACCATATCTCAATGTAAAATGGTATTCTGCCTGTCATAAAGTTTGTTTTTATGTAAAATTATATCCTTATAAAGAATTCCTGTCATCACATTGTTTCTTTTTTCTCTGTTAAGATTATTGATAGTATATCGTCTTCTGATCCAATTTTTTATACTTGAAATTATACAACCACAATACTGCATATTTTGTATTGTAGACATATAACTGTTTAACTAAAGTACTATCATGTATTCTTCTAATATAGCCTTATTATATTCATGTATGAGAATCTGGTACTGTTCAAGTGCTTTAGTTTTACTTCTATTCAAACACTATTTATATTCTGATAGTAATTTAACTTTTAAGTAAAATCACCATTTTAACCATGATGTATAAGCAAAGTTTAGATCAATGTGATCTTGTCATACTCTGTATGTGTAAGATTTTATTTGATATTGATTAAAATACTTTCTTGCATCTTATATAAACATCTTTGTGAGTGACATATATGTTATATATCTATCTTTAAACATACACATGACCTTAAAAATAATTATCAACAATTTTATTATAATTTTCGATTAAACACTTGACTTGAGAAAATGTAATTTATCCATGTAGTGTAAATATTTATTTTGTGGGTATGTTCACGTAGGCCTCTTGAAGATAAAAGATGTATTTTAAATAATCATGTATATCTTCTGTATTCTTATTGTTTCTCTTTCTTCAAACCAAAGGGTAGAATTAAAGTCTGCATCCCAAATAATAATATCTTTGCAATATAATCAAGCTTCTAAACTTTCTGAAAACTGCTTTTATTTTCTAGAATTGTTATATGCATAAACATTTATTATCCTCAACTATATCCTTATAAAACAATATTCATCTAATACTCTACTGGGATCTATTGCACTAAAATACAAAACTTTAAAGCCCTTATTTAAAATGTAAGTAACTATGTCAGTGCATAAATTAGTAGCAAAAGATCTGTACACTTTTCCATCTAAATATAAATCCTAAACAATATTTTTTCTGTAAACAAAGCATGCTGTGTATCTTGCAATAAACAAATATGACAATATATTTTTCATAACCATTGAGGCACACGCTGTCTTCTAATAGGGCTTATCCAGCTATTCACAGTGTGTGCTAATATTTCATGTTTTTCCCCTTTAACTCTCTTTAAATTTCCTTTTTCCTTTAGGCTTTGCCACATTTGTATATGTATGCTAATTCATACGTACCTCTCCTTTGTCATTCTCACTATTGTGAATTCCATCATACGAGTCTAAAATCACATTTGCATCTGGTTCAGAAAGCTCAACTGATTCTCAACACAGCTCCTCCAATCACTGATTGAGTTGTGTCATGCTGAGAAATATCTTCCTTTGAAGGATATAAGTCTGAAGCAATATTTCTATTTCTTATACATTATTTTTGGGCACTCTAACCAAAAACATTGGTTAAAGGCACACCTTGTACATTGCTTTACACAGTTTGCATTATTATGGTCACCTTGTCCACAGTTCGTACAAAATAAGCCAGGACTTTCACTTCTGACTTCTTTCTCAGTAAATACTTTGGTTATGTATCATAACAACACATTGACTGGTTTTCATATAAAGCTGATTACTAGCATATTTTAATATCCATTTACTACAAATACATGTTTTAATCCTTCCCAACCCCCAGTCCATAGTCCTATTTCTTTTTTTTTTATTTTCCATAAATGTTTCAGAACGTCACGATGTTTAATTAACTCTTTTTACAATTTTCTTTTTATAGAAAAGAATCTCTAGACCAGGGGTGTCCAACCTTTTTAGTTGTAAGGGCCGCATTGAGTCAACAGAAATAGTCTGGGGGCCGCATGTAAAATATATTATGTAGACGGCAAGTGAGGACCAAAAAGGTCTCTCACGTAAACTGAAGAGCAAAAAAAAAAAAAGTAGCTCTGTATTTAGTTGTTTTTGATTGGCCTGTATGCCAGGTATGCAGGCTAATCAAAAAAAAAAAGCTAAGCGGAGGCTGGCTGGGATTTCAACCGGCAGGGCGGAATTGGGATCAGGCTGCTGATCTCGGACAGTCCCACCCAAATAGGGACGTCTGCTATGCACCCTTAGGGGAACTAATCATTGCAAATAAAATAACCAGTGAAAGTAAAGGAATTTCTCTAGACAGACAGACATATATAATGAATGTTTGATACATATTTACTGAATGTTCACTCATAGGAATGAAGACAACTCTGCACATGGAGAAGGCTATTAACCTAAAGAGGCACCAGGGGACAGCTGCAACACTCCTTCTGTAACTTTGGGGTCTGTATTGTACAGGGACTAAACTAAGCATGTGATGCAGAGCATAACTTCAAACATAAGATGAGCTCTATTAAAACTGACCAAGAAAGGAAACAATAGCAGGCCCTTACAAACTCATGTTTACAGAGAAGCATGAAAACGGAGTCAATAAAAGAAAGATTAAGGTACGTGTGTTTGGAATAAGAGGGAGTGACCTGGCCCCCATGCCCTGCCACACACAATTTTACGCTGCTTCCTCATTCAGAGCAGTATGAATGACAGCCAACTCGCCTGCCAACCGGCAAGCGGGAGGGGTTTTAGTTTCATCTCTAGTACCGGACCATTTCTCATCCACACAGTCAGATCTTTCACTTTGTTCAGAAAACTCTGCCTAACTTTTAAGGGGTCCTGTAAAAGGAGCATAATGCTTTTCAATCTTACAACATGTAGAAATTACTTTTCTAAATGACAACAGTCAACCCGAATCGTAGTGGCCTTAAACAACTCCCCCTAACAGTCACAAGTTCGGTTCTCAGTCAGTAGTAAGCGTCACTGTCGTGCCTAAACAGGCACTTACATGTGGGCCGGCTCTTGCTTTCCTCGGTATAGTCCCACAAGTTATCTTACAAGCATAACAGTCCCTCCAGAGTTTGAGATGCATGGATAGCCAGTCATGGTCACACAAGATGACTCTAATAATGTGACCTAATTTTGCATGCCCATCAAAGTTTACAGGTCTCACATCAGAGCTAGTACATAGCATTGCAACTCAGTGTAAGAAAATTCAATCTAACGACTTACCTGTTACTGCAGGAGATGTGTAGTGTAGTCAGTAATAAATCCCCCTCGCTCTCAATTCTTTCTTCACCGCGACCTCAATCCTCTTCCTTCAGCTGTGTACCGCAAATGAATCTACCGATGCAAAAAAACGGCAGGACGGTGTTTTGGCGCATGCACACCAGCTGAAAGACGCTGGCATAAAAAAAAAAAAAAACGGGGAAAAAGTAATGTGGTGCATGCGCACAACAGCTGAGGAAAACACACGGAAAAAAAGTAAAATTTAAACTTAAGGGTCGCGGGCCTCATGGAAGAGCTCTGAGGGCCGCATGCGGCCCGCGGGCCACGGGTTGGACACTACTGCTCTAGACCAAATGTGCTTTTCTTCTCTTATACAAATGCAAATCATATAACTGAACAGAAAGCCAAGTTACAGCACTAGTACTTTTCTCAAAAATAGACAATATTTGTTGCAAAGCAGTCTCAGTTTCTAAATTCAAGTCATATATTTATTCTCTAAAACAAAAACAAAAAAAAAACTGCACTAAACTCTCATCAGGAAGGGAGCAAGTACCTTTGTCCAGAAGTGATATCTGTCCACGGAGGCCTTCTCACCAGCAAAACAAAAGTGTAACAAAAATCTTTGCTGTTCTAAGTTAGTAGTAATGTGTCTTGCGCTGTATACAACAAGGGCCGGGGGGGGGGGGTGATTCCATCAGCAAAGGTTCTGCTTCTCTTCTTGACTTTATAACTTCCTGCTAGTGAAATTTACTGAAATATGCCAATTCTACAAGTCTGCAGTTGTTTCCATAGCAATAGCACAATTTAACATATGAGACATTTCTTGTACAATATTTGCTTCAGTAACATCTATCTCAGTCTTCTCCGTGATGACTGACCAGAATGCTCTTTTCAATATCAGCAGGTTGGTAATCCAAAAACAAATGCTGTTGAGTGCTTAAACCATCTGTTTCTGTCATCATTACAACATGTTCAGCGCTATAAACTGCTTCTGTCTCTCCTACAAGTCTGCCATCATTCCCTGCAGTCATCATGACTCCTTACAATGCAACCTACAGATTAGAAGAATTTCCACAGTGCCCTGGCCAAGTTTCTCCCTAGTCAGTATGAATAACATCTAGGGTGTCTTCTACAAAGAGACTGCTGTCCTAGTGGGACTTACCCAATTAACAAAAAAAAAAGAAGCCTCCACTTTTGAAAAAATATCCAGCACTCTTATCTATCATTCCTATAATCTGTGTGCCTTTCCCTACTTGTGCCTAAACATACTTATACTCAACCCCTTTCTCACTGTTGCATCACCACATGCTACCAGTAGTGCTTGCATTATGCCTTGTGATCCCCACACAGTGTATGCAGCACCCCACATCATAGTTTTAGATGTTACATCCAGTACTCTGTTTCATGCATGAGAGTGTTGATGACACTTTAGTCTTCCTCTATATCGATATTTTCAGTATCTCCTTGTACCCTTTTCATACACATATACTCCGGAGTATATCCTATAGTGTTTCCTGATTTCACTATTTATATGGGTAAAGACCTTTTCATGTGGTATATTTCTTCTGTATGAAGCTCATATGCTTCCTTTTTGTTGACATGTTATCAACGAGCTTGAATTACTTTATGCAGCACTGTTTCCATGCAACACTGCAATCCTTTCTTAGTGGAGGCCTTCTGCAACGTTGTCCCAGTTATGTGAAATCAGGATTGCAGCACTAAAAGGATAACAGAAATGCAGTTCGGAGCAGCCCACAGTGATAACGATAGTATTTTCTAATTTGTGCAGTAGTCTGTACCAGCTCTTCTTTTCTAATGTTAGCTTTCCGTTTGAGTTAGATTCACTTCACCTTGCCAAAAGGTTGAGAATAACCCAAGGTGATGGAGTGTTTCTGAAACGAAACACTCTGAAGCAGCAGACAGTCAATATGAAAAACTAAAAAAAATACAGATAAAATTGTCTCCGGCCACTGTATTTGTATTTTACTGACTTTGAAAGGATGACTTTACCTGTGTTTTGTTGTTTTATAGACTGGAGCATTTCATTTTTGCCAGTATAATCAAGCATTTACAATGCACCCACAGTAAGTGTATATGTGTGTGTGTGTGTGTGTGTGTGTGTGTGTGTGTGTGTATGTGCATGTGTGTGCCTCTGTGTGCGTGTGTGCACGTGTGAGTGCGTGTAAGTGTGTGTGTATATGTGTGTGTGTGTGTGTGTGTGTGTGTGTGTGTGTGTGTGTGTGTGTGTGTGTGTGTGTGTATGTATGCGCATGTGCACATGCGCCTGTGTCTATGTGCTGTGGCTAAATTGCAGAGTCTAAATTCTGAAACTGTTTTTTTTCCATAATTTTCAGACTTCTGATAATCAAGGCTAATGTGTCCCTTGCATGTTTTTTATGTGGGTTAGGCAACATCTCATCAACATATGAAATCATGTAAGAATAATCTTACGATTATGTCATAAGACGCTTGCTTGTTCCTAAGTAAACAACAGGAACGTTTGAAGAATTGCTTATTTCCCATGATGTATAATGACATCACTTGTATTGACAGTGCATCCTGTAGATCAGTCTGGCTTATCCAGGTGCCAAGCACCACTAGACTAACACAATGACTGTAGGGTCGGCCTATGTTGCAATGTACACTATTACCAACAAGGGACTTCACACTTAAATAGCTGACTAATGTTTTCCATTTTCAAGAGTGGATATCTGGAACATTGTTGCATAAATATAGCTTTTGTTCATTTCCTGCATAAGTCATTTTGTCTGATTTCTTCATAAGATTGGTAAGTTTCATAGCTGAAGTTGCAGTGTGTGAGCATGTATAACAATAGGTGTCTGTGTGTGTGGAGGGGGCTAGAATTTTTATCTTCATTATATGTGCAATTGCAGAAACAAATGCTAGGAAAATAAAATTTAAAAAAACATGCTAGTTCACTAACAGAAAATGCTGCAACACAGAGGTGATATGACACCTTCTACTGGACTACCACAGGTTACATAGTTATTAGATATTTCAGACTAATGGCACTCCTTCATACGGAGACAAGAAGTTATTGATGTTAGGTAGAATGCTTTAATGCCCATTTCTGCTTGTGTCTAGGAAATAGTACAATTTTTCTTACTAATCAGATAAATCACATAGTTTTAGCAATAAATATTGTGAGAAAAAAAATTCAGTGTTAAAAAAACATTGCATTATGCATCTTGGATGTTCAGAACTTTGCCACACGAAATCCAGAGACAGGCGCCGTGAATGTATGCATGTGTGTACATGTGTGTTGATTTGTAGGTGAGTGTGTATGTGTCTATGTGTTGGAGAACTTGACAACTTTAAAGAGTGGGTTATGACCTGTCAAAAATATGGTGTTACTTTCTGAATGATACCTTGAAACCTATGTTTATTACAGACAAAATAAAACCACTCAATACAAGATCAAGTAATATAGCCTAATACTTTGATCAATAGAACTCCAATAGAAAATTAATTAAACACAGAGAAGGAAAACAAAACGCTATTATTTTATAATCTATTAGTTTGCTTTAGCGTGAAGTATGTGTGATGTAGATGCTTTGATTCAAAAATATTATCTGTCTAAATAGAGCAAGAGAGATGGACAAACAAATGCCCATCACACACACACACACACACACACACACACACACACACACACACACACACACACACACACACACACACACGCGTGAGTATATCTTCCTGTGTTGACTAACATTCCATCGATCACCACCTATATGAGAGCTGCACTCCCATACCCCCTGCAACTTAAATATACCAAGTCCAAGACTGCTTGGACTACAGCAGGGAAAATAAAATATCCTTAAACTCACTGTCAGCCAGTTGTACACAGAACTGCTTCTATTAAATGATGAAATGGAACTTGACCAAATATTTTAGCAAATGAAACACTTCATGTGTGTGTGTGTGTGTGTGTGTGTGTGTGTGTGTGTGTGTGTGTGTGTGTGTGTGTATATACATATATAGTTGCATTTGCTTTGGTCAGAAGGCTGTTTTATTGAAACAGGATTGCAATGGGAATTGCATCATTTTGTCAGTTCTTGTTTTATCTGTTTGATAGCTGTATTTGAGAAAGTGTCAACGTCTTTACTGATGGTAATTGTTCATATGTGTATTTATATGAGAAACAGTGTAGTGAATGGAGTGTGTGTGTGTGTGTGTGTTGCTTTGGTTAGACTATGTGCACATCTGTGAAGCTGTGATGAAGTTTATGGGTTTAGATACATATGAGCTTGTGAGCAATTTTCAGTGTTCTGCATGTGTTAGTGCAAAATTATTGGACAGTGGAGTTAAAGAAGTTTTTCATTTTTTCCCCATTGTTGTGCAATTTCAGAGCTAATTGATATAAATAATTTAGTGTGAAAACCCCAAGACTGGTGGGTTAAGGGTTGTTTACCCTTGGAAAAATGCTTGTTTTGTGAATGTTCATTGTATTTGTGATAAAACATGAAGTTGCTTTTTTTCATGATGGATTCACATAGTGGATATACATGCATACATACGTGTGTGTGTGTGTGTGTGTGTGTGTGTGTGTGTGTGTGTGTGTGTGTGTGTCTGTGTGTGTGTGTGTGTGTGTGTGTGTGTGTGTGTGTGTGTGTGTGTGTGTGTGTGTGTGTGTGTGTGTGTGTGTGTGTGTGTGTGTGTGTGTGTGTGTTTGTTTTTTGTATGTCAGTTATATGTTCTTTAAGGTTTGCTGTACAACCATTTTTTGATCAGCATTTTGGATTGTCAAAGAAATGTCACACATGCGGTGGATGGATATCATACACACACACATACACACACACTCATAAAATGTCAGGACTACTAAGAAAATAAAATGCTACCTTAGAATAAATGTATACCTACAAACTTGTAATGTGGATATGTGTTTAAAATATTACCTTGTCTGATACTATCCATTTGTGTTTTCATTAATAAAACACAGGTACCACTGCTGCACACACTCCAGCAGTCTTTTAAGTACTTTTAACTTTCTAATACAGTCAGCATTTTGGATTCAACATAAAGCCACCATAAAATCTTAGGTTCCTAGAGTAACAAACTTTATGTTTTTGCCCTTGAGTTTACCTAATGTGTATATACTATTAGTTGCTTATAGGGAAACATTTTTAAATGTTATAATGCCTTAGAAAACAAGGTTCAAACTGCATAGAAAAATTAAATTAGTTAAGTTCCATTGTTGTTCTTTCATGAGGGATGTGGGATTGCCCTTGAAAAAACATATTTAGTGTCTGATGCAGATGATCAGAACGGAAAAATGTGTTGCCATTTGGTCTTTCAGTCATTCTGCGAATAAGCGACAGCTGGGTATTCTTCCTGACAATGAGTGTGTGCTCTGTTTTCTTATATAACCTGTCTCTGGACATGGTGGGTATTCATCCTGACGAGTGTGTGCTCTGGTTTTGTTATATAACCTGTCTCTGGACATGTTGGGTATTCATCCTGACAGCGAGTGTGCACTCTGGTTTTGTTATATAACCTGTCTCTGGACATGGTGGGTATTCATCCTGACAACATATGTGCGCTCTGGTTTTGTTATATAGCCTGTCTCTGGACATGGAGGGTATTCTTCCTGACAATGAGTGTGTGCTCTGTTTTATTACATAACCTGTCTCTGGACATTTCCTACATTTGAACAGATAAACCACTTTCTCAGAAGTGTATGTGACAGAACCTTGAAATGTCTGTGCTGAGAAGGTATTATGCAATTAGCAGTACAAATCACCTGGAAAGTTTTGTTTGTATGGTTACAGGACAATGTGTAGTTTTGGACTGTGTTCTGTTCTGGTTTCAGTTTGTTTCTCAAAATTATAGTTTCACCTATCTATCTATGTATATTATATATATATATATATATATATATATATATATATATATGTGTGTGTGTGTGTGTGTGTGTGTGTGTGTGTGTGTGTGTGCCCACTTAAAATAAAAGTCATTTTATTCTTATCTTTGGTTTCATAAGTCCAGCTTTTTTGTAAGTTGCTACACACACACACACACACACACACACACAGATATATATATATATATATATATATATATATATATATATATATATATATATATATATATCTAAATGACAATATCAGGATTTCCTGAAAACATTTCTCAGCTGATCCTTCTCAGTGCATATCGTTTGAATGTCCCTTATGAATTTGCATTTTTTAAGTGCTAGCTGATAAGTTGTCACTAGTGGAACTCTGTCATTAGAGTTCTCTCATTAGCTGTAATGCTCCGTCTACAGCCCTGTCAACTTCCCTAGCAGACTGACGCTGAACACAGAAAGCTTATTTTGGCTGTATTAGTTGTGCATCTCTTTCTCCCTCATTGGAACAAAATCAGTAATATCTTAGTGCTTAACTGTAAATGGTGCACATCTTTTTGCTACAGGGTTAACTGCTATTCTTTGCAGCTAGATTTATCTGTCAATTGGTTTCCTTAAAATGTATGTAATAGGTTCATCGTTCATAGCTGGGTACTAGGCTATCTGCCCGAAGGCATTTATAAGCCTAGCCAGAATGTGTTGGCTTTTGCCGGCCACTTAGATTAGTTCCCTGTGCCTCTGTCCAGCAGAGCCACCGAAGTGATCCCTGAGGTAAACTTTCTGTTTCCCATCCACTCGTCAAGGTTTCCTTTGAAGAGTGTTAGTGAGGAGCTCTGCCTAATGTAGATTGGGATCTTGTTCCAAAGCATGGGAAGACTCTGGGACAGGAATCTATCCCTCCAGCATGTCCTATTTATTGTTGTGGTGAGGTTTAGATCCCTAGACCGTGTGGCTCAAGGGGATAAGGTTTTCTTTAGGTGGAGCATGTCCATCAGTTCTGGGTTGGACATGGCCTTGTATGTCAGGCAGAGATCACCTCTGAGTAGGCAGTATGCAACCGAGTAAAACTGGAGTTTCTTCAGTTGAGCTGCATAGGGCATCTGTTTGAGGCCATTGATCCTCTTGGTGAGGTACTTCTGTGGTCTTTCCAGCTGTTGCAGGTTTCTTGTAAGGTACATCCCAAATGGGGCGTTGTACTCTAAGATAGGTCTGATGAGTGATGAGTAGAGGGGCACAATGACCTCTTTTGATCTGGATGCGAACCCTTTTGTGATTAGGTGGGCCACATAGAAGGATTTTCTAACCACTTTGGCAATGTGATTATCAAAGGTGAGATTACTATCTACTTGGGTCCCCAGATCCCTTATTACATCTTCTGTATTTAGGGGACTACCACCTATGTGGTAGTTTGTGGGTACTTTGTTTTTTCCAAAGGGGATGACTATGGACTTATTGGCATTTAGCTTGAGGCCATGATTTTGACACCAGGTATCCGTCTCAGTGAGACCCTTTTGGAGGATGTCTGTGTCAGCCAGAGAGTCAGTTATAGCCCCTAGTTTGCAGTCATCTGCGAACTTGGTCAGCCATAGTCCTTCTGTGCTTGCCTGTACCTCTGAGAAGTATATGCCGAACAGGAGGGGTCCTAAGACTGAGCCCTGGGGAATGCCACTTGTAACCGGTTTACAGTCGGACCTAGCTCCTGCAACTCTCACCATGTGGGTTCTGTCCGTGATCCAGTTGGTAACCCATCTTGTGATGTAGGGGTTTATGTTCAGGCTGGTGAGCTTGTCTATAATACCAGAATGGGGAATGGTGTTGAAGGCCTTAGCGAGGTCTAGGTAGGCTGTGTGTACCACCTTTCCCTCGTCTATAGCCTTGGTAACTGTCTCAAAGAAGTCCACCAGGTTTAGGAGGCATGATCTGCCCTTAACAAAGCCAAACTGAGTAGAGTCCAGTGTTTGGACGTTCCCAATGTCTCTGTTAATGAGTTTCATGATGATGCACTCCATAGCAGACCAAGCTAGTCAGGCTTATAGGGCGATAGTTCTCGTGGTCTGTTGTGGCTCCACCTTTGTGGAGCGGAATAACCAGTAATGTTCCATTTTGTATAGTAACCTTAGTATCAAGGGAGGAATCAGTGTTGTACATCCAAGTTATGAATAAATTAATAAAATGTAAATATATGAATGGCCTCTGTGTGCAGTGTTGTAGAAATTCGTCTTTTAGATTTGCCATGAAGATGTCTGCATATTGTGCAATTATTGTAGTAGCCAAAGTCTGAACACAATGTTTTCCAGTAACGATAACGTTGATCTATGTCAAAATTAATTCTGTAAGTTATCAAATGTTATCTTCTTGTTTTTTTGTGTTAAGTATTTTTTTACCTGTTTTTATGAATGTTAATAGTAACTTTAACATCATTTTCTGCTGCTTTTCATAAATTTTAGTGTTCTTGAAACAGGCAATTACTCATGTTTCAGTTTTAATATACACTAAGCTATGCCTTGAATCATTCTTATAAAGATGGTAGGTTATGATTTCACTTTTATTTAGTGTTCTGGTTGCTGTTGTAGCAGTAACCCCATTGCCTGGTCCTTCTGGTTTCATACACATACAAACTGTGTGTCGGGGGTTGCTAACTTTGGAGCTCAATGAGTTTTACAGCATTTAAATTATGTCCTGTGCAACTCTTAAATTAGTGTGAAACCTGTTTCCAGTTTTAGTCTGAAACCCTTAGTAAGGAGTGATTAAATTACAAGTTTTTGTCTCAGAAGTATATTTTTGTTTTATGCATTTTCTAACAAAAGTCAGGAAACTCCAGCATCCATTTCCAGGGGTGCTCCAGAACAAGGGGTTGTTGTTAAAAAGTGTGCTGACAGCATCACAATCATTTCAAATTCAGCTTCATAGTCGCTCTTTATTACTCTGGACAGCAGTTAATACAGATAAATCTTCAGAAGAATATGGTTGTACTTTAGGCAAAATGCTACTGTATTCCACCCCAGTACTCCTATAATGGAGAAAAAGGAAAAGCTGCATAAACACAAAGCAAGAAAAGTAAAAAGTGTAAACATCTTTTGTTTTCATATATTTCCAAAATTTAAATTTGTACTTACATTTTGTTTTACATGAACACAATCTCAGAATTATTTTTTAACAAAATTGCCATTAAATAGTTCAAAACTGATATCACAGAGAGAAATTTCTAAGTTGCACAAATATAAATCCAACAGTTACATTTTATTTTAAATCATGAAAAGGTCATGCAACCCTTTAAAATGCTGGTCTGCAGGCTAGAGAAAAACATTAGACCCTACCAATAGTTCTGAGAGAGCTCTTCTTAATGTGATTATGAACAGTTTCTTTTTTTATCTAAGAGTAGCTAGAGTAACCCTACATTAGTATTTTAAAGCAACCTGGAATGCCATCAAGCCTTGCACGCGAGGACTGCTGTAAACTAACCTGTATTCTGCAGTGATTGATGAGAAGCTGGTAATGGAAATGAGGTGCGTGTACAGCATGCAAATGCTGCAGTAACCGAATGAGTACTGGTAGTGGAAATGAGGTGCACGTACAGCATGCAAATGCTGCAGTAACCGAATGAGTACTGGTAGTGGAAATGAGGTGCGTGTACAGCATGCAAAGGCTGCAGTAACCGAATGAGTACTGGTAGTGGAAATGAGGTGCGTGTACAGCATGCAAAGGCTGCAGTAACCGAATGAGTACTGGTAGTGGAAATGAGGTGCATATACAGCATGCAAAGGCTGCAGTAATCAAATGAGTACTGGTAGTGGAAATGAGGTGCACGTACAGCATGCAAATGCTGCAGTAACCGAATGAGTACTGGTAGTGGAAATGAGGTGCATGTACAGCATGCAAATGCTGCAGTAACCGAATGAGTACTGGTAGTGGAAATGAGGTGCATATACAGCATGCAAATGCTGCAGTAACCGAATGAGTACTGGTAGTGGAAATGAGGTGCATGTACAGCATGCAAAGGCTGCAGTTACCAAATGATTACTGGTAGTGGAAATGAGGTGCACGTACAGCATGCAAATGCTGCAGTAACCAAATGAGTACTGGTAGTGGAAATGAGGTGCGTGTACAGCATGCAAAGGCTGCAGTAACCGAATGAGTACTGGTAGTGGAAATGAGGTGCACGTACAGCATGCAAAGGCTGCAGTAACCGAATGAGTACTGGTAGTGGAAATGAGGTGCATATACAGCATGCAAAGGCTGCAGTAATCAAATGAGTACTGGTAGTGGAAATGAGGTGCACGTACAGCATGCAAATGCTGCAGTAACCGAATGAGTACTGGTAGTGGAAATGAGGTGCACGTACAGCATGCAAATGCTGCAGTAACCAAATGAGTACTGGTAGTGGAAATGAGGTGCGTGTACAGCATGCAAATGCTGCAGTAACCGAATGAGTACTGGTAGTGGAAATGAGGTGCGTGTACAGCATGCAAAGGCTGCAGTAACCGAATGAGTACTGGTAGTGGAAATGAGGTGCATGTACAGCATGCAAAGGCTGCAGTAATTGAATGAATAAAATATGAAAGCTGACAGCAGCTGGGAGGGGAAATGGGATGCATAATGAAGCATTTTTTACTCAGATGCAATATGAGATGACAGTTTGCATTTGTAAGCACTTTTCTCAGATCTTTCAAAACTCCTACATTTTCCAGTGAATGTGCCTCCTCCACTTAAACCATAAACTTTGTTAGTGACAGAATTAAGTACAATCCATGGGTACCTGTCGTTTCACATGCAGACCCTGGTGAATGTTTGGTGTGGAAATATTTCACCCATGAAATGAAAGAAACCTGCTCCTTGAGGCCAAGGATAGTGTCTCTAGATATGCATTTACAGCTTGCAGATAATGTATATTAAAACAATATAATTTGAGCCTGAAGCATATGAGAAATAATATCCCTCAACTGCACAGATTTTTGCAGAATGTCCAGATGTTGCCTCATATTTTCGGTCCATTTCTCATAAAATTGTGGTTTTCTGGCAAATCACTGGCAAACCATTGAGGGTTGAATTCAGAAAATAATTACAGACATTTGAGTTTCAGACTTCATACCCTTCAGAAAATTCATACCAATGCAAAACCTGTTATTCTATCTATTTTCTAAGTTTTTAAGAGCAATATTTAAAAAGTGTCCCTATTTTTGGACCTTTGTCCCCTCATTATTGATGGCTTTGTCCAGATTTCTTGCTCTAAGAGGTTGAGGTTGAGAGGTACGTTAAAGGCCAGCTCCCTTCCATTAGGGTATTTGCAGGTGCATCTTTCACAAATGTCACACCACAGCTAAACTAAAAAACTCTAGTCTGAAATTAAGGAAATCATCCATTGTTTTCTGTCCTGCCCATGACTTGACCCTCCACCAGCCCCACTGCATGCCCATGCCTTTGGTGCTTAGGCTTAGAGTTAGTCACTAGCCTTCTGGTCTAGGTGACCACTTGACCACTGTGATGTTTAGGCAAATCTAGTAGAATTGTATTATATTAGCCACCTCTTTCAAGGAGACCTATACCACCACGTATGGATTTAAAGGTAGTTAGAGTGATACTTTGTACGATGTGCTGAGAGGGTCTGCTCCAAAATACTGCAACATGTTAAGTTAATATCTATCTTGTAGATAGGTTCTGTTTATATCACAACAATGCTTGAGGTTTTTGGTGCTGGAATACACTTTTGTATTTTGGATTAAGTTATAACTACATCCTCTTACTCATCAACCAGAACTTAGAAGCATACCTCTTGACCTGGAAACATTACAAATCTGGACGAAGGCCCATGAAAAGTAGGTACAACTGGCCAAAAATCTGTACGCTAATTAAAATTTGTATACATAATTATGTAACCCCACCCTCACCAATTGAATTGTGGGATAACAACATTCAAATGCAAATTGAAGAACAACCAAAATATTAAACACAAAATATATCCAGAACAACAGTGTTTTATTTATATTCATAGGTTCATAGGTTCATAGGTTCATACTAGGCTATCTGCCCTAGGGCATTTATAAGCCTAGCCAGAATGTGTTTGGCTTTCGCCACCCATTTTAAATTTATTTTGCTATGCCCTTTTTCGAGGTTAGTATACTGTGCCTCTGTCTAACAGTGACACAGAAGTGATACCCGGGGTAAACCTACGATCTCCCATCCACTCATCAAGATTTCTCTTGAAGAGAGTCAATGAGGGACTCTGCCTAACCTGGACTGGGATTTTATTCCAGAGTGAAGGGAGCCTCTGGGTTATGAATCTGTCCCTCCAGCATGTCCTATTTATTTCAGTGCTGAGGTTCAAGTCTCTCGAGCGCATAGCTCGATGGGATTTGGATTTTCTGAGGTGCAGCATGTCCATTAATTCCGGGTTGGACATGGCTTTATACGTCAGGCACAGATTGCCTCTAAACAGGCGGTATGCCACTGAGTAGAGCTGGAGTTTCTTTAACCGGGCAGCATATGGCATCTGTTTGAGCCCTTTGATCCTCTTGGTGAGGTACTTTTGGAGTCTTTCCAGTTGCTGCAGGTGTCTGGTAAGGTACATCCCAAAAGGGGCATTGCACTCAATTATGGGTCTGATGAGGGATGAGTAAAGGGGCACGATGACCTCCCCTGATCTAGATGTGAATCCCTTCATGATTAGGTGGGCTATATAAAATGTTTTTCTAACCACTTTGGCCATGTGGTTGTCAAATGAGAGATTGCTATCAACTTGGGTCCCCAGGTCCCTAATTACTTCTTCTGTACTTAATGGATTACCACCTATGTGGTAATTTGTGGGCACTTTGTTTTTGCCAAAGGGATGACTATACACTTTTGGCATTTAGCTTGAGGCCATGGCTCTGGCACCAGTTGTCTGTTTCTATGAGGCCCTTTTGGAGGATGCTTGTGTCGGCTGGAGAGTCGATTATGGCGCCCAGTTTGCAGTCATCTGCGAACTTGGTCAGCCACAGTCCTTCCGTGTTGGCCTGTACCTCCGAGAAATATATACCGAACAAGAGAGGTCCCAGGACTGAGCCTTGTGGGACACCACTTGTAACTGGTTTGGAGTCTGACATGGCTCCAGCAATTCTAACCATGTGGGTTCTGTCCTTGAGCCAGTTTGCAATCCATCTAGTGACATAGGGGTTTATATTTAAGCTGGTGAGCTTATCTATAATGCCTGAGTGGGGTATTGTATCGAAGGCTTTGTGAGGTCCGGGTAGGCTGTGTGGACCACCTTCCCCTGTCAATGGCCTTGGTGACTGTTTCAAAGAAATCAACCAGGTTTAAGAGGCAGGATCTGCCCTTAACAAAGCCGAACTGGGTAGGATCCAGTGTTTGTAGGTCCCCAATATCTTTATTTATGAGGTCCATGATGATCCTTTCCATAGCTTTGCAGACCAAGCTAGTCAGGCTTATGGGGAGATAGTTTCCAGGATCCGTTGAGGCACCACCTTTATGGAGAGAGACCACTGTTGCTGTACGCCACTCTTTGGGCACATATCCTGTAATAAGGCTGAGATTGAACAGTAGTTTTATGTTTGGGTTTAGCTCTTCTTGGAGTTCATGTAGGACGCAGCCCGGGACACCATCTGGTCCCATTGATGCTGTGTTTTTGCTTTGGAGAGGCGGCTCTTACCTGAGCATCTGAGATGTCAGGGGCAGCACTCTGCTGGGATAGATATTTGCCCTTTGGTGGGAGGGGAGAAGTTTGCGCTGAACCTGTCAGCTAGGATGTTGGCAATGTCTGTGGGTTCGGTGTATTTTTTGTCATTTTGGACTAATTCTGAGCATATCTGGGAATTACCACCCAGGTTCCTAACATAACTAAAGAAAGCCTTGTGATTATCCTTAGTGTCCTGTGCAATTTTTCTCTCGAAGCTGGCCTTAGACAATTTTATGTGTGCCCGTAGTTTTTGCTAATACTGATCAGTGATGCCTTCCCTTTTTGGGATTTTGCTCTATCATTTAGTAGCTTCCTCCTTCTATTGTATAGTTTGTTTATGGCTGGGGTCCATCAGACAGGACGCCTGCCTTTGGAGGATTGGGTCTTGGTTTTATTTGGGATCGCATGATCCATGCATTCCTGAAGGTGTTCATAGAATGCGTTTATAAAGGATTCTGCGGTCTGGGCCGTATTTTCCACAGGCCCGGGGGCTTTGAAGGATTCCACCTTGGTTTTGAGGAGTGTGAAATTTGCTTTAGAGAAGTTTTTCACTGTGGTTTTCTGGGCAGGGGGTGGGGTCGGGATGTGAATATCCAGTGAGATTAGTTTATGGTCTGATCTTACCAGTGAGGGATACACTTCTGGTCTGGAGCATAGAGTCCCCATGTTGGTGATGATCAGGTCCAGTATGTTTTCCCCTCTTGTGGGAGTGGTAACAAGTTGTCCCATAGCATTTGAGTTTATAAATTCTAGGAACCTTTGGGCTAGGGTGTTGGAGCTAGAGTAATGTTCCCAGTCTATGTTTGGGTAGTTGAAGTCGCCCAATATAATGGTGTTTGGAGAGACCTTCATATTTTCCAGTGTTCTCAGGAAGGCAGAGTGGGGTTCCTGGGTTTGGGAGGGTGGCCTGTAGCAGGCTATAAACTGGAAGGCAGTTTTACCCACTGTTAGTTGCACATGGATAGTCTCTGATACTTTGTGCTTTGCCACCAACCTGGAGGTGTGGGTATCTTTGATGAATATCGATACTCCCCCTCCTTTTGTGGTTCGGTCCAAGTTTTGGGGCCGAAAAGCATGGTATGAGGTATAACCTGGTAGTGCTGGGGTGCTCTCGGGAGCCCTGAACCAGGTTTCTGTTACTGCACAAATATCGATGTTCTCCATGCTAAGGAGAGTTTTGAGTGCGTGCATCTTGAGGTTTAGACTTCTGGCGTTGAGTAGCATTATTCTTAGTTTCTTATCCCTTGTGATACCTATGGAGGTGGGTTTGTCTTTTGAGCCTTGTCTAAAAAAGGCACTATGGGGGTAGCAAGAGCCTTTGCCAATATCCGAAAGCCCAGGGGTGACAGGTGCAAGCCGTCCCTAGCGAAGCATCGTGGCTTGTCGAGCATATCATCCCAAGCTGACAGGCATTGGATCCCCTTTGAATGACACCAGTACTTAAGCCAGTTGTTGAAACTGATCATCTTGTCTTCATATTGTGGCATCATTCTTGGTGAGGGTAAGATGCTACTCAAGGTCAGGGTCATACCGGCCTGGGCTACATGCTCAGAGAGCTCCTTTATGTCTCTTTTCATGTAGTCCAGGGAGGTACATCTCAGGTCATTCACACCAGCATGGACAATGACTGAGTCATATTTGTACTTGCCTTGGAGTGACCTGAGTGCTTGCGTTATGTGGCAGATCCTAGCACCCGACAGGCTGCTCACCGTGACCCTCTCCTTGTTCAGCCTGGTGAGCGGGACGTCAGTGTGCCTGACGATAGAGGCACCTATTACAAGTGTATCAGGTGTGTTGTTTAGTCTTAAGGGCTGTGACTGTTTGGCACACTGGCTTTGTGAGATATGTGTTGCACGTGTTTTGTTTTGGGGTAGCGGCTGCTTGGGTGTCTGCTTTGGAGGTCTCTGCTGCTTCAGCAGATCTTTATTTAGAGCCTCTGAGTATGTTTTTGTGTGATTATGTGTTTGGTTTGCTGTCGTGGTAGATCTATGTGAGACTGGAATTGTAGTGAGTGTGGTTTCCTTCTCCTCCTGACTGGTTATGCCAGTACAGAGTTGAGAGAGCTTAGCCTCCAGTTTGGCTATATGGTTGCATCTCTCACATGTGTTGGAATTTGTTGGGAGGAGGAGAGGGTTGTCTGTGTACATGAGGCAGTTGTAACATTGCCTCAAGATTCCCAGATTCACCAGCTGGACCAGAGAGGAGATTGACAACTGACCTTTGGACATGCTAGAATAATATTGGGAATTCCTTAATAATTGAAAACTAGGGCCAGTGGGGAGTGAGGGTGTAGTGCTTTTAATTTTTAGTGCTGACTTATATAATTGCTTTAGTGAGCAAGTGCCAGGTAACTTAAGTGCAATGTGTTACAGGTAACTTAAATGCAAAAACAGTAACTTTCTTTCAAGTGAAACAAGGAAATAAGTACAGTAAGCAATGCAGATATCACTAGTGATCCACAGAAGCTGAGAAGTCACGTATTAGGTGGAATTAGCATTCCAGGAAATAACAAGCAAACAAACAACAAGCATATAAACAAAGCTAGATTCAGCAGGCCTGGATCTAGTCTATGCTACAGCAAACAAGGTGTACCAATTTCAGTAAGATACAGTTCAAATATTCAGGCACTATAAACCTTTAACCAGAAATTCCCAGCTCAGAAGGGCAGA
This sequence comes from Protopterus annectens, assembly GCF_019279795.1. Classification (NCBI taxonomy): domain Eukaryota; kingdom Metazoa; phylum Chordata; order Ceratodontiformes; family Protopteridae; genus Protopterus; species Protopterus annectens. The sequence goes on from NC_056734.1 coordinate 488,672,440, forward strand.
GTCCAGCCTCTTCTCCCACAAGAGTGCAGACCACAAACCTTCTTAATGTAAAATAACTGGCCTGAAGTCCAAGTGCTTAAACCAGAACTAATACACTTTAAGAATAACAGACACTGGGCTCTCAATCAGCAGTTCCCAACTTAGAAGGATGAAAGCTACCTGTCCTGCCACCACAGTGCATGCCACAAACCTTCCTAATGTAAAACAACTGGTCTGAAGCCCAAGTGCTTAATCCAAAAGACTTAGAATGATAGCTACACTTTAATCAAGTTACTACCAATCAGTAATAAATACAATTGAATACTTTAGAGAATGCCTGGATTAGTGCCCAAGTTACACAAACAAAGCTAGATCCAGCAGGCCCGAATCCAGTCTATGCCACAGCAAACAAGGCACCAACTTCAGTAAGAAGCAGTTCAGATATGCATGCACTATAAGCCTTCAACCAGAAATTCCCAGCTCAGAAGGGCAGAGTCCAGCCTCTCCTCCCACAAGAGTGCAGACCACAAACCCTCTTAATGTAAAATAACTGGCCTGAAAGCCCAAGTGCTTAAACCAGAATTAATACACTTTTAGAATAACAGACACTGAGCCCTCAATCAGCAGTTCCCAACCTAGAAGGATGTAAGCTACCTGTTCTGCCACTAGAGTGCAGACCACAAACCCTCTCAGTGCAAAACAACTGGTCCGAAGCCCAAGTGTTTAAACCAAAAGGCTTAGAATGAGTTACACCAAGCAGTAATAAATACAATTGAGTACTTTTAAGATGATGCAAAAGTAAAAAAGTAGGTAGAAACACAAGTACAGTAAAAGCAGATGAATTTTTTTTTTTTTTTTTTTTTTCTGAACAAGTGCTGAGATCAAAGAAACAGATTTGAGTGCTGAAACTAGAAAACTGGCTAGTTATTAGAAAAAAAAACTAAGCTAGAAGGCTTCCCTCCAACACAGAAGGGATTGGGGGCTCAGAAGCCTCCAAATAGTCTATACCACTTGACAGGAAACAAGCTTAAATTTTTTTTTTTTTTTTTTCTGTTTCCCAGATGCTCTCTTTGTACACAGTAGGAGTGCCTGAAATCAGAATATGATCTCACTGCACTCAGTTGAGTGAGCAAATGAGATGGGCCCAGAAGGAGTATCCAAACACAAATTTACAAGAGGGGCGGGCAGTTGCATATTAACATTTGAACTTGTGTAAAACTAAAATACAAATTTCATTTATAAAAATAAAATTAACTGCTTCTTCACTAATGACTATATATCCCCTAGGCTGAACAATGGCTAGTATGCAACAAATCTTTCTAGACTTGTCAAAGGAATTTAATCTGACAGAGCATGCTTTGCTAATAAACCATCTAAGTAAAGACATTTCAACAAGAATGTTTTAAAGTTATTGAAGATTATATATCATATGAAACAAAAGAAATATGAATGGCAAACATTTCCTTGTTGTGTGCTGTAACACCCAATGCTTCATGAAGGCTAAGAACTGGGGCCTGTATACATTTTCAGTCATTCACAACCTACAGGTTGATACAATACGTAAATGACTCCACCCTATTGTGCAGTGCTAACAAAATGACATTACTGAGGCAAATATTATAATCAAGCTACACACCTCTCTTACCATTAGCTGAATGAAAGCAGGTTACTCCTTAATGAAAAAAAGATGATATAATGAGATAGTCCCCAAACATGAATATCTGCGACTGTACAGATTCATTTCACAGTCATACAAATAACATTAACCAGGCACACCAAACGGTAGGTGCCCTTTAAGAATAAAATGACAGCTGTTTGCTAAAGTTATAAGTGCTGTACCACTGCTCAAGATATACTAAAATTTAAGCTACAGTGTGTGGATCTCTTGCAAGGGGTTATCTTCCCCCAAAAATGTATAAACAGCTTTATTGAATTAGCACTTGCAGCATAGGCAAATTTGCATTCATATAAAAGTAAGCACACTATAATTAACATAAACATTTTTCGTCACATATATTGCTATATATCAGATAACCTAAGCAACATTTCAAAAGTTATTCAATTCCTGCCTTTTTTTAAACAAGAAACATCTTTATTAAACTATCACTTATGACACAGGCAATCATACATTTATATAAATAAAAACAAACCACACTGACGCAATCCTAGTTGCAAGCATTTTACATCATAAACCATACTAACACACTACCAGGTTGCAACCATTATACGTGACTTATAATCTATCCAGCCTTTCTCAGTCAAACATTATATAGCTCATTTAAGTCCTGCTGCCTTTTAAATCTCATTCCTCCCTTGTATGTATTGTTCTCACAATTCCCATTTTTTCCTATGTAGTTTGCTCCTACCGTTTTCTAAAGATCTCAATTCCAGTTGTTTTATCTCTGTTACTATATTAACAACTTCTAATATAGTTGGTTTAGATTTTGTTTTCCATTTTCTAGTAAATGCTTTTTTGGCTGCCACCATAATTAGACACAGCAAGGTCTTAGCATGCCTAGGCAGTTCCGATTCTGTATCATAGCTCAGAAAAATCATCTCCCACATCAGACCAATCTGCCCACCCAGTATCTCTGACAGTGCATCCCGCAGGGAATCCCTGAAGTCCACCAACTCACCACACTCCCAGAAAATATGTTTCCAATTACCTCTTTCTTCCTCTTTTACACCTCCGACATTAAAATCACATATATTCTCAGCTGAAACTTGCTCAAAGACCAGTGCAGAAGCAACCTTGCCCTGATCTTTCAAATATGCTACTCTGGTATCTGCCAAAAGGATAACTTACATTTACAACACTCTCTCAACTTGTAACCCCAACAATTTCTACAAAAACTGGTTATTGGTTGCCCTGTCATCATTTTGTAGAATTTTTAGAACTTTCTTCATAGCTTAGCAGACTATAAAAGTTTTTTAGCAGTTAAATGCAAATTAGAAGCACAGATTTGCTAAATCTTCATTCCTCGGTTGTGAAACATCAAAACGGCACTAAGAGGAACATTGCAGATAAATTATAAGGACCTCCATTAAAAAATATTCCCTGAATATTTAATAGGACCCTACCAATACTTATAAAATGATCTCTAGAGAGAAAAAAACTGACAACCCAGTACCCACATCTGTGGGCCGAATTGTGTGCATGCATCCCACACAGCGTATATTTTACAGAACCTGCTGTAGCCCACTGCCTAATGCAACACACACACACACACACACACACACACACACACACACACACACACACACACACACACACACACACACACACACACACACTTTCAAAGCCACAGACAGTCGACATGTTTTTATAAATATTACTCTAATCTCTTTAGTCTAATTCACTTAAAATGTTAACACAACAACAACTGGAAACTTTAGACTCAACATGCCAGGCCCATACATGAAGAATGAAACTCTTTACTTGGCATTCTTGACTGGCAATATATAATCCATTTACCAGAATATCAAAAACATTTTATTAAGAGGGAGTCCAGGACAAGGCAAAAAAGTGATGAAAAATGAGAATTTCAGATGTACATTTACGTACTAGTTGTGTGAACAAGAAAGAGATGAGGCATAAATGCAGTGTAACAGTTGGAATGTGGGCAGAGGCAGACACAGTTTCTATATGGCATGGCAATAAGGTGTATTTTTAAATTTTTTTTTTACTTATTTAGTATCCCGCATCCTGCCCTGGCTGCTGCGTGTCTCTGGTCCCAGCGGGTCATTGCAATCTCTCAACCTCCTCCCTGCATTAAGAATTTGAGAACCTACCTGCCTAGTCAATAAGGACTCCCATCAAATAAGACCTACCATCTCATCTGCATCCCTAAGAAACCTTTGTCCTGTGCTCAAAGTCCCTCCCTACAAAGGAGTAAAGAAAGTACGTTTTACCCCCTGACCAAACTGTGTACAGAATTGTTCTTTATTGACATTAAAATAGGTAGTATATGTTTTAAGTCTACCTCCTGAGCCAGGTTCCCAGCAGCCAGTCCCAGCTCTCACCCTAACTATTAACTCTTCTCTCCTTTGGTTCTATTAATTGAGTTACTTTTTCTTCTTTATTTCTACTTTGCCAACTTGCTGTAATCAAGCTGTTGTCCACTAGGTGGCACCCTAAACTTGGCTTTTTAATATCCCTTATTCTCTTCTCTAGTATTATAGCCCTCATTACTTATTATTTTCTCTTCTTTTTTCTCCTCTTTTCTATTACTACCCCCTCTGTTAGCTATATTCCATTTCCCCTATCAACTATCTCCTGTAAACTATCTAGTGTAATAGTACTCCCCACTCACCTGGAATTACCTATAGCTCCTCTACAATCTGTAGCTTTCTGATTGTCTCTGGGATCTCATCTTTTACTTGCTCTACAAACTGCTACCTCTTCCCTCTTATCTAACTTGCCTTTCACTTTTTTCTTCCTCTCTTAGTGCTTTTATCTGAATAATTTTCTGACTGCACCCCTGCTCACCTTCCTTCTACTATTGTGCCTGTACCTCTGCACTCCTTCATTCTACTATTATTTCTTACATCATGCTACTGAATATTCACCTACACTAGCTCAGCTGTCTAGGTCTGCTTCCCCTCCCTAGACTCCTCCCCCCTACCTGCCCTATCCCCTCCTCTTCTCAACTCATTTCCTTCCCAAAGGCTTATAGTTGGGTAGCCTTGCATGGCGCCATCTTTAGTATCCCTCATCCTGCCCTGGCTGCTAGGTGTCTCTGGTCCCAGCTAGTCATTGCAATGTAAGTCTGTTTTGTTTCAACTGCTGCATACTGCTTATCTTCACTTGTTTATCAAAGTAATTTGTTGAATGCTAGCCTATGCTTTTTTGTACTAGAAGTTAAAGAGCTCTAATATCATCCTGAAAAAGTTACAGCCTACAAATCAGCTAACTAAACGTAGTGCCGCCTCGTGGGTTTTAACCACGCCATCCATCCTTACTGTATACGCAGTAGTCCTAGCAGCACTGTTTTAGTATTAGAGTCCCGCGCTAGCTCCAGAGAATTACAACTAATTAACTTGCTCATGTGAGCGTTGAAAGACGTTAAGTGAAGTATCCGCACTTTAAATTGCTTTGCTTTTTACTTGCGGCAAATGCGTTATTAGCCGCCACATATTTTAGCTTTATTTGTAATGTGTATGCTCTAGAGGAACTACCTATTGATAATTTGCACATGTTAGAGTAGGAACGAGAATAGTGAACCTATTTACTTTTCTTTTACTTTGCTCTCACTACCTAATTCGGACCAAGCATGTGTCTCTAGTTCAGGTTTTATACTGGAGTGGCTGTTTTAATGTTTCATTCTTATCAGCAAAGACAGTGCTTAAGTGAGAGCCTTGTACTACTCGTAACGCTCAATTGTTATCGAGGCTGTTACCATTTTGTTTTCCTTTAATGTTTCTTTCTTATCAGCAAAGACACTGCTTAAGTGAGAGCCTTGTACTACTCATAACGCTCGTTTATCGAGGCTGTTACCATTTTTTTCCTCATAACAACTACAATACTGAGCTATGCTGACGGTGGGATTATTGATCAGCTAGACCGCTTGTATGTGATAGCGCAGTTCTACCAACAGCGCTCGTATAATTAGTTATCATTTTATCCTTTATCTTATAAGTGCTATATCCTGGGTTAAGCTGATGGACAGTTATAGATCAGCTGGACTGCGCGTACACGAGAGAGCAACGCTCGTATTCCTTTAATTTCCCTTCTCCCTGCTGAAGCGCAACTGTTCTCTCGCTCCTACTATTTGGATTGTGCTTACTCTTTTTTCTTAAGGCGACACCCTGAGAACATAGCTAGATCCCAGCTTAGAGCTACAGTTAATTAATACTTTGGACTGAATCCACTTAAATCTTTGTTTGTATTGTCTTTTAAGTTTATTTTGTCAATACCCACGCCACTGTAATCTAGCCTGCCCCCTACTGAAAATGAATCAAGAGGAGACTTGGTAGGGTTAGACTAAACGTGGTACTTAGGGTACAATTGTATGCCGCCTTCCCTATTATAGCACAATTAATTGTGTGCACTGGCTGTTTAGTGTGATAGCTGAAGGGCTTGGTTTGAATAGGCTTCACCTGTACTTTGCTGCTTTACTGTTTATTATTGTCATCTACTTAAGACACACCTAATACCTACTAATAATTTTTCTGGGTTGCTCAGTAGGACTGAGTACATAACTGGCTTTTGATGATTTTATATATGTAAACTACCTGCCTCTGCCAAACAAATCGGTTGTGTCTCTCTGTAGTAACGTATAAATACACCTAACATCAAAACACAAGACCACATCTTGTTTTTTTAGACCTAGCTACTGTTGTATTACTGAGTACATTGTTGCCACTTCAGTAAATGTATGTGTTAAAGGTGCTTTTTAACAATGTATTTGTCTGCATTCTTCCTTAACTGTGTAAGCTATATGCTGAAATCACTGCTGGCCATTCACCTAACTGTTATTTTCTTTCTCTAACCTTCATAGCTCTCAACCTCCTCCCTGCATTAAGAATTTGAGAACCTACCTGCCTGGTCAATAAGGACTCCCATCAAATAAGACCTACCATCTCATCTGCATCCCTACGAAACCTTTGTCCTGTGCTCAAAGTCCCTCCCTACAAAGGAGTAAAGAAAGTACATTTTACCCCCTGACCAAACTGTGTACAGAATTGTTCTTTATTGACATTAAAATAGGTAGTATATGTTTTAAGTCTACCTCCTGAGCCAGGTTCCCAGCAGCCAGTCCCAGCTCTCACCCTAACTATTAACTCTTCTCTCCTTTGGTTCTATTAATTGAGTTACTTTTTCTTCTTTATTTCTACTTTGCCAACTTGCTGTAATTAAGCTGTTGTCCACTAGGTGGCACCCCAAACTTGGCTTTTTAATATCCCTTATTCTCTTCTCTAGTATTATAGCCCTCATTACTTATTAATTTCTCTTCTTTTTTTCCTCTTTTCTATTACTACCCCCTCTGTTAGCTATATTCCCTTTCCCCTCTCAACTATCTCCTGTAAACTATCTAGTGTAATAGTACTGCCCACTCACCTGGAATTACCTAGAGCTCCTCTACAATCTTTAGCTTTCTGATTGTCTCTGGGATCTCATCTTTTACTTGCTCTAAGCCGCTCCGTTCGCCCTGCGGGCTCACTCCGCTCCCCTACCCTACCACCAATTCCCATCCACTCCCAGAGGTCCTACACCTATACCTGTCAAACCACACACCTTCTCCATTCCACCTATCACAATCACATTTCCATTAAACAATCTTCTCTATTTTCCCGCCTTTTTTCCACCACTTCCTGTCTCTCCCACCTCTCCCTTTTACCTTTCTTACCACACCAAGTTTACCTCTGCACCTATAGTAATAATTTAAATTTACCATGTCAATGAATAAACCCTCCACCCTAATCCACTTACAGAGGTTACTCCTACTCACACTTCTACCTCCTTTAACTCTAGCATATCTGTTAACCTCCTATGAAAACCCAATATATTCAAACTTTCTATACCCTAATAAACAATCTACCTCTTTCCACTAGCCTCTCACACTGACCATTTCAACATTACATCCATGCCCAGCTATCTACTAACAAAATACCATAGGACAGCACACATTAGATATAACTTCCCTAATACCAGAAGATATCCATTCCTTCTCAGTAAATATACTAACACTAGATATCTAACCCTACTCCTCTCCCTAAAGGATGGAGATATTCACCCAAACCCCGATCCAAACACCTCCAACACCACTCAACTCATCAACCCAAACCCCTCTGCCATTCACCTACTTAAAAAACCTCAAAACTCACTCTTAATAGCTCACCTCAACACACATAGCATTAATAATAAAATAACACAACTCCATGCTCTCTTGGAACTCTACTCATTTGATATTATATGTCTAACAGAAACTTGGTTAAAACCAGTAACTAAAGACAATGAAATTATACCACCTGGTTACAACATCTTACGCCTTGACCGTGTAGCCAAGAAAGGTGATGGAGTAGCAGTTCTATTCAAATCTGATTTTCAAATAACCATCTTTAACCAAAAACTTCCTCAAGACTCTCATGCTGAGATACTTATTACCAAGCTTCAGCTAAAGCCAGTCAGATCTATCTATATTATCTGCATCTATGTTCCTCCAGGCAGTAACATTACTACCATTGAAAACATCCTTTGTTGGTTATCTCAAAACCTTCCCCAAGAAACCATAATCCTAGGTGATTTTAACATTGATTGGAAATGTTGCAACAACAACTACCCTACTAGCCATATTAATCTCTATGAGTTTACTCAAACTATTACCTCCCCTACTAGAATAAACAAGACTAATAAGAAAGAAAGCACCTTAGATTGGATACTCAATAATCAACCCCAGACTTATGACTCTGGAACCCTCCCTGACAACATAAGTGACCACTCACTAACCTACATTATCAGGCTCAAAACCAATCCACCCATTCAACCCATATTTAGGGCAATTAGAACCAAGAAAAACTTCAACTTGGATCAATTCCTAAGTGAACTTAGAGCATGTAAGTGGTCCCCCGTAAAACACCTTTCTCTAGATGAAGCTGTTGATTACTTTATTGCTAATTTCCTAGCCATACTCAACCACCATGCTCCTACCCGCTCTATCAGGATAAGAACTAAATCTGCTCCATGACTTTCTAAGGAAACCAAGCAAAAAATCCATCTCAGAAATAAATACTGGAATAAATCACACTTAACTAAAAACCCTGTTGACCTCCAAAACTACAAACAACTGAGAAATGAAACAAAAAAATCTATAGTGTCCAATAAAAAAATTATTATCTACAATCTCAGCAGACCCACCATAATAAACCACAAAAGTTCTGGTCAAGTATTAATCAATTATTACATCCTGGCCAATCTATCACACCTAACCCTCAAGGCACTGACAAGGACAATCCTAAACAAACTGCTAATGCCTTTAATACCTGTTTCACCAAAGCAGTCAGCTCTGTCCTCAAAACGTAACTATATCTAATTCTGACTCTAACCCACCACCTCTATTTCTCTTCCAACCTGTCCCAACAACATTTATTCTCACCCTTATCGAAAAACTGAAACCATGCACTCCTTCTGCTGACCAACTACCCGCAGAATACTTAGTTAGCAGCCAAATCTATTGCTTACCCCATCTCCATTCTCATCAATAAAACCATCACTGAAGGATATATCCCCAAACTTTGAAAAGTCTCTCATATTATTCCCCTTCATAAGGGGGAGACTCCACTGAACTCTCCAACTATCGTCCCATAGCCCTACTTTCTCCTTTATCTAAGATCATGGAAAGATGTATCCACAGGCAATTGCTAGACCACCTTCTCCATAATAACCTGGTTTCCAACTCCCAACATGGGTTCAGACCTTCCCATAGCACAACTACTGCCCTTCTTTCCTTTATTGATACCATCAACAAAAACCGTAACCTTAACACGCTTTCCTCTGCACTTTTCATTGACCTGTCCAAGGCTTTCGACATGGTAAATCACACTATACTCATAAACATTCTCAAATCTCTGTCTCTCAACCCACTAGCTTTAAAATGGTTCCAGTCCTACTTAAATAGCAGACATCAAGCTGTGCTCTGGAACACCATTCTTTCTACTCACCTACCTGTTAATATCGGTGTCCCTCAAGGGTCCATACTGGGCCCTCTCCTATTTTCTATATTCATCAATGACCTTCACCAAGTAGTTCCCCAAGCTACATGTATACAATACGCTGATAACTCCACACTTATATGCTCAGCCACATCTGTATCAGAACTTCACTCCCTTTCTCAAGACGTATTTAACTCTGTAGAACTATGGTTTACACAACGCTGTCTCCTATTAAACCCTAAAAAAACTAAACTTCTCTTATTTACACCTACCAGTAAATCTCCCCCAATAGACTTCACTGTAACATCCAATAATGGTACTCTTATATCCCAAGATCTTACTACCAAACTGCTAGGTATCACCATAGATAACAACCTTAACTTCGACACCCATATCAACAACATTTTGAAAACTACTAATAAAAAAACAGGCTCTCTTTATAGGATCAAACCCTTCCTCACTCCTGCAACTAGAATAACTATTGCCCACACCCATCTAATCTCTACCCTTCTTTATGCCTCACCCATATTTACTAATCTGTCAAAAAATAACCTTAAGAAACTTGAAAACTCCTACAATAATATAGCCAGGTTTGCCACAGGTAACCCTTTCAGAACACACCACTGTATTAATCTAAAGCATCTAGGGTGGCTTGAATTACAGCAGCTGCTGAAATTTAATCAACTGGCCATCGCCCATAAAATACTTTATCAACCTGCCAAAACACCCATCCTTTCTAACCTTATTCACCCCTATTATAACCTGAAGTCCCTAAGATCTTCACAAAAACTTCTTGTTTATATCAATAAATCAAACAATAGAGCTGGAGACTCTCTCTTCTCTAATACTGTTGGAAAAACCTGGAACCTACTTCCCTCTGAACTTTCCACACTTTCCTCTATTACTCTGTTTAAAAACAAACTAAAGCTCTTCCTGAAAACACATTGGATGTGCCCCTGTACTAAACCTGACTGACCAACTTACTCTTATTACTTGATTCAACCCTACCTTGTCACTCTGAAATAATTTCATCTTAACAGCTACTATTCTTCCTCTCCATAGTCTGTATTCTAAAAAAGTTACACATATTACTACTAGATGTATTACTCAACTGCTTCTCCATTTCACTTTCCTTTTATCTTCATTTCTTATCTACATTTATACTATACTTTTTATCTATTATTCTTTCTCAACTTTTAATTGTAACTTCATTACTAATTATACTAAGTCTAGTCAAATATTTTTGTAATTTTTTTTATATACTTTATATATGTGTGACCACTTAAAAAAATTCTGTTTTCTTTACGGTGAATGTATTTGCATTCTAAATATGTACTTCTGTAGATGTAAACGTTATTTGAAATGGTTGGAGCTTTTGTCCCTGGGTCTCTACTGAAAATGGACATATATCCAGCTAGATTAGCCCGGTCAACAAATGTAAAATAAATAAAAATAAAATACTCACCTGGAGCCGGAGGTGATTGAGTGGCCAGAGAAAGTAAATTTTCTCATCCTGGGCTGGCTGGGAGTGTGTGTGGAACGCAGGTGGGCACTGGGTGGACTGGGCAAACTCTCTGTCTGCACTGCATTTTGGCTCTGCAGAACTAAAGTACTTGCTGGGTCAGTCTGTGTGGCAGTCAGCAACTTTGCAGAACTTCAGTGAAGTTAAATTGTAAACAGTTCAGACTGCAGCTCCGTTCACTGTTGTGCTGCTGCTGCTCCGCCTCCAACCAATCCAAATTTCTAAACAGGCAGGTCATGACTCATGCGAGTGGTAAACAACACAGTCCAAGACTAAGATAGGCTGGCAGTCTGCCTCATGAAGCTGATGTCATCACGCAAGCCCCTGCACGTTGATGACATTGTGGGATACTCTGTGCATAATGACATCAGCCAAAATTGCAAATTGTAATAAAAAAATGGGAACTGAAGGGGCCACTCAGGAATTCTTGGCACCCCATTATTTTGCCCTCAAAACTGGTACAGTTGAGAGAGAGGTTTGCTTAGAAGCCATTCTCAAACTGAACTAAATTTATTTATTAATTATTTTATTTATTTTATTTAACATTTGTTTGCCAGGATAGTCCGACTGGACAACAAGTGTCTGTTTTCAGAGGAGTCCTAGGAAGAAAAACTCCATACGTTTACACAGAGAAGAAAAATTTACAAAAAAGACATTACAGAGTAGTAGCATACAGATTGTAGACTTTACAGCAGTTAGTATACAATAAGTGAGTATTACCCCTTTTGGTTGGAAATACAAGTATACAAAATATACAATGAGAGTAGATAAGAACATGGTAAAGCATTGCAAGATATTAAACAATTTAAAAACAGTATATAAATACTGTAGTGGATCAGAAAAATGATTTGGGGTTCACTGTCATGCAACATTTGAATAAAAGGAAAATGCATTGAGATATTAAGAAATAAATGTTGTTGCAAGACTCCAGAAAAAAACAACAGAAAACAGCAGAAGAGTCATAGGACCTTGTCCCAAGAAACATTGCACATCCTTGTGCATTTCCACCCAAATGACCGATTTTACAGTTGATGTGCAAACTCTTTTCTGTGATAGAACATCAGAACAAATATAATGAGAGTTACTTTGCATATCTAATGTTTATGCCTGATTTACTTAAGCACTGATTCCTTTATGAGATTTTCATCAGTTCAGCTAGAGCTCCAATCACATAACTACATAGGAAGGTTACTGACAGGAATACACTGTTGTAGGCATGTAGGCAGCTGTGATCCTCTCATGTTATCAAGGACAACCCTAAGTCAAAATGTATCTGGTTAAAAAAATGTGCCATAGAGTAACATATATTAAATATACAGATAAAGATTTAGATTAAATTAAAATAATATTGGAATACATTGCAGTCGGATGTCAAAACCACATGCACTTACAAACTTACCCCCCTTCAGATCTACTTCTCAAAACGTTGAAATTCATATAGTCTCGACCATATGATCAACATTTTGAAAAGTCAAAAAAAAACTCTACAAACAGTGTTTTGCTAATTATAGTACACCAACTGTGAAATTGAACTACAGTGAGCAAAAGGGCAAATTCTGCAATATGAGTAAAAAAAGTTTGACTTTTCAAAATTTCGATCATATGCTCCCAACCATATGAAGTTAAACTTTTTGAAAAGTTGATCTTCTAAAGTAGACCACCCACACACACGCAGGTAAACCTAAACCTAAGCTAGACTATAGGGGCTAATGTTGCATATAATTATAATACAAATTTACTTTATGCTAAGCTGCACAGGGCAAACATTTCCTTTCCTTGTGTTCTGCTAGGAAGCAAACTTAGCTTCATAGAGAAAGATGGTGTTGGACTTGCATTCCTAGGTAACAGTAAAGAATGAGGCTTAATAACAAAACACAATGATTTGATTTTTAAACTGAAGTAACTCATTCATTTCTGATACCAAATACTTGAGATAGAAGTATAATTGTGAAATAGAAATGTTTCCTTTTTTTCAAAAATAATGTATTCAGTTTATGTTACATGTTCCTTTGCTGCCCCCAGATGTCAGCTTTTATATATTGTAGCTTAATGTTTTTCAAACACAGCCACTGGATGTATATTTTATTTTTCTTTTAATACAGGACTTTAAATGCAATTATAGATGATTAGGGCAAAAGCCATCTAAGCAAATATGCAGATATGCATGCACATATGTAAATCAATGCACCCATACTCATTTGTAAGTTGTTTTGCCATCAAGTTCAAACTAGTTAAATGTACTACAGTAGCAGCATTCAGCAGATCTTTGTAATATGTGCAATGAAAATGTTTTCTTACGTTTATCTTTATTTTCCTTTACTTTAGTATTAATTGTGTAAGCACACTATCCAATTATTTTAACTGCTGTCAACAAAGGTATTTGCTATATGTGCAATAAATAAAGCTTTTTTCTGTCTATATTTATTACTAATCCCCCTTTTTTATATATAGTTGCAGTAACCTTTGTTGAATGCATGTTTGGTTGACAGAGTTTACTGCTATCTATTTGTATCACAATCTCTGCTTGTTATTTGATGGAGATTTCAAAAGTAAGAATATCAACTATTACTTTACTGTGTGGGACAACTGTGGTGGTGGTGCTGCAGTACCGTTGTCGCCTCACAGTAAGATGTTGTCCTGTTCGATTCTCAGCTAAAGCATCTTCTGTGTGGAGACATGTGTGAATGGGCATGCCTTCGTTGAAGGTTGTGCATCAGGGCCGGCAACTCGGCATGTAAAAATCTACTGCCAATCATTAGCAGACCGGAGTTCCGCTGTGGCGACCCCTAACCAGGAAAAGCCGAAAGACACAACAACAACAACTTTACTGTGTGGGACTTGCTTGCAGTTACACTAAGTAAAGCTGTTTGTAATGACAAAACTTTTAGATATACTGAAAGTTTCTGCATTTGAGTTTGAGTGTATGTGTGAGTGTTTCCAGGTTAGGGTTAAACTAAGGCTAGGTAAGGGTATACATGTAATGTTACGTGTGTGTGTAGTGGTGTATGTGAAGTTTGTGTGTGTGTGTGTGTGTGTGTGTGTGTGTGTGTGGATACTGTTATAAAAATGTTATTTTCTAAGGTAGTACATAGGGTTGGAGTTGGGGGATGGGCTGTGGTGCAAATGCTCTCTCAACCTCATACTTCTCAACAAATCTGGACAAAGCAATAAATAATGGGAAAAAGGGTCAAAAAAAGGGACAATTTTAAAAAATGCTTTTACAAACTTAGAAAGTTGTTAGAATAACAGATTTGCATTAGCATGAATTTTTTTGAGGGTATGAAGTCTCTGAATCTCAAATCTGTCATTATTTTCTATTTTTCCAGTCCTGAATTTGAATATGATGATTCAAAAGAACAATTTTATTAGAAACAAAACAAAATAAATATAAAAAAAAAAATCTGGGCATTCTGCACAAATCTGTAAAGTTGAGAGCTATGTACAGTTGACACAAATGAGTAAGGTGGTGTAGTGGGGCAAATGGTAACTCTAACCAAATGAGTAAAGAGCAGGTTGCAGTTAGAGCTTAGCATGTTAAGAAAATATTAAAAACATAAAAACAATATGCAAGCAATAAAAACAAAAGCAGGAATAGACTGTCTGTGGGATTCATGTACAATTGTGTAGACTTTGTGCAAAGCCTATATGATGTTTACATGTTCATGGGATGAGCAGCAGTGCTGACTGCATATTTCTCATCGTGATTACATGAATACAAGCACATTTTCATGGCCAGCAACAGTGCTGGCAGCCAGGAAAACATGCTGAGCAGCATTAGCACACACTAAGCCAACAAGCTTAGCTTGCCTATGGGCAAACCTGTTAAGCATGCTCATGTTGACATGAAAAGCTACATAAGGCAAATAATACAAGCTGTACCAGACAGGGAAAGTGTACTGAGTATAAAGTGCAAATAATTCAAACATACGAATACAGAAATAAGTAAGAGGGCAGGGGAAGCAGCAAGGGTAACTACAACAGATGGGTTATCAGACAGGGAAAGTGTACTGAGGACAATGTGCACAGAAATCAAAGAGATAATAACAGAAATATGTAAGGGGGAGGGTAAAGGTTCAATTTATAGTAAGATAATTGATGGGATGGTGCTTATGTCACAAAGACATTTTTGTAATAATAGAATTTTGCAATATATGTGTCATAATAATTAATGATGATTACACTTCCTGAGCAAATATAGGTAAATAAGAGCAGACATGATGTTTTACAATGTGACAGTTACACAGATTAATGTTGTAACACATGGTATTACATGATATATGAATGTCATTAACATGCTAAGTTGAGATGACAGTTCACAAGGACAATACATACAATATGGAATATTTGGATTGCGTGTATTTTGTCAAAATAAGATGTTGGAAAATAGGACTGGCTTAGAAGCCACAATCTCCTTTTACAAGAATCTTACTCATCTTATCAATATTATGATAGACTTGTGTATTAACTATGTACACCACAGTAATAGGCCTAACACGTATGAGGATGATCACCCTTGAAGGGAATTATGCACCTTAATATTGTAATGGTTATGCACCTCATATATAGCTGTGTGTGGTGTTACAAATGAGGGAGCAGAGTGTGTCATACATAATACCCTTGAGTAAGGCACTCCTGCCTGACACAGTTATTGTGCAGACAGATAAGAACAGATTCAAGCACCACACTATGATGCAATGTATTCCTCAGAGCTGTGTATTGACAGCCTGCACCACAAAAGGTAGGTATGGGTATTGTCACAAGCAAATTAAATTAATATATGAATTTAGAAAGGATCCCTGATAATAAATGTCATATCAGCATGTCAGGCTGATGACAATTAAATGAGTATGCTCATGTGCACACAATTGTGATCAGTCCTATATCAATGTTCTGTGGTCAAGAAAGGTTTCTCTTTATGTTTGTACATATACCACCCAAGAGCTGGAGTACATTTGTGTACACCACAGTACTCAATGCATGTGCCACAGTAGCAATGTCACCATGACATTGGCAGAACAAATGTCTACTGCCATGAAATGCAAAGCTATGATCACATGTGTTTGCTCAACATATCAAGGGATAAGACTGATATGATGTAATGGTTGTTGTGTGACGATAGTACCCTCACACAAAATGATTACTTATGCTAAAATTGAACATCAAGCTGTACAACTTCTCCATCTAACAAGATGCTATTAATCACGTGTGCCACAGTGGAAATGTTAGCACAGGTGGTGAACTCCATCTAACAAGATGGGTGGTGAACTCCATCTAACAAGATGCTGTATTAATCACATGTGCACAGGAAATGTGTTAGCACAGGTGGTGAACTCCACCTAACATCACATGTGCCACAGTGGAAATGTTAGCACAGGTGGTGAACTCCATCTAACAAGATGCTATTAATCACATGTGCCACAGTGGAAATGTTAGCACAGGTGGTGAACTCCATCTAACAAGATGCTATTAATCACATGTGCCACAGTGGAAATGTTAGCACAGGTGGTGAACTCCATCTAACAAGATGCTATTAATCATATGTGCCACAGTGGAGATGTTAGCACAGGTGGTGAACTCCACCTGTGAGAAGTAGTTTTATCGGCTGTACTTTAGTTGTCATTATTTCCTTTCTGCGTAAATGGATGGGGGAAGCCTCTTCAAATGACAGCATCAGTCTTCAATACAGCCTTTCCTAAGGAAATGTAGAAAAAACTCCTGTAACAGTGAACAACATCTACACCTGAACATAACACATGTGGCTGACAACATTCTTAGCAGCATGTGCACTGACTGTAAGCAGTGACGTCGGGATTTGAACTATATAACTAACAGTACAAGCTAATGAAAGTTTGCTGAAAAATAAGCACAAATAATTTCACAGCTGTGACACTGCACATTTCAATGGATGACATCACCATTGTGTATCACCTTCATTTTTCCCCTAAAAAGTGGTTGCCCAGCACACTGTATAGATATACTTCATATAGGCATTTGCAACCTATTCTGCACAGTAAGAGGCCAAAACACACACTCAGTGATGGCAGTAATTCCTGTACTGAAACAATCTACACACAAGTGTTTTATATGTACGCACCACAGGAGAAGTCTGACTGCATGTGAGCCACACTGCATCTCTGAAAGAATGACATCAGCTGTATGATGCAAAGGAGATGTGCGTGGAAGCATCACTTGTATAGCTATGTGGAAGAGTAAATGTCAATACTAAGAGGCATAAAATACTCCTGCATCTCTTTACATTCACACATAAACACACACACAGTCAGGAGAGTCTGACTGATGTAGTAAAACTCCCTACCTCTCAGCTAACACAATCTACACACAAGTCTACTATACACACACCAAAAAAGATGTCTGACATTAGTGGTGTGAAAGTGCAATACTGAAGTGATGACCTCATCAGTGTGTTGCAGACAGTACGTGTTTGTGGACAGAGTAAAAATGGGATGTGGGATTGATCTGATGATGTAAATGCTTCTCATGAGTGGGAGTCCAAAAGAGCACAGGTTTTGAATTAATCCTATAGTGATGTTATAGACCCACCATCATGCACAGAAGTTGATTGTTGTGAGATTAGAACCCCTTATCTATCAAGTTATACAGTCTAGAGGACACAGTACTTTAAGTGTATTGTTACACTTCTCATACATCTGTGTTTTAGAGTTAATTTATTTTCTGGATATACTTATGATGCTAAAACAGCAAATAGTTTGAAAACAAAACAAAGGTTATGACATATTTTTATATTTTAATTTTACTGTTCGCTGAGTTTTTATTTATGAACATACCCACAAAATGATATCATGTTAGGTATTAGCAATAATTTATATACATGTACAAGGCATTATAGATAATCAAAAGCACCATACTTCATTAGCGAACCAGTAACTTACTTACATTGTGGTTTTACTAACAGAGCATCAGATGGGTTAAATTTTCAAGAATGGGCATTGCACCTGTGAGAAATAGCTGACAAATTGTCTTGCTAGGACATAAGACTCCCTTCTTGATACAGCCAGCCTAGAAAAAAATAGTAGGTTAGGCAATGATTTAGGTAGTGAGGGATTCTGGATAAAGCAGAACTCTTAGATTTTACCAAGAAAATTTGGAATAAAGTAAAAAATAAGTAATGAAAAGGTCCCAGATTAGGAACACATTTTAAATGTTGGCAATATTATCTTAGAAATTTTCCAAATTATTTCTAATTTTAGTAGGAATGGAACAAAACATTGAGAAACATCAGGGGTGTCATTACAAAATAGAGACAGTTGAGAGGTCTGGGGTATAGTCTTTTATGATGTAATGTCAGGTATATTCAGTTTGAAAAATTGTTTTCAAGGGGTGGCACTTATCAATGAAATTATGCATTTATTTATGAAAAATAGCACACTATTTGCCTCAAAAACTGTAAAATGTGATATGGTATAGGGTAAGGAGATTACTCCCATCACTATGGGTTGGTTATTTACATTTGCTAAGGAAAGTGTGATGATATACTTTAATGCAAGCACAACCATAGAAGTCTGACTTTTATACTGTGAGAGTACACTTTATAGAGGATAAAATCAGCATTGTGTTGCAGAGAAGATTATGCTGGAAAAAGTGTCTGAGATTGATGTGGACTCACCCTACAGTATAAAAGTTTCTCCAGGCTACTACTTTATTGAGGAGTTTCATTTGAGGTTATGACAGGGAAAAACAATGCCACTGAGGTTTCCATTTGATTTAATAATAAAGTTACAGCCTTTCCATTTTACTATAGTACATTATCTGTTCAATTACAGACCTGTAAGAATTTATTTATTTATTAATAACATAGATCTATTTTATTGTAGTACATTATCAGTTTGCTTACAGACTTAAGGAGCTTATACAGCATATGTTTATTTCATGCAGAAAATGTAAATAAAGTCAAGGCAACAAGAAATGCTATCAGTTTATAATTGTTAAAGCTGCAAATGTTATTTTAAGGACCTGACACTGCTTTTTGTGTTTTACAGGTATTGCCTCAGGTTAATTTTACAGTTTTATTTTTAAATATAGTCAATACATTTTACATAAGCCACCCAGCCTTGCACAAGAGATGGGAAAGGGAAGGTTTGGAAGGCATAAGTATATGCAGCATTTCAACTCATCAAAGGATTCTTGGAAGGCTCTTTTAATACCTCAGCAGTGACTGGGACAATGCAGAGTAAGGCCTAAACTTGGCAAGAGCTGTGGTGCACAACTCAAGTACAGTGAATGTATATTGCTTCAATATTTGTTTAAATGTGTGTTCGGTTATCCAAATAAAAGTATTCTTGAAAGTTAAAATGTGTATATAGTAAATGTGCATTTCTTCAGTGTTTGTTTAAATGTGTTTCAGTTATTTAAATTCTTTAAAGTTAAAATCTATATACAACAAATGTGCATTTATGCACATTAGAGTTAAACAATCCTATAACATTACTAGTTTTCAGTTTGCATGTGTTTCAGTTATCTAAAATCTTAAGTTAAGATGCATATATATAAAACAAATGTGTATTTATACAGATTAGAGTTAAAACAACAGTACTAGTTTTCAATTTATGCTTTTATCTGTTTTCAGATGATACTGACAGAAAAAAGGTATTCCTTTAATAATAGTCTCCAGAATATAACATTACCACATTTCAGTTTATGGTTTTATATGTGTTCAGTTAACACTGGGAGAAAAGGTATTCCTTTAATATTAGTTTAGTTAGTTTCCAGAATCTAACAGTATAACTATGTATCACTTTAATGTAAATTTCAGTCATGTTTCAGAATATGACATTCATACTCAGTTATGAGTTCAGTACGGTACAGTTCAGGTAGATTTCAAAATATAACATTCATACTCAGTTATACATTTCTAACAGCATTAGTTCACATTATTAAGTCATTAGTTTTAAGGATAAAGTGACAGAATTATTTGTAATAGGCTTATTAAGATAAGTTATCTAAAGAATAAGTAGTAATAGTGATTTAATATACTCAAGGCATAACAGGGCAAGCTTAATTTCTTAATTACTTTACAGAATGCAGTGCACCTTACATAATAATTATTGTATCTGAAATATGGAAAGCATAGGTTTTAGTAAAAGTACTTTTACTATTACAGCCCATAAATATTTGTAGGATATTTAAGACACCTATTATAGCACACAGAAATTAAAAAGGCAAATACGATTATTAGTAACAAATCTAGTTGAAACATTACAGACACAATTTAATACAGTGTATGGTAATTATATTTCAAGATATGTATATTATAGATGTAAAAGGAGAGTATACCACTTATAACATATTAAAAATTGTCCAGTTAGAATTAAATCATAAAGATAAGAGACTTCAATTCAAACAGACCATAAATGCTCAAGTGATACCTATGGTCCAAATTAAAATTGCAAGCTTATTTACCAGATAAAACTTATTTTATATTAGTTCTAGTGATCATTATAATATCCTTTATAGACCATATTAATAGATTTATAAAGCAATTGCAGAAGCAACTACAGAAGGAGATACATGTGCATGTGTTCAGGTATGCCAGGAGGAGTTGTTAGATCTGGTATCACTAAAATGTACAAAAATGCAGTATTCTCTTTGTGTAAGTCTAGAAATGCAGCCATATTAAAGCAGGCTTCACAATCTGCATGCAGTTTCAATAAATGCACTTTCAATCAGTGAAAATAACATTCAGTGAAGAATGCTGATAAGAACAGAATGTGCTGTACATTTGAGTACAAACACATCTTGTTTGTATGCTACAAGACTTGGGAGCCAAGGCTAAAGAGGTGTGTAGAACTTTACAAGGTTTTGGTATTATTAGGAAATACTTCAGATATAGTTAGTTAAGTTACTTTCATTCGGAATGATATGTGGAAAGTCATGACAGTGCAGACCTCAGAAGGCAGTACAGACACTCAAGGGAGAGTGCAGAAGTCAGGTCAAATATCCAGGATTCCAGAATATTAATGATATTATTCAGGAGGATCAGAATATATAATATGTGCAGAAACTACAGACCTAATTATTAGCACTGTTATTGGAGAAAGTACATTTTTGAGTGCAAAAGGAGAGTATAATGAGTGCAAAAACTATGGACATTAAGATTTGATTCAGATATTGTTGATATCTACCTCCACTGTACATAATAAAACATACTTAACCAAACTACAGTGTATGCATACTTTATTCTGAAAAGAAGATTTAGCCCATAAAGGAGAGAATGGCATCTGTTAAGTACAGTTCTGGGTAATTAACAGATAAAGATGTTTATTCCACTCTCATTCCAATTGTTTCCAGTTAATTCCATTATCTTACAGTGATATCAATTTTTTCAACTTATTTTTGTTCAAAATCTCTTCCTAAAGTGCAATGCTGAGAAACATTTTTGCAAGGATGTTGTTAAAGTATTAGAGCATGTATGTGCAGACTTTGATGTGTTGAACTTGGGCTGTAAAGTACCAGTGTTTATTGGTGTTCATTGGTGCTCCCTGCCAACCTTTGTACAAATAAGAACGAGAGATGCAATGTTGTGATTCTGATTGCATTTACAACATATCTATTTTATTCTAACATGTTCCACACATATGCTTCATATGTTGTATTATACCTTTCCACGTTAAGGCCTAAGCTCAGTTCAACAATGAAGTGTTGTGCTTGTCTCCCCAGTTCTCTGTTGAAGGGAAAAAAATGAAAAACTTCAACTTGGTTTGCCTTTTATTGGGCAAACAGGCTTAATGGTGATACTCAACCATCAGCACCCTGGACAGTACTTAGTGGAGAAAATCTACTTATCATCTTAGCTTTCTCTGTGGTAAAAGGTGCAAGCTCACTGAGCTAAATGGAAAAGCAGAGGTCAACTCCAGTATGGAGACCATTTTACAAAGGGTGTCAGAATGTGATTATTGTAATTAATTTTTATCATGACTTTAAAAATACATAGGAATGACCATCATAGATATGTTGCTTGGCCAAATTGCATTATTAATAGCTAATTAAATAATCTTTTATACCTACTACATATGAGATATGCTTCAATGGAAATCACAAGTTAATTGGTTGTACAATGTGGTGTAAGGCAAAAACTAATCACATTTTGCAATAACACTTGAAATGCCATTTAGCATCATATACTACAGTTACTTTTTGCCAGACCTTGTGCAAATGCTGAGTACTACAACTAGTAAAAAAGAAGGGGCTTAGACCGACACATAGGCAATGCATTCACAGGAAAGACACTTATGAAAACAGGCAGTAAGGGTTTCACCCAATGCTGGATTTGAACTGTTGTCAAGATGAAAAAATAAGTTTATAGACTTGATTGTTATCTTAAGACCCTACCAAGGAAATCCTACTTTACACATGCCAAAATTACACCTTTGAAGAGACAGTGATAACATATTCAGCCAATGAAAGATGTAACTTTTATTCTTCAGCAAAGCAATGGTGGCCTGAAAATGACACAACATGGCATTTACATCCATCACCTTAATGAATAGTCAACAGTGCAAAGTGGTGAGACAGAAGGAGTGAAGATAGAGACAGATAGACAGACTCCTATGAAAGGGTGGTGTTATGGGTCATTAATGTACATCTTTATGGTGTGTCCTCAATATTCATCTCTCATGCTCTTTATCAGTAACTCATGGCTCTGGGGGATCAAGAAGCTGTAGGAAAGACAAAACATGATGAAGACATAAGTAGAATAAGGGTGGTTTACTAAATCTTCCTTTTGGTCATAGATGTGTTGGCAAATGCTTTACTGGATAAAAGTAAGACAGACGTCACAAAACATATCATAGAAGTACAACATCACAGTAAGAAATAATGTGACATACATCTGGAATCAAACCCTTGATGCTATGGTCATGAATCTTCAAACAACTGATTTATGTCAACACTCTACAGAGAATGTCATACTTGGCTCCATCTAATAGTCAAAGAACTGTTAGAGTAACTGTTGCCAGTGATTTCCTTTACTTTGCCTTTACTCTGTATTTCAAATAGTGTAGCATGTTAACGCAACTTTGTGCAAGGATAACCAGACTACTGCAGGTAATGGCAACAACTGACCAAGTTTTGCCATAGGACATGAACAGCCATTCATTGCCACTCTGCATTGGTGCAGAATGCCAATGTCTGTGCAAATGCTGAGGAAAAAAAAGTGAAGACTTTTTTTATGGGCCATATCTGGCCATATATGTTGTGTGTGATTCTAATTTTGACCAGATTAAACATGTGAAATGGGGTTGACAGAAATGTGGTGAAATGGGGGAGACAGGCAGAGGTGAGGACACAAGGGAAAGAATATGGGAATTTGCAGGAAGGTAGTGGGAAAGAGCCATTGCTATCCACTCCTTCACAACAGAAATGTAGAAGTGTAGACAGAATTTGCTAAATTTGCACTGTCACCACACCAAGGGTCTGTAACAACAACAACAACAGAAAAATGTTGTACAGCCAATCGTACCAAATCAAGTGTATCAAGAAGGGAGAGCTATAAATGGTTCATTATTTTTTTGTGGGACAGGTGCCCAGTTTTTACTTTTTTTTACTTTCAGAATGAAAAAGAAAGAGGAATATTGGGAAAGGATCTAATGAATGTGAGGGTCAGGTAGGAAGCCAGGTGGGGAAGCAGGCACAGACATACAGGAAAAACAGACAATAATGGTGATGGACATAATAGGTTGGGGGGACAACATGACTGGGGATAGGTAGGGGACAATGTAGGTACACCAAGTAAAATCTGAGAATGTTGAGAATCTAGACCTT
The DNA here is from genome assembly GCF_019279795.1 of Protopterus annectens. Classification (NCBI taxonomy): domain Eukaryota; kingdom Metazoa; phylum Chordata; order Ceratodontiformes; family Protopteridae; genus Protopterus; species Protopterus annectens. The sequence continues at coordinate 488,696,390 of NC_056734.1, forward strand.
ACCATCAGAACTGTCATCACTGTCTCCAGTCTTAGTTTCCTGTTTCAGTGCTCAAAGTGGCATCATCTTGGAAATATGTCAAAGCACCTTTTTTATATGTCCAATTTAGGCACCAAGGCCCCTTTCTATTATACCCTCCACCATCCCTCTCAGTTCTTGGCAGGTGACAATATAATCACCTTCACTACTACTACTACTACTCCCAGAGGGTACCTGTGTATCAGCTGTTGGGGCAAAGCTACCTGCTGCAGATGGGGCACACAGGGCAGGGGTTTGGTAGGCACTGCTGACAGCTTAGGACCCTGATGTGCTGGATGTCAGTGCTGCAACCTGTGGAGGGATGGCGGGCTGATCCACATGGTCTGTCTACCAATCTGTGCTGCATGTCAGTTTTTGTAAGCAGAAATATATGACAAAATAACATTTTAAGCCATATAAAATACCCCCCAAAATAAAAAAAATAAAAATAAAAAAATGAGAGAGAAGGTTTTTGGGTGAGACAAAAAAAGAGAGAATTAGATCCATGTCATATCACATGACTATATAATTTCACAATATACGCATTTATGATTATCCAGTCTATACAACTTTGCCACATCCAGGTATGATGGGAAAGTCTTACTCTGTTGTACCATTATTCACCTGTACTGCTATGATATCATAAATCCAACTATTTATTTCAGTATTGTCATACTGTGGTTGGGTGGGTATTCGAAAGACATACATAAATTAGCGTGCCTTCGTTGAAGGTTGAACGTCGAGCTGGCACCTCTGCGTTTGTGAAAATCTACTGCCAATCATTAGCGGATCGGAGTTCCACTGTGGCGACCCCTAACCGGGAAAAGCTGAAAGACAACAACAACAACATACTGTGTACAATTACAATAGTTATTAGGCTTACAGTAAGACCTGATGCATACGTACCATGTGGCTCTCTGAGGTGAGTTAACTTCTCTTGGTGCATCTCCTTGTTCCTTGCAATGTCTTCTGCAGCAGTACAACAGAGAAGAAGAGAAAAGGTGACATGAAAGCATATCACAATACAAAAGCATATTGAATAACAGTCTTAGCTGTGCCCTGCATTTTATATTATTTAATGCTGATGGATAAGTATACTTACACAACTGAAGGATGTCAGCAGTTCTAAAGTTATCCTCTCATCAGCTAAGGAGGTCCTTCTTGTGCTGTTTCAGGTCACTATAGTGACGACAATTCTCTCCAGGGCTCCTGTGTTTTATCATTAAAGTCAGTGTACTCACACTTTCTGCCACATGGACAGTTGCACAGCCTGTGGATGTTCTCCACCCAGTACTGTCCAGAGTGCTGACATTGGCACATTGACACTAAGTCTATTTGCACTACAGAAGTCTGCTGAAATAAAATGCTTCACTTTTTTCCTTAAGCAATAACCTTGACTATGCACCACTAAGCAGGGAGCAAATGCACAAGGCAAGAAACAGAAAAAAAGCATATGAAGTTCTGATGAAAATGAGTAATAAACCTTGAGCAATAATTTCTGCATTCCTTTCACACACACAGTATGAATTTGAACCCAAGAACAACTCTGTTATGGCTCAAAAGTCAGTGCATTTACAGCTTCTGCCACAGAAGGAGATATTTATCATGTGCACATCACTATCTCATTAATAAACTGCACAGCAGTAACAACACTGTTTATGCTAATGAAGATCACATGTGCAGCAGTGACAACACTGTTTATGCTAATGGAGATCACATGTGCAGCAGTGACAACACTGTTTACGCTAATGAAGATCCCATGTGCAGCAGAGAAAACACTGTTTATGTTAATGAAGATCACATGTGTAGCAGTGACAACACTTTTTATGGTAATGAAGATAACATGTGCAGCAGTGACGACACTGTTTATGGTAATGAAGATCACATGTGCAGCGGTTACGATACTGTTTACGCTAATGAAGATCACAGAAATAAAATTGTTCATTCTTTCCTTCAGCTGTAAGCCCTGCTTGCTCTCTGCTAAACAGTGCTGAAATCACACAAGCAAAAAACTATGTATAACAATTTATATTCTACACGACAATATACAAGCTGCAAACATTCCAAGCAACATGTGGCTTCAAGATGGATTCAAACCCTATATTCTCTTTCCTGTTTCTTTAAAATCATTTCCTTTATGCTGATGACTCTACTCTGATTTGCTCAGCCACATCTCCAGTAGAGTTATGGTCAGCTACCCAGACCACCTTTAATACAATAGAAAACTGGCTTTCTGAACATTGTCTGATCCTAAATCCCAAAAAAACTAAAATGCTGTTATTTTCACCAACACGTAGATCTACTGCTTTCACCTTTACCATAAAATCAAATGATGGCACAATAATCTCCCCTGACTCATTTACAAAACTATTAGGTGTCATCATAGACAATAATCTAAAATTTGACCTACATGTTAACCAAACTATCAAACCCATCAATAAAAAACTAGGGTCACTTTACAGAATAAAAACCTTCCTAACTCCTCCAGCTAAAATTGCCATAGCTCACTCTCACCTTCTTTCAACCCTTCTGTATGCATCCCCTCTACTCTCGAATTTAAACAAGACTGTCCTTAACAAACTCTCAATTTGCTACAACCACATTGCCAGGTTTGCCACTGGGCTGCCTTTTAGGACACATCATTGCATCAATCTAAATCAGCTTGGTTGGCTTGAACTACCCAGCCTAATCCAGTATAACCAACTGATTATGGCCTATAAAATCCTCTATAATCTGGACAATACTCCTGCACTTAAAAATATTATAACCCCCTTTAATAATCCTAGACCACTGCGATCCTCTAACAAACTACTAATTCAGACTAGCAAAATTAATAACACAGCCGCTGATTCTCTCTTTGCAAACTCTGTAAGTAGATCCTGGAACTCTCTTCCAGCTGATATTACCTTACTTTCCACCTTAGGTCAATTTAAAACTAGACTCAAACAACATTTGTCACTTAACTGGCTATGTCAATGTATCAAGCCTGGCTAACTCTCTCTAGAATGTGTAAAAACCTGTTAACCAGTTTACTGTGTAATTTAATTTAATCCTGACTTGTGCTCAGGATTAACTGTAACCTGTGGAACTTGTTTAACTTGTTTACTTATGTAATCTCTGTAAATAGTCTGTTTGTAATATGTAATGCTGGTATTATGTAATGCTGTATCTGCTTACCTTTGGAGTTTTTCTCCCCGGGCCTCCGCTGAAAATGGACATGCATCCAGTCGGACTATCCCGGTCAACAAATGTAAATTAAAATAAAATAAAAATAAATTTATTCTGTGTACTTCAGTGATACTTAGTTGTGATGCAGAATGTCTCATTTTACTGCTATTTACAGTGCATTAAGAAGTTGCTGCAATATTCCGTAGGATGCGGCCTGTGACACTCTTATTACATCTCCTGTGGGTCTCTAGAATCGACCAGTAGCTAATATCCTTAATGCTACACATAACTTAGTTTCCACTGGTATAGGTTGTCCTCAATTTCCCTTGGTTCTGAGCTGGAGACAACAGAGGTTGCAGAGTTCCTGTAGTGTTTCCCTAACAGCCCTGTATCACGCTACTATTTCAATATCATGCAGTCCACTGTATGTTGCTCATGTTCTGAACACCCTTCTACTCCTTAGATGAGGTGTATCAGTAGCAACAGCAGCATATATTTGAGCCTGTTGTACATACACATGTAAGAGAGCAGCAGTAGCCCCTAACATTGCTTTTTTTTTTTCTAAGTGTGATGCTGGCTGTATTCCAATAGGGTTTGGTGTTCAGAGCCAATGGCTACACTATCTCTACACAGTTACTTTATAGCTTCCTGAATGGCTTTGCCATATTGGATTGGTTTATTTTCATGTAATTCAGCTGCTTATGCTTTCATTAGCATAGTCTGCTGTTTACCTTTTTCTGGCAGCTCTACACAACATGTAGAGCCATTTAATGAATGCAAAATAGTGTAGTATTGTGTGTGCAAAAATTATCTGTTCATGAATGTAGCCTCACATTTTCATAAGATCATAGCAATTTAAAACAATATTATTCTGGCCTATGAAGAATGAGAGCGAGCAAGTAATAGTGGGAATTTGAAAATTGCTAGTAGGATTCAATTAAATATTTTAGAGGCTAATTTACAGTGCATAAACAAATGATGTATATAAGCATGTGAAGTTTTAAATAAACGTAGCTTAAAAGTAAGTTACGTTTATGAGATGAAGGTCGTGAAGGGCAGTAGTGCATGAGGATTATGTGATTCCACAAGAAGGACATAGTGAGAAACGAGTATTCTTTTTAGGCTGTCTTCAGCATACTAGGGGACTAGGGGAGACTGTAAGTGCGAGGTATGTGAAATGAATATGTCAGGAGACAGGTGGGAACTTGTATGAGCCTTTATTGCCAATTTTGGACGGTCTTTTGATTATGGTAATTACATTTTGAATGGCGGACCTTACATTTTGAAGTTCTGGGCATTTTATTTAGAATTAATTTAGGCCTTAATAGAACCAGAGTGAAAGAGATTTTTGGAATTTAAGGAAACCAAAGTAGCCATTAAAGGTTAGAGCACAAGAGTAGGACAGTGGTTTGATCCTGAGGGTGGAACTACTGTGAAGCAATCTATTTTATTGTAAGTAGAGTTCATGTTGTTTTTTCTTTTCCTAACTTAGGCTGTCCATGACTAATATGCCATATAACATAATGAGAAGTATTAGGGATTTTTTTTATTTGTCTTTGTTAGCTGGCTAGGTAAGGTGGGCTGGTCCAGACACCCTGTTCATCCACAACTTGGGTTCCATGAACAGTGACAAAACTGTGTAGAGCAACTGTATATAAAAAGTATTCAGATTCCATGCAAAGCAAGCATAAATACAGGGATCAATACTCCATCCAGTGTATAATGGAAATTAATACTCTCATGGCCTCCTGTTACCTAAATCTGCTCTTGTTCTCCCTCCAGTTACACTATCCCCTTCCTATTTCACAAGCAGCAGTAACAACTATGCATGTAACACTAACTCTTCACATCCATGCATCGGATTATTTTTATTTTATGCACTGTATTATGAAAACATGCAAACAATGGTGTATAATATCTGTCCTTATAGATGTCAAGCAAGTTGTCTTTAAATCCTTGTAAACGTTTTATTTTTTTTTTTTATTATTTTTTTTATAAGCTTTCTCTGTCCCCATCTAACTGCTTTCTTTGCATCTATACCCACTCAAACCCAGATCCTACAATTACTGTATACACTGCTGAATGTAACTCACTTCCCGAATCCTTGGGAAGTTGACGTTTGCGGTAACTCAGTTATAGCTCATGGACAGAGGGGTCTGAATGGGGAATTATGAAAAAGGAGCCAGGAACCATCATTCTTACAGCAGCTGGTCAGTCTCTGTAGCTGTGGGAGTAACTACTGCAATGATGTCATGATGTTATTGCCACTCTCTGTATATGAAATGATGACCTGTCAGGTTCCTGAGGTTGTGCAAGTATTGGCTTTCTCCAAACCCTCCCCCTCCTGGGTAAGAGAGCTAGCTGTCAGAATTTCATCATATCCTCCCACTCAACATTACCACCATCTTGAATTTATTATCAAACTCGAGTCAGCAGCAGTGCAGATGGATGTGTCCTGCCTCTGTTCCATCAGACAGGATTAAATTCCTGTAGAATGTTAAGTGAAAAGAGACAATATCTGTTTTGTCAAATGTCCCTTTCTCACGAATTTCACACTTACTGCCTTTCTCCTTGAAAAGATAACCAATAACTCCCTAGCTTTAAATATTTTTGCCTTTGCCTGTCCTTCTTTTATGTAATGTAACATGCAAATTATTTTCAACATCAACGTACTGCATATAAGAATATCTACATAAATGACAAAAGTTTACTCTACCTTAAACCAACACATCTTTTCTCTTGCTCACCACTAATAAAAGCACTTAAATTAACACATATTCATTGTACATATTGACAGTAATTAGTCATGATTAGGTGGCACCTAGTATATTAATAAAATGTACAGTTTCAGAGGTTAAATTAATACTAAAAAACACCTATTATAGAAGCCAGTAATACTTAACTTACATTACATACCCTTCCTTGTGTTTACCCACCACTCCACTGGTGTAGTGCCTGTATGTCATAAATTATAACATTTTTTAAGAAATCAGCTAGAGTCTGTAAGGTAATATTTAACTTCGGGGGCCAGTCTTAGGCAAGTTTTCATTCATAACCCCCCTTCATGATCTGCCATTTTACCTCATCCTAGACAAGCCTCACAGTGAAGTGCAGAACATGACAAACGGAGGCAACTTAAATTTCAGATTCCATGCAAAGCAAGCATAAATACAGGGATCAATACTCCATCCAGTGTATAATGGAAATTAATACTCTCATGGCCTCCTGTTACCTAAATCTGCTCTTGTTCTCCCTCCAGTTACACTATCCCCTTCCTATTTCACAAGCAGCAGTAACAACTATGCATGTAACACTAACTCTTCACATCCATGCACAGGATTATTTTTATTTTATGTTCTGTATTATGAAAACATGCAAACAATGGTGTATAATATCTGTCCTTATAGATGTCAAGCAAGTTGTCTTTAAATCCTTGTAAACGTTTTATTTTTTTTTTTTATTATTTTTTTATAAGCTTTCTCTGTCCCCATCTAACTGCTTTCTTTGCATCTATACCCACTCAAACCCACATCCTACAATTACTGTATACACTGCTGAATGTAACTCACTTCCCGAATCCTTGGGAAGTTGACGTTTGCGGTAACTCAGTTATAGCTCATGGACAGAACGGTCTGAATGGGGAATTATGAAAAAGGAGCCAGGAACCATCATTCTTACAGCAGCTGGTCAGTCTCTGTAGCTGTGGGAGTAACTACTGCAATGATGTCATGATGTTATTGCCACTCTCTGTATATGAAATGATGACCTGTCAGGTTCCTGGTCTCCATCAGAGGCTGTGCAGGTATTGGCTTTCTCCAAACCCTCCCCCTCCCAGGTAAGAGAGCTAGCTGTCAGAATTTCATCATATCCTCCCAGTCAACATTACCACCATCTTGAATTTATTATCAAACTGGAGTCAGCAGCAGTGCAGATGGATGTGTCCTGCCTCTGTTCCATCAGACAGGATTAAATTCCTGTAGAATGTTAAGTGAAAAGAGACAATATCTGTTTTGTCAAATGTCCCTTTCTCACGAATTTCACACTTACTGCCTCTCTCCTTGAAAAGATAACCAATAACTCCCTAGCTTTAAATATTTTTGCCTTTGCCTGTCCTTCTTTTATGTAATGTAACATGCAAATTATTTTCAACATCAACGTGCTGCATATAAGAATATCTACATAACTGACAAAAGTTTACTCTACCTTAAACCAACACATCTTTTATCTTGCTCACCACTAATAAAAGCACTTAAATTAACACACATTCATTGTACATATTGACAGTAATTAGTCATGATTAGGTGGCACCTAGTATATTAATAAAATGTACAGTTTCAGAGGTTAAATTAATACTAATAAAACACCTATTATAGAAGCCAGTAATACTTAACTTACATTACATACCCTTCCTTGTGTTTACCCACCACTCCACTGGTGTAGTGCCTGTATGTCATAAATTATAACATTTTTTAAGAAATCAGCTAGAGTCTGTAAGGTAATATTTAACTTCAAGGGCCAGTCTTAGGCAAGTTTTCATTCATAACCCCCCTTCATGATCTGCCATTTTACCTCATCCTAGACAAGCCTCACAGTGAAGTGCAGCCAGACAATGACTCACAGGAAACCTGTACTCTTTTTGACTGTTCCTGAGCTGAAATGTTGCTGGAAATAACTCCTATTCTTTGCTTCCACTATTAACTGAAGAGTCTCATAGGTGGGGGTTGGGGGCAGACACGTACATCATTAGATCAAACCCCTTTCTGTACTCTCCCAACCTCTCCTTGAACTCTATTATTTAAAAATACTAACTGCATGATTGCACAGCCTTGAAAAACAAAACTCAAAAACTCTGAATCACAAGTAGCGCATTAATAAAAAACATGTTTACAAGAGACTCTGAGTGTAAAATGACAGTAATGTGTTTATGTCAGAGAACCAAGTAGTGTTCAAACCTTGCTCAGTTTATGCTTGAACAAGATATAGAAGCGTTACCCAATCATCTTTGCTTTTATCATTCACCTCCCTCTGACTGGTCTGTGATGTCCTTTTCCGTCTGTTAATGTCAGCTTGTTCTGTCTCTTATTGTCTGGGATATCACCCAAGCTGTTGACACACCCCATGATCTCTGGCTTGAATCTCATCCTGTAAATGAGGACTCTATCTCAGAATTTTTCTTTATTTTGCTGTTTGGCCTTGTTGTCTTTTCTTACATATTTTCAATTTTCAGTGCTTCCTGGCTGTCCAAATTAAATGTATTTGGGGTATTGGAGTACACTGCCTTAACTCTTTCAGTGGAGTGCTGCATTCTTTGCAATATGGAGCTGTTAGCAGTTGAGCAGCCTTCATATCCATCGATGCTTATGAGCATCCACTTTCTCTACTAACTTCTTTCTGCAAACAGATTTGTCCTCCGCTGTACCTCTATTCCTTCAAAATAACTCTGTAGCAGTGCACCTTCAAAACAACTAGGTATATTAGTTTTGCATCCCACCTCCCTTCCTCTCTCTTAATGTGCTATATTGTGTTTAGGAATATTGTCTTTGACTCACAGCTCACCTTGTGATTCTCTGTCACCAGGTCATGATTTTTATTGTGCGCATCATTAGTAGCCAGGGTCTCTCATGGTAACTGTGAAATTTTGTAACCTGGTGTCTCAGTCATTGTGGAGCCATGGATGGGTACTCTACCTTATATGCTCTCAGCCAATCCATATGCCCATATCATTTTGCTTCCTGATAAACCACTGAGTTAGAAACTTCATAAAGGCTGATTTTGTGAATTAACTCTTCATGATTTATTCTCCAGATCTTCTTTGTCTTTCAGTTGACTGAACCGTCCCCAGTTTCTAATTTTACTGGATAGCCATCTTTCTACTGTACTGATCTTAGTCCTTACTTAAAGTGCTACTGCTTTAAGTGTTTCACCTCCATATACAGGTAAACCAGGTTGTACTTTAAACTTATGAATAGCAATTCACCGATAAGGTAACAGTAGGGGCACCTATTTTCTGATTGTGGATTCCTAAGTTCTTCTCTAGGAGCCAGAAATTATTACAGGCAGCAGGTACAGCTTAAGGGATAGGTCACATGAGATCCTCCATGGATTTCTACATTTCCTGTGGAATAGTTATCTTTCAAATTCTTCATATTGATCACTGCTGCAGTAGCCTTAACTATATGGGTTACATCCTGGCAAGGATATAACAGCCGGCCAGCTTCCAAAGCTTCAGGGCACCTTCCACATGCCCATATTGTCAAACAGCTTGAGCTGAGCTGACTAAAAGACATGTCTGGGCACAGAGCCCTTCAGGGCATTACTGCTGCCAAAGAGTATGCTCCTCTGAGGTTTTTGAGGATTGACTGTCAGCTTGTGCTTTTCCTAGCTGGGCAGATAAGTTCCCTTTGGGGAACCCCCCCCCCCTTCCATTTTCTTATTTTTTACAGATGTTGTATTACTTTTCTCTTCAGGAAAGTTATTTTAAAGCTAGAAGTGTTGTGTTTTAATGAATTGTCTCAAGACTGTAGCAAATTTTTAAATGGAGCACTCATTGTTACTGTCAGTTTTAAAGTAGTGTTATCTAACTGATAAACTATTTTCTGTGGAGAAATTGTGTTTATTTTAATGCTGTGGGGCTGCTATAGTGCTTGAAAGAGATTTTTGTTGTTTTTTCTGTCAAAAAAGTAATGTTTGTGGACGGCTAGTTTTACTTGCATTGTTGCCCCCCACCCCCCCCAGGATAGAGGCACCATTTTCAGCTTGACCATGGAAAAGATTGTCACTCCCATGGTATTTCATTCTTACAGCCACAAAAAGAAAAAGTTAAACAGTCTTTGCCGCCGCAGCAGGCTAGCAATTTGCCTGAACTGCAGGTGGGTGACTCTGCTGTGGCCATTTGTTGTACCTCAGACCACTCATCTTTTACCCCGGATCCTCTGGTGTAGCACCTACAGCCACTATAGACTGGGGGTTAGCCACTTCCTCCAAGGCTGTTGGGGTATTCTTATTGGGTAAGGGAGAACCACTCTTGTCAGTCCTGGGAGAGGGAACAGAAAAGGTTTTTCTGTTGTGTCTGAATGCTGCATCTATCCCTGGGGAAGCAGTGGCTGCCATTAGTAACATGGTTATCCCCATTTTCCTATCAAAAAGAAACAGAAACCCAAGCATGTATCTGCTCCTCCTCAAATTTCTTTGGATATGAGTAGTTTACTGGGACTGGCTCAGGGTTTGAGTTAGGCTATTGATCCTTCTTCTGGAAAAAAAGAAAGACAGATGCCTTCTTTCCTGATGAGATTGAAGATTCTGAATCTGAACGGGAAGATGCAGGGACAGATTCAGAGTTTTATGCTCAGATTTCTGATTCTTCCTGTGGGAGTTTCTCTTTCTCTGAGACTATTGCTGGAATAGCCCAGTATTTTCAGTGGGAGAACAGTGAGGTTTCTCAGTCCCTCAGAAAATACTATTACAGGAGGATGTTCCAGAATCTACACCTATTTCACCTATCCTGTCTACTTTAGAGGATGTGTGTCTTACTGCCTGCAGTATTCCTGATGGACAGACAGATGTCCTTAAAAAGGCAGATAGGATGTATAAAGTTCCTCAGTCTTTTACATTTGTATACTCTATTCCCAAACCTGACCCAGCAGCTATAGCCTTAGTTGACTCCTCTGCTGTTAATTACTTAGTTAATCCCAGTCCTACTCTTTTTAATAAGGATGGGGGAATTATTGATAGGTATGGGAAAATGTGGATACTTCTGTAACTTTGAATTTCAGAATTTTAAATTGTCAGGCTCATATATTAAAGATTATTCTGACATTATGAAAGTATGAGGAATGTTTTCTACAGTTTCTTCTTGTGAGGAAAAATCTGCTTTAAATAACTTTGTTTCTTCTATTGCAAATGTCACCACTCATTGTTTGCAGTGTGTGTATGACTCTTTTGGTGCTTCTTCCAGGGCTATGGCCACTGGTATGGTTTTAAGGAAGCTTGCTTGGCTGCATTCTCAGAACCCTCCAGATGATGTTAAAAATGATATTTTAAATTCTCCCTCAGACAGAGAAGTAGTGTTTGGCCACTCTACTGCAGAGGTGATCAAAATGTGTGATGAAAGGGATAAGCTGATCTAGGGAATCTCTAAGATTTTTCAGCCCTCCTTTTCCTTATTGTCCAAGGGATTTTCTTTCTCCTCATCCAATTTTTGGCAAAAAAGAGAAAAAAAAGTCTCAACAGAATTCAGGCAAACAGATGTTTAAGAAAAAGAGGCAAGGAGTTCCAAAAAGAAGTATCAAACCTCCCAAAGCCCAAGGACACTCCAACAAGTCTGAAAGACTACTCAGGAGACTTTGTGACCCCCTTCCCACCCTGGCCATCTTTCTCTTCCAGAAAGTCTGAATCTCTGTTTTTCTCTTTGGCAACAGATTGTTTCAGACAAATGGGATCTGAAAATCATTCATGAAGGTTACAGATGGCAGTGGAAGGAGATTCCTCCTTTCCAGAGGGGTCATTCCTCATCATGTGGACCAGACTGCTTTGTTTTGCCCTGTTCTTTATCACACGTGGTCCCAAAGAGTGATTGAACCAGTTCTTCCTTCTGAGGTGGGGAAGGGGTTTTATTCAAGGATGTTCCTTGTTCCAAAGAAAGAAAATACTTGGAGACCAGTTCTGGATCTTTCTTTCCTAAACCTATTTGTGATAGTACTCAAATTCAAAATTATGTCACTTCACAACCTGTTGTCTCATCTCCATCTTTTAGGTTTCTTGGTAACACTGGATTTAAAAGATGCTTATCATCACATTCCAATTCATCCAGGCTTCAGGTGTTTCTTAAGGCCTTGTGAGTCTGGATCACATTATCAGTTCTCTGCCTTACCCTTTGGATTATCTACTTCATCAAGAGTATTTACAAAGTGTCTACCTCCAGTTATTTTTCATTACAGGCTACAGGGTATCCACATTTTTCCATATTTAGACAACTTGCTTATCTTTGAAGAGCCTTTTTCAAAATGTCAAGAATCTCTGTCTTGGGTGAAAGATCTCTTGTACAAGCTGGACCCTCAAGAGAACATTCAAAATTCTTTCTTGTTCCCACTCAGGATTGTTTTTCTGGGATGTCATCTCGACACCTCAGTTCAAAGAACCTTTCTTCCACAGGAAAAAAAATAGATCTTTATTTAGATCTAGTTCTAAGTTTTTCACTCAGACTTCAGTCACCATGATGGAATACATCAGGATTTTGGGTCTCATTAAAACTGTGATTCGTATGATACCCCTGGCAAAACTCCATATGAGAAAAGATAAAGTGGCATCTGAATTGTGTATGTTCCCAGCATCAACATCTTTTATCTTTTCAGAATCCAGTACTGGGATTTGTCAGAAAAGAAATCAGTTGGTAGAGACAACAGATATGATTAAATCAAGGTCTCCTCTTCTCCCTCCCTGCTCCAAAGCAGTTAGTCACTACAGATGGTGCAGACTTTGCTTGGGGAACAGTTTCAGGAGGGATAAAGGTACACCAAGGAAAGACACAAGCACATATATATCTAGGTGGTGCTTGCCCTGATGTTTCAGGAGGGATAAAGGTACAACAAGGAAAGACACAAGCACATATATATCTAGGTGGTGCTTGCCCTGATGTTTCAGGAGGGATAAAGGTACACCAACGAAAGACACAAGCGCATATATATTTAGGTGGTGCTTGCCATGATCAATCCACTCAGTTCTCCGAATCATCTTTGGTCCTCAATACCTCTTTAAAGTAGTTACAGACAATACCACAGTGATGTGGTACATCAACAGGCAAGGGGGAACCACGTCATACCCCCTTTGCAGACTAGCCATGTTAGATTGGGATATAGCTTCACAGCACAATCTCACTCTACAGGTATCCTACATTCTGTCAGAGCAAAACTGTGTGGCAGACAAACTAAGCAGGACCAGGGCAGATTCTCACTAATGGAAACTAGATCTGAGGGTCTTCCCAGGTTTGATCCATCTGAGAGGAGTTCCTCAAGTAGCCCTCCTTGCCTCCTCTCTGAACAATCAATTGTCAACATTTTGTTTCAGGACTCCATGCAAAAAGGCCTGGAAGACAGATGCCTTTTCTTTTGTTTGGACAGGAATGTTCTGGTATGCCTTTCCACCCTTTCCACTAATATCCAGGATACTTCAAAAGATTCAGAAAGAATCCCCAAAGATCATTGTAGTGACTCACTTCTGACCCAGGCAACCATGGTTCTTCCATTTTTTGGAGATGGTCAGGGACATTTACCACAAGCTTCCTCAGAGAATGAATCTACTCACACAACATCAGGGTGTTTGATACACCTCATCGATCAACTTCTATTGACTGCCTGAATGATAAAGTCTTAATTTCTTTTGGGTATCTGTTTTCTGAGGATGCACATCAAGTCTTAATGGAGGCAAGAAACCCCACTACTAGAAAAACATATTAGCAAATGGAAAATGTTTTCTAATTGGTGCTAACAACATAATCAGCACCCATTCATAGCTAATTGTTCTCTGGTTTTACATTATTTGTGTAAGTTACTATCCTATGGCCTTTCTTATTCTTCTGTCAAGGTTCATTTACTGGCCATTTAAGCATGTCTGCCCATGGCTCCTCCTCTTTCAAGGCAGTCATATATCAAAATGTTCTTGAAAGGGGTTTTGTATAAGAGGCCTCCATGTAAACCGGCGGCCCTTCCTTGGGATCTTAATTTTGTGTAAGAGAAACTAACACTTGGTCCATTTGAACCAGCTAATCTGGCTGACTTGAGGTTCTTAACATGGAAAACAGTTTTATTGATTGCTCTCATCTCTGTAAGAAAGGTACCTGATTTGCAAGCTCTTATGGTGAGTCAACCCTACCTCATTTTCCACAAGGAAAGGGTTTCTTTGAGAACAAATGTTAATTTCTTGTAATGGTAAGAAAAAGGGACAACTGGTGTCAAAACACACTATTTTCAAATGGTTGTCTGAGGCAATAGCCTTAACAATCATTTAGAAATAGTCTGTTACCTTTTGTTATACTCACCATGACAAATTTAGTCCAGGCAGGGTCAAGGCCTACTCAACAAGGACCGTGGCTTCTTCTATGGCTTTTTGGAAAGGGTTGAATTCTAGAAGCATTCTAGAAGCTGCTTCTTGGTCCCCTGTACATACTTTTACAAAGCACTATAAACCAAATTCCTTCTCTATGTAAGGAAATTCCATACTACTGTGCCTGCTGTGGGCCAGGAATAAGAGCAGCTCTACTAGTAGTGAAATGGTATTTAGCTAGACTTCTGATGTCACCAGTTTTACCACACATAGACAGTGAGAAAGACAGGAAGATAACTTTCTGGTACTGGACCTGTACATGAAAATGATGGTATACATCAGTATCTCTACAAGTCTTTCCAGATATAAATGACGCACATTCAGAACTTATCAATACAACAGACATTCTAAATGTTATGTTGAGGGTGATATCCTGTGATGTAGAGACTGAAATTCTTTCTTCTAGTGCCACCATCTTTTTAGATACCCAAAGTAAAAATTTTCTTGCTGAAAAGTAAGATTTCTACAGACACACTTCCAAGCAGTGGAAAAAACTTATTTTTATTTTATTTCCAAAACAGTGAGTTGACCTTGCAGCAGTCAATTTGGAAAGAACAATTATAGACTGTAAATTAAACACCTTCTAAACAAACCCACAAGAAAATCTAGCATATGTAGTTCCATTTTCATCAATATAGTTATGAGTTTGTATCATTATGAAAACTTACCATCTTTAACTAGAAGCAACTATAACAGTACATACTTTAAGTATGCTTAATTGTAATAAATTTAAAGCTCATTTTTTTCATATTTTTGTAGCCATGACTTAGCCTTCCTCCTCAGCTGGCCTTTGCAATATTTGTGTCACTCTTTTTGGGTGAGTTGTTTCCTTAATACCACAAGGTCCAAATGAGTGACTGGTGTCTTGCTGGTACATTTTTTAAGGGGAGTAGTCATTTTTTTTTATTTATGTATTAACTTCCTATGAATGCATGTTTGCACTTGAAGCCATACTTCCATGAGAATACTCATTTCAAGTTTCTCTCTCCCTAAGCAGCCACATGTAGACTTCCTTATTTTCCACTGGGAACCACAGTAGTGGCAGGTAAGGCCACATACTCTCCCTACTCCAATATTGAACTGCTGACTTTCGGAATTTCACATTGCCATTGGGGCCACACCTCCAAAATTAAAGATTTAGCTTTCTGAGTCTCATTCTAATCCCCTGGCCAACTTTCCAGTGACTGGAAGTTAGCCACACCTAGGTCAGCAGTGGAGAAAATAGATGTCCAGCATCTGTGTCAGTGGGCCAGCATAACATTAAGGATGAAAGTTTTTAACAGAATGACTGTTATGGAAATGAGGCACTTCAACAGCACTAAGATGTGAATAAGAGACCATGACATAAAGGACTAAGAGACAGAACCAACATGAGGAAAACAAGCAACAGAAATTTTTTACAGACCTTCTAAATGGTTTGCAGCAGGGAAAGTCTATTCAGTTTCTGCTTCTGAATAAAAGTACAGATAAAAATTAGAACATGAAGTTTCTTTTCTGAGGGTCATACATTGACTTTGCACCCTGACCATCTTACTTTATAAAATCAACTGTGTGGTTACCAAACTGGTGGAAAATGTTTTTTCTCCCTACAGTGGTCTCAAGTTTAACAAAGTATATGTATATTATTGGCCAAATGGCCATTGGCAGAATATCCTACTACCACAGCCATGTAAGAATCAAGCAATAGGCCAGAAAATAGCTCCTAATTGGAAACATCTCAAAGAATCTGTAACCATTATTGAGATTAGCAACTCTGCTTACAAGGAGAAAAATAAAAAAAAATGTTATTGAAAACTGGTATATAAACAATTCCAGGGTTGCTGATCCACCTGGTAAAAAATGACTTTTTTATTTATTCAATATGGTGCATTTCCAAACCAACTCTTATCCAGTGTCTGCTGTTCAACTGTGTTGTGATCATTGGCTGTATTCAGACCTTCTTCACTTCTGCTGTTCCCATAAATCTGGCTTTCCTACAGAAAGAAGTCAATCTTTGGGAGCAGTAGAGCTCAGGGGCTGATGCCGTATTAGCAATTTGACATTGATTCAGTTAGGCCTTTGGTTCAGAGATTTATAGGTGTGTAGTAGGTTAATGACCACTGGGGCCTTTATAAGTCTAGCCAAGTGTCCTAATTGTATCCAGCATGTTTATGTGTCTTTAATGTTATTTTATGGGGTATATGTAAGTTAGGGCATGAATTACAGATTGTTTCTGTCCATTAGAGATATAGGTACTAGATCTGAGTTGTATTTCCGATTTCCCATCCACTGGTCCAGTTTTATCTTGAATAGGGTTAGGGAAGACTTCTGCTTCACATCGATGGGAAGCGTGTTCCAGAGAAGAGAATAATCTGCGACACATACCTGTCCCTCCAATGTGTCCTGTGTACACTGTACGCAAAGTTTAAATCCCTAGAGCAAGACATTCTGATTCTATCCATTTTGAGGATATGCAAGAGGTCCATTAGAGTAGGATCCAAAAGTGCCTTTTATCCAGACATAGATTGCCTCTCAGTAGTCTGTAGGAAACAGCGCATAAAAGCAGGGCTTTCAGATGATCTACATTGGACATGCTGTTTACCCTGTGTATTCTTTTTGTGAGGAACCTCTGTGGATGTTCCATTTGTTCCATGTCTCTGGTTAGGTACATACTGATGGGGGCATTTTTGTCAATGATGGGTCTGATGCAGGAAGAATACAGTAGAGTGGTGACTTCATTAGACATAGATGCCATGCCCTTGCTTATAAGTTGAACAACACAGAATAATTTCCTTAGTATCTTAGTCACGTATTGGTTGAAAGCTAGGTTACTATCTATGTATGTACCCAAATCCCTGACTACTGGTTCTACTGTTAGAGGTGTGTTATCAATGAGGTAAATTCTTAAGGTGTCTGACTTCCAAAAGGGTACCATTACGCATCCCTTGGCATTGATTTTAAGCTGCGGCTTTGGCACTAGTCATTTGTCTGTTAGCCCTTCCTGCAGGATGTTAGTGACTTGGGGAGATTCTGTAACTGCTTCTAGTTTGAAATCATGTGCAAACATGGTCTGCTAGATGCCCTTGACATTGATATTGACTTTGGACAAGTCGATGCTAAAAAGGAGAAGACCCAGCATAGAGCCCTGAAGGACTCCTCTAGTGACCAGCCTCTTAGCAGAGGTGGTGTCCCCTATCCAAACTTCCTGGGTCCTATCTGAAAGTCAGCTGGCTATCCATTGTGTTCACAGGGGTTTATGCCTATATCCATGAATTTGTTTACAATGTTTGAGAGGGGTATAGTATTAAATGTCTTAGCCAGTTTAAGGTAGGGAGTATGCACCATTTTGTACTCATTCATTGTCTTTGTTATTTGACAAAGTAGTCCACCAGGTTGAGTATGCATGATCTGCCCTTGACAAATCCATATTGGGTTGGATCCAGTGTCTGAAGGTTTTATATATCCTTATTAATCATTTCCATTACTATTCTTTCCATGACTTTGCATATGAGACTAGTCCGACTAATGGGTCTTGCTTTCCTGATGTCTGTTGATGACCTGCCCTTATGTAGAGGGATGAGCATTTCAGTTTTCCATTCACAGGCACAAAGCATGTCTGATGACTACAGTGAGTCCAGTTGTCTTAATAGATCATGACATTTTGGGGACCATCAGTGCTTTTTAGCCATGGGAAACACATCCAGAATCTGCTCCCTAGTGATAACTGGAGAGGGGTGTTGTTGTTTAATGGCATTTCCTGGGAAGTGGCGGGGGAGAGAGGGGGTAAAACTGGAGCTGAATTTGCTGGCTAGCAGATTTGCTATATGTAGATGGCTCCATTTACAATCAGTTCTGCACACTGCTATGTGCTGGCTTTGAGGTTTTGGACATAGCTAAAGAAAGCCTTGTGGTTATCCTTTCATGGGAGGCTATCTTTAGCTCACATTTATCTTTAGTAGACTTCATTTGCTCTCTTAGTTGTCTGTGTAGACTGATGTGAGTGTTTTTATCATGTTGGGCATAGCACTTCACAATCTTGGCTACGGCAGTTTTTCTTTTGTTGCACAGCCTTTTTATGTTTGGATCCCACCAGGGTGGTTTGTTTTTTCAGTTAGTTCTGGGCTTATTTCTGGTAGGCACAGCTGCTTGTATACATTGATTGACATGGCTGCACACAGTTTCTATGAACAATTCCAGATAGGCAGCTGTGTTTGTAGGGTTTGGTGGGGACTTGAAATTTTGACAGGTTATCACTTAGTAGCAGGAAGTTTCCCTTAAAATAGTCCCTAAATGTTAGAAGGTTAGCCAGAGTTTGGGTGTAAGAATGGAAAAGGAGTGGTCAGTGTAATGCAGCTTGGTTTGAGGAATCTGAAGTAAGGGAATTAATTGGGAGATGCTGTGGAGGATGTAGGGAGTGGTAGCATTATGTCAGCAACAGGCTGGAAGGCACCTGGTTGAAGTAGTTTGAAAAGAGGACAATCTAGGAGTTGTTTGACTCTAAGGGTGACTGGGAATCATCTGGCTTTGGAGATGGTGGTGCAGTGATGTTCCTAAGGGAGGAGTTGGAAACAGCAGATTTTGTTTTCAATTAATTGTAGAATGGATGAATCATTTTTTAGAGGCTGTGTCTATGATAGGGAGCTTGTATTTATTTGGGCTAGGAGGACTCCTTTGCCAATTAAAGCTCTAGCTGGTCAGGAGAGAAAAGGTTATATTTTCCAGGATCAGAATAAAAAATAGTTGATCTTTTTCCTGGAGTTTTCAGTGTGGTTAGGAAGCAAAGTTCCTGTTCCAGTCGTAAACATATGCATTTAAAGGATGTGGTTGTTTCTGTTGGGGTACCACTGAGATTTGTGATGTTGAGATTTTTCTGTGTTTTTTGTCAGCTTTTTTGAGGTTCCAAAAGTACCTTTTACTTGGAGGGGCTTAAGAGTAGCTTATGGTTATTTAGCTAAGAATTAAGGGAGTGGAGGTCAGATTAAAGCTAGGTTCGGACAGCTGAATGAGTGGGACCATTTCATCATCTTAAAGAGTGATAGGAAAGCTAGAAAGATTTAAGGATAGTTTGTTAATAAAGACTGAAAACAACAGGGGGGTAAGTTTGGAACTCTGGGGCGCTCCATAAGTAAGAGGTGCCAGAGGTGATAGGGATGAGACAAGTTTGACTCTTAAATACCTATTTGTTAAAACAATCAATAACCAAGATGTGGATAGGTTTAGCAGAAAATATACATACTTACTGACCATTATGTCTCTGAATTAAACCTAAATGCACATAAAAACTACACCGCATAGTTACATGTTCATCTTCAAGTGCAAGTTTGTTTAACGCCTCTTTCCTTTGCACTATAACAAACACTAAACAAGTAAAACAATAAATGACCAAGAGCAGCAAGTACTAAAATAAGGCATATTATCACAGATAGCTAAGTTTAAATGAAATAGATTCACATCCATTAAATGTACCTTAATGACATACAACTTTTAAAATATTCAATTGTAAATAGTTGTTTTATTGTTAATGGTAATGGACTTTTGTTGACACTGAACTACTTTATAAAATTTGCTGTTAATGAATCAGTGCTAATTGATTGAAAGCCATATAACCCAAGAACTTAGTCACCCAATTAGATTCCAGTTTGTGATATATATATATATATATATATATATATATATATATATATATATATATATATATATATATATATATATAACACTTCCCAATGTTGTGTTGTGTCTTTCGGCTTTTCCCAGTTAGGGGTCACCACAGCGGAACTCCAGTCCGCTAATGATTGGTAGATGATTTTTACGTGCCGAGTTACCAGCCCTGATGCACAACTTTCTACAAAGGTACGCCCATTCACACATCTCCATGCAGAAGACGCTCTAGCTGAGAATCAAACCAGACAGCATCCTACTGTGAGGCAACAGCACTACCGTAGCACCACCACCGCAAAATACTTACTGGACTCTAGAAAAACAAGTCTTCTGGCAAGAGTAGTTGTTTAACAGCTGAACATTTTAAGTACACAGAATGTATAGACTTGCTTGGGCTTTTCCTACAATGGCTCCAGGCCTCCACATGGAGGCTGGCCTTATCATTTGAAAAATACTGGCCTACAGCACTGTCTTTTACAAGACAGTATTATAGCTTTGGTTGTTGCCCTTTGGAAAAGGCTAGTATAGGCAGCTTTAACTTGGAATGTGAAATACAGATCACAGTTGAAAGGCTAAGTCCATTAATTCAACAACTCTAACATAAAACATGCTGTCCTAATACTACACAGACAGGTTGATGAGTCTACAGTATAAGGTACATTGCAGGTGATATAATGCAGTAGAAGCTCTAACATTTCCAGCTGGCTCAGATAATTTGTGGAAAATAATCTACATAAATAGAGTTGACTGATGTCTCCATGAACACAATTATTTAAAATGGCCCTTGAAAGAAAAGAGAAAAGACTGCTGAACATCTCGTTTAAGTGGGGGTCTAAAATATACGCCCCATGAATGCATGTAAGGAGAGACTGCTAGCTGCCACAATCTAATAAAACGTAGTCTTTGATTACCTTGACAATGGGAAGAGGGCTGTTCTTCTGGTGTAATGACTTTGCACTAAAGTCTTTTGCCAAGTTGTATTTGACCAGCTCTGCAATTGCAAACATGCAATGCAATGGAAGGTATTATAGCTGAACTAATAAACAATGAGATAAGGTGAGCTTATATATCCTTAAAAACACACCAGTTTAGCTTTGTAAAAGGCAGATCATGCCTGCTGAATTTGGTTGTTTTTTTTTTTTTAGTGGTTACTGAAACCATGGATAAGGGGTATACAGTACACACTGCTTAGCCAGACCCTGACCAATGCTTTTGACACTATCTTCCAAGCTAGGATTATTGACAAACTCTACTAACTCAGCATTAGCCCATACATAGTTGTCTGGATAGATAAATCACTGTCTTACAAAACTTATACCGTTAAGGTTGGGGATATTTGCTTAAGATAGAAAAAAATACCACCAGTGATATCCTGCAGGGCTCTGTCCTGGTTCCCTCCTCTTCTTTTTATATATGTCTCTAACATAAAAGTTGATATCAAGGAACTACGGCTATCCATGTTTACTGATGACTGCAGACTGGGGTGGTTATCAAATTCCATTCCAATACTCAAATTTTCCAGCAAAGGCTGGACCAAACAAATGTGTGGTGTATTAATTATTAGCTTACCTTCAACATCAAGACGTGCAGCATAGTTTCTTTTTGAAAATCATGCATTAATACTGTTTACTATATACATAACATTATAGACCTATTTCACCCTTATCAGGCCAGTCACTGAATATAATGCACCCTTCAGTGTGTACTTCACTAAGTCCCTAAACTAGCTTAAGAGACCTCAATGCTTCCTCAATAAAAGCATCTCTGATCTCAGTACCCTTTGTCCCTGTGGCAGAATAAAAGCCCTGTTCCTCTACTCACCATCATACAGACTCCTGAGGAGTGATCTTTGCTTAGTATTCCATGCTATAAATGATACAGCACTCACTGAACTCCCTCGCCTAAACAAAACCAGGGGTACAGCAAATACCTACTCTGGAGACCTAAACCACATCAAAAATATCAGACGTTGTTACACATGCCTATCTCGATTATCTCCCATTTCTGAAATAGGCTGCTCTTACCTTTTAAGCAGACTACTTAATAATGACCTTTAAATCAGTCTAGATAACTGGATGGGTGATCACAATTTTTCACAAGGGATGTGTGGAAAAAGTCTTCTTAATGAGGGACATTGCCAGTCTCCCACCAGTACTAGATGATTGACTAAGCTTTCCAATGGTCTTCTTGGCTATAAACTTAGAACTTATGAAACTGTGTATTCAAAAACAAATACTGCTGGTGCACTGATCAAAATGCTAGTCATAATTCTGAAAAAGCAGTTTAATGTCTACTGAGAATATGCAAACTGAACATCAGTTGTTATTCAAGTGCATAAACATGTGACAGTTTAACATGCAAAACTTCATTTTTATTTCTTTTAGCTTTGGTTTTAACATACCATATCAACAAATGTAGGCAGCAAAAAAACCCAAAACAAACAAACAAAAAACAAACAAACAAACAAACGAACAAAAAAATAAGAGCTTTGATCTCTTAAATCTAATAAGTGTGTGTGTGTGTGTGTGTGTGTGTGTGTGTGTGTGTGTGTGTGTGTGTGTGTGTGTGTGTGTGTGTAATGTATGAGGGGCAACAGCCATGGCAGTCTTGACTCACTATGACAATAATGAAGGGGGATGTTAAAGATTATATAGACCTATTAATATATTCTGACTGTGACCTTTCCCTCTCTGGAAATCCCAGGAATAAAGAATGTTGAAATAGCAAACATTTTTACATATTCTCCAGGATTTTTGTTTTCTTTCCAAGGTCACTCATCATAATGATAGGCTTTACACTTCCTTAGAGTGACTAGAAGTACATTATTTTGCAGCTGCATACATTTTATTTTCTAAAAATAAGTATGGCCTAGCAATCAAATAAGATGAATCTGATGTTAGGGTATTTCCAGATGTTAATCATGTCTGGACCAAAATTAATTTTTTCCATTGTTGCTATTGCTTGAGGAATTGTAGCCTAAGCCAATTAAGTCACATTGTCAAATGTGGGAAGGTTTCCATAATGTTTCTTAACATTATTCCAAACATTGATAGCATGGGTATTTCTGCTGGGTTACGTATGATATTTTAGTCTTTGAAAGTGTTATTTCTATAGATGTGTTTTTCATATTAGATGACAATGGAAGATCAAATGACAAAGAAGGCACATCACAGGAAAAGAAGCACAGTGATTTAACATTACAGATGGGAGGTAGCCATTTACATCTGCTTTGAACATTTTTGGAGACCCCAGTTCCATTGTCTGTATGTAGCCTCTGTATTGAACAAGTCTCCACTTCAGAGGAGGCTGGCCTGTTAGCAAGGGAAATAATTGCACTGAAGGAAGAAACTTCTGGAAGACAGCTTGTTAGATCTTTAAGTATAGATGAAAGGAAATACACAAAATATCCAGGTAAAATATAACAATTCTAAAATTAAGATGATAAAAAAGTATAGAAATGGAGGCATAAGGAAAAATATTTTGTATTCTAAAAATAGTACATATATATATATATATATATATATATATATATATATATATTTTTTTTTTTTTGAAAGAAGTTATAAGGATATTTGTTTTAGGCTCAAGACCACAGACTAGGAACTCCCAAGAAATGAAATTTGACTACATGGCTTCACTGAAATATATGAATGAATACGCTTTGCCTGCCATGTAGACTGAGTTCCATTCTGAGTAAAATTTGAAAATATGCCTTTATAAAAGTTTAATATTTGAAGACTTACTGCTATGGTTTGTCATACTGTTTCACATGAAATATAATTTATTTCACAGGCACGCGCACAGATGAGGGAAACAGACACAAACGTTGCACAGTAATAACCATTCAGGAATCTGACAGCTGTAGCAGCTATTTTTATGGTGTGGATCCCATGTTATAAATACTTACGCTTTTTACTAGTTCACTACATTCATTCCAAACTAAGAAATATTTCAGTACTATAGCTACATATTTATGTTTTGACTCATTTTTACATTTGTAAGACAAGCTGGCACATTTTAGGAATGTGAAGTCTGTGTTTTGCAATGAACAAACAAGCTCAATGTGCAGGATATGATAAAATCACAGACAAGAAGTGAGCTAGAAATATACACGTTAACAATCTATAACAACTACATGGACTTCCTGATTAGGTCTGAAGCCTGGA
Source organism: Protopterus annectens (assembly GCF_019279795.1). NCBI lineage: Eukaryota > Metazoa > Chordata > Ceratodontiformes > Protopteridae > Protopterus > Protopterus annectens. The sequence continues at coordinate 488,720,476 of NC_056734.1, forward strand.
CGACTAAGCTTTGTATATTTTTCTCTGTTCATGTAGTGGCATATACTATACACATTTGTTTACTCTTTCTTAATTACTAATTAAAAGTCTGTTCCATCTGCAGTCTTATATATTCACAGTGAGAAACTGTACTTCCCAGACCACTATTGGTCAGATGGAATTCATTCACATTTTTGAGCTATCAGCAGCATGTTACTGCTAGAAAACACTTTCATTAATTGTGTAATAATTTCAGGCTGTGGTTGTGTTGGTGGTCTAATGAGAGATTAATACCATTCAGTTTTGGCTGTACTTGGCTTTACTTGGTCATAAACATGTCTTCAGTCAGCTTCCTACCTCTGCAACACATAGAACTGAAACTATACTTTGTAATATCTAGAATTTCTCTGTGATATATATATATATATATATATATATATATATATATATATATATATATATATATATATATATATATATATATATATATATATATATATATATATATACATATATATAAATGTCCTTTAATTCATTGCACCGAACTTGTATTTAATAAACAAATGTTCTATCATTAAGTATTTCTTTCAATGTGACAAAACAATACTGCTTCTCATTTATAAAATTATAATTATCGTTAACTGGAATTGTCTTTTCAAGTCTCACGCTAAATAATGTGTTACTGATACAAGTGTCTTTGGTACAAGTCATGGCTGAAAAGTATCAGAGAACCAGTTTACTTACCAGGTTAACAAACAAATAAATAAAATAAAATAATACTCCATTAATCCTTTTACTTTTCCTCTAATCTTAGACTTCTTCTGGCTGTTATACACACGGATTTAACAGGCTTACTGCAGTCATTTGTTACAGCTGTTCACCAAGGAACTCCAGATGCTGGCCTTACTATATACAATCATATCTTAGTGGCTGTGATTCACTTTTGTGTTGGCTGGCACTCATTTGTGGCACTATGTACAACATTCCTATATATTAATGAAAAATCTGCCAGTTTCTTTTATGTTCCAGTTTTCCAAACTCTGAGTATCTTTACAAATCTTTCTTTATAATCATTTATCCATTTTAGAATATTTTACAAGTTTTCATGATGCACCTTTTCAGATTTTGTAAGAATTACTCAGTTATTAAGAAAGTGCCAAGTATCTGGTAAGCTTTAAATTGTCTGACCCATTATCCTTCACTAAATATCTGATAATGAGGCACTTCCAAACATAGGATGTTTATTGAGTTACCACCCTTTGTGTGTGTGTTAATTGTTACTGTCTAAAATGGGTTCCACCTTTAGCTACACATATTTTTGACCCACATTTTTTTTTTGTGCCAACTATCACAAGGATCACTTTGCTGCTTGGTGGAGGTAGGTATTAGGCTGAAGTTAAATAGCTGACAATATTTAGCAGAAGCTGCAGATACTGAGAGGGTAGTGGAAGTATTAATGCTTGTGAGGGGTAATATAGTCTGTATAAAATAGTTGTTAAACTGTGTGGGAATTGAATCAGTGGTATTGTTGGATGTAGAGGTGTGTGTGTGGGGGGGGGGGGGAGTTTGGCCAGGATGTAAAAGTTAGTTTATAGATATCCAGAATTGTTCTGGATTGTTTCAATGTTTATTTTGGAGAATGTTATAATATGTTTACTTGCTATGTTTTATTTGGTATTTTGTATTAAAATGTATACATAAGTAATAGAGAGGTGCTTACACTGGTCATTTTTTGATACCTTATGTGCTGGACATTCACTTGATACTGGAAACCCAAACTCCCCCCCCCCCCACACACACACAACCTCCACTCTCACTAGGATATGGTGCCTGACTTAATTTGGTCATCTTGTACATGCAGTTAATACTGAGGAAACAAATTACTATCTTTAAAATGATTGTGCTAATAAATAATTTTCTAGCCTACACAAAATGTCTCTGTGTAACTTAACTGCTACCAAAGGTAATATAATACTAAATGAAAATACATGGAAAAGGAAACTTTTTTTGCTTTCTGTATAAATAGGACCATAGGATTTTACTAGGCTATCGACCCGGATATCATTTCAAGCCTAGCCGTTTCATCCCAATGTAATACCATAGATACGCTAACCAGTACCCAGGATTGTATTTAGTAATGACTTGCCCATGTCCAGAAGGGTTGTAGGCATTATCCTCAATAAGAATTTATGGTGCCCCATCCACTTGTCCAGGTTTTTTTTTTGAACAGTGTCATAGAGGTGCTCTGTTTCACATGAATTGGTAGCCTATTCCAAAGATGCAGCAGTCACTGGAAGACAAATCTGTCCCTCCAGCATGTCCTATTTAAGTTGCAGGCCATATTTAGGTCCCTGGAATGGGTAGCTCTAGTTCTGTTTGATTTATGGATATGCAGCAAGTTTATTAGGTTTGAGTCTAAGATTGCTCATTAAGCCAGGTGTAAGTCTCCCCTAAGAAGTCTATATGATAGAGAGTACAGTGACAGGGACTTTAGTCGGTCTGTGTAAGGCATGTGTTGGAGTCCCTTGATCTTCTTTGTTAGAAACCTCTGAGGTCTCTCCAATTGCTGCAGGTGCTTTGTATAGTACATGCCAAATGGGGCATTATACTCAATTATGGGCCTGATTTAGTGACAAATATAGAGGGGTTATAACCTAATCTGCTCTTGAATGATGCCTTTATTAATCAAGTGTGTGGTGTAGAAAGCCTTCCTCATGACAGTAGATTCATAGTGGGAAAAGTTAAGGTCACAATCAGCTTGTGATCCCACATCTCTTACCACTTCATAGGTACTTAGGGTATTGTTGTTGATTTGAAAGTGTGAAGGACATTCCCCAGGATTCACGAAGCTCCATGTAAGAATAAGACTATTCTTGCATGGAGTGGTTCGTGTCGGTTTAGAATAGCAGCGCACCTTGCATATGCATGAAGGTATGCTGCTATTTAATCTAAATGGACATGAACCAGGAACGAGCGCAGGGGGCGTGTGTCAGCAGTGTCTGCACATGTAACACGCCCCCTTCACTCAGAGAGTGCTGTACGACACTTTGTGACACAGATGAGTGTCAAGTTATATAATATTAGAGCCTGGCTCTAATAGTATATAATAAATGAGTGTCCGCAGACACTGAAATACAAGTAGCTAACATTTCAGTGTTCGCGGACACTGACAAAAACAAAAAAACAAAACACAAACACCTAGAGGGCAGCACACCCCAAATATATGCACTCTTGCCCTACATGCATGAAAGAAATAGGGCAAGAGGAAAGCAATAAACTTAAAAAAAATTTTTTCATCAAATAAATCCAGAATTTAAGTGGTGTGCAGCTTGTTTGTGTGGCATGCTGCTATGCTTAGCCTGGCAGAAATCCTGAAAATGATAGACAAGTGCTACTGTGATAGAAAATGCCAACAAGCTGCTGTAGCATAGTGGTACTGCCATGGTTTAGCATCTAGAACATGCTTGGTTCAAATCCCCCCCTCTATCAAATTATTTAATAAACTTTTAAGGAATTTGAATTATAGATGTCAATCATATGGCTCACGTATAGCACAGTGGGGGTGGGAATATGTAAAATATAAATGTAAAAACTAATTTATAAATTTAATGAAAAAATAGATTTAAGCAATGCTTTGATAGTGCAAGCATTGCTTACCTGCTTTCATCTGTGCTTACCTGGTTTAAGCATTGCTATGCGGGTTTGCGTGAAGCTAAGCATAGTTCAGCATATTAAAACTGGCCAATCAAGAAAAAGTGCGGGAAAACTGCCCTATTTAAATCGCACAGGTAGAAATGCAGCCATAACCATTTGAGATTGCTCACAGCAGGACCAAAATGTCTGGTGTCGATGAAGGTGTTCGCTTCTGAGTGCAACATTGGGCATCCAGGAGTCCAGGGTCATGGTTCAGCTCCTAGTAAAAAAAAACATGATAGCAGGCTGCTGCAGGGCCAGTACCAGGGCTCGCAGTACAAAGTGGAGGCTTGGGACCAGCTTGCAAGTGATCTCACCAGTTCCACTGGCATACCCCTGACTGGTGAGTAGGTACATCACCACCAAAATGACCTGAAGCAGAGGAGGAGTGCACTCTTGGACCATTGGATCCAAGAAGCCTGAGCGCAGGATGTACCACCTGTCTGTAAGTATGCAGTCTTATGTATCTCTAAGTATGGAAAAAGTTCAACTTGTGACTGTGCAGGTGTGATTAATGTGTGAGGTTTCCTCATACAGCTGCTGCAGAGAGGTCCCAGAATGTGGAGGCTCATACCCAGTGAATGGCCTGGCTGCGTTAGCAGTATGGTGAGTACAGAATACCCCCTAATATTAGCAGTGGGAAATCAAAATTATAGTAATGGTAGTACTGCCTGTATATATAACTGTGCTGTAAAAGTCAGGAATAAATGCCTGTGTCAGGCTGCCAGTGTTACAATGGAGTATTCCCAGCTGCTGTGTAATACAGATGTCAGTAGCAAACAGGGTACAATATGCTTGAGAGGAATATTAGAATAAGTATGAGTGTGTCTGAGTGAACCTGCCAAGAAAGTGCCAGTCAGGGCTACTGTAACAGAAATGAAAAGCATTCCCCTGTCTAGATCATGCAGGAATAGTAATTGTGGATTTCTGAGTTATACACAGATATGTATGTCAAAACTAATAAAGGTGATCCCAAACACTGGTGTGTGTCATCTCACTTCTACCTGAAAAATAGAAATATGTATTTCCTGCAGAATGCATTAACTGAGGTGAACTGAGTTAGCACTGCTTGTCTGCATACTTTAGAATGGGCATGTCAAATAACTGAAAAAAGCAACAGTACATATTTCCATCAGAATGTGTTTTACTTGTTTGTCTGCCAGCATTATCTTGTGTTAACCTTTCAATTTCAGCTGTATGTAGCTGTGAATGTACTGAAAAATGTATAAGGCTAACAGGTGCAGACTTAAAACCTACACTGTGTACTCAGGAATCTAAATTACAGTATGTAGTTGTAAAACAGTCAAATGTGCAATCCAGCTAATGTGCACATGTTTCACAAACAGTGACACCAATGTCTGTTGTGTATGCATAATTTGTACTAAAAATGGGAAACAAATAATGCAACATGTCATAATAAAAGTACTGTGCACAAAAATATGTACTAGATAAAAATGTCATAAGCAACACACAGCACCTCCTCAGTAGCTCAGTCTGATAAGGACTAGGCCTGTAGTTCAGTTTTGCACACACACCACGGTTTGGAATCCAGGGACTGCTACTAACATCTCAGTCTGGTTCTACAGTTGTAAACTGAAATCTGAATAGAAAAAGTAATGTACTGCAAAAACATACATTTTTCATACGGGGCACACAGGTAAAGAAATCTGAATAGAAATACTAGTATGATGTGTATAACTATGAAAGGTGTACAATTGCTGTATTGATCAGCCCCAGTCCTACAAATAGATGCAAGCTATACATCCACACTCTGCAGTCTGGCCCAGACAAGCCCCTAAAGTGTCACGCTGTCACCAATAGTTTCCGCAGTTGCCAAGAAACCTGCACACAGAGAATGTCACAGTAGATGTATGTGAAAGGCACAACACACACTACAGCGCCTACAACTAATATGTGAATCTGAAATATGTATAGAAACAGCAATGTAATGTGCACCGAGTTCATCTGCATAGGTCCCACAGGTAAAGAAATTGGTATAGAAACAGGTCTGATGTGTATAACTAAAATAAGGGTACAATTGCTCTGTTGATATCTACAGCTGTCAGTGTGCTGTAGCAGCCTCATGGCCCAGGTAGAGTGTAAGTATGGTCAGAATGTAGAGTAGTGAATAGAAGTGTACTGACAAATATACTTGATAGCAGTTGTCAATTGAATCTGCTCCCTTCCCCCACCACTCAACTGATCCAACCATCACACTGAAACCAACATGGGTATGTTCCTAAACAAACCTCTACTGCTGGGACAGTTGTTCCATTTGGTTTATCATTGTTTAAACTGTATGTATACTAATATTCCCTGATGAATAATCATTTTATTGCCTGCCTGACATATCACTAACTGGCATGCTGTTGCAACCCTGAATGTCATTCCATATATGCACGAGTTCTCTTTGCTATGGCACTGTTATAATTGCACGGTTTTTGGTAAATGGAAATATCCATGCATGTTATTTTGACTGATGTTGTAATGTGTTGTGCATGACTAACTAATATTCATTGTTAATTTCCACACCATAGCACATATGGGAAGGCAGATCCCAGGGGGATCCACCTCTTCCACCCCACCTGGCCGAGGCATCAGGTACCACCACATCTGGGACCCAACCCAGACCTCCCTCATCTGCTAGTCCTGCACCATGCTCTGGTGGAACCACTGCAGGGGATGGGGCATGCCCCTCCACCCTGCAAGTGGGCGCGGTGAGGATTTTGTCACCTGAGACGAGGTCTGTGGCATGGTGCACAGTGTCCTCCAGATGGAGCTGGATGACCTCCTGCACCAGGTGGAGAGCAGGCTGGTGCAGCTAGAGGGTCAGGTGGCCCCTCCAGCCCAGCCCCCAGCACAGCCACCTTCAGGGCTGTGAAGGAGTAGTGGTGACTGCCATTGGGTGGTGATATATATACACACATACATATAAATGTGTACTGCATTTGCACAGTGGATCCACACACTGAACCTCTCACTGCAAAACATCTAACCAAAGGCACTGTTAAAAATAAGTACCTCTTGTAATTATTGACATCATCCCCTCCACAGCTGAACAGATCTGCCTTGCAACACAATAACCAACACTTGCAAGTCTCAAACCCAGGACCCTGCACTACATAGCCACAACAAGTTAATAGTAAGCCATCTCAGCTGTACGATGTCAGGATGATATCACTAACATATCATGCAGATCAGTCTTTCTACCATGGTGAATATATATATATATATATATATATATATATATATATATATATATATATATATATATATACATATATATATATATATATATATATATATATATATATATATATATATATATATACACACTCACACACACACACACACACACACACATACACACACACACACACACACACACACACACACACACACACACACACACACACACACACATACACATATAAATATATTACTACTTATAGATATGTATAAGAAGAGTATATTTAGAGGGTGTACAGCTTATCAAACAGCTAGTATTCCTACAGTTGCCACCCTTTAAAATGGCCAGTGTTTGATTCTTTCATACAAAAGACAATTATTGCATGAAATATATACACAGACAATGCAAAGGACATGACACCATACACAAGTTTGCATACATAGAAATGTTTATTTGTGTACTATTTCAGTTGTATATGCCATTTCTTATAGCATTTAGGTGTTTAACATACATAATAACTGAGCAATGCAACTCTTAAACAAAACATTTGATGCAGTAATCTGAAAAATAGCATATGTTGCTGTTCAGGCTAAGGCCTTGAAGTAGTACAACAGTAAAAAAAATACTTGCCTTGAAGATATGACGCAATCAACACTTATTAATTACAGATGTAAAAAAAAATCTACTATTGACATTTTAATTACAGATGTAGTTCAGAAGCCTCCAGTTACACTCTGTACTCAGCCACTAGGGGGGAAAGAATTAAGTTGTCACAATGAAAATATATCTGTTACATAACAATGCGTAATTTAAAACATCACTATCACACTGACAAACAGAACTGTCTGTAAGACAGTAAGCTCTAGCCCACCAATGTTCCCATGGTGAAACATATGACAATGTACAGCCATATACCTTATGTGTCTTACTACTGATATCCCTCACATGTTGTAACAGCCTAGGTTAAAAACAATTCATACCTCTCCCTCATAAAATGTCATAAGGGCATATAACAGTGTTTTACATACACTGACCTCTGGACTGTACATGGTCACACACGTTTTGTCCAGCTGTAGCCCTCATATATATATATATGGACCCTACCCCACAATTTGTGTGGGAGTCCACAGCATCACTGAAATGATAGCAGGACTGCCAGCACTAAATAATGATAGGCCACCACTTAACCTTTTACTGCATGACATCTGGACAAAGCCTGGGATATAGGTGGAGGACAGAGGCTGGAACACAGGGCCATATTTGCAATATTGCTTTTATACACTGTGAAAGTTGCTGGTGTTACAGGATTGCTTGCAACATACCTTTACTCAGGAATATGAAGTCAGAAAGACAAATGGATGTTGCCATGTACTGATAGCACTCAACAGAGAGAATTCCACTGATATGTCAGAGACAAGACCTGTGTGGTGAACAGACAAAACATAACAACCAATCCTCTGGCCATCATGTAGATAGGCCCACAGTTGGGAGCTATGCAGACTGACTGCATTCCATGCAAAACTAGCATGTACACACAAATCCTGTAAAACTAGCAATATTTGATGCATATAAGAACAATACTCACACGGTCCGTAGGTCTGGAACCTTATACAAATATGTAGTTGGCCTGTGTCTGCAAGTCCTGTTGTAAGAGGTATTGCTACCTTTTGTCTGTAACACTGTTGCCCACACACAGGAAGGATGTCTTCCATACAGGAAAAGTAAAGGGACAACAGCCACATGATGTAGTAATTTATAGTAGTGGGTTGCCATGACATTGGTAATTGCAAGTACTACAGAGCTGGCTGCATGCAATTAGCAAGTGGTGAACACTGATTGGTGCAGAGGCAATCACCTGATCATGAGTATCACCTACAAAATCCATGCTGCAACCTATTCAAACCTGCTCAATCCCTGTAGTAGAGAGAGAGAGAACAATACTACAAGCCAAACCAAACCAAAATTTAATACAAGGGACACATAAAGGGTACATAGAAGAGAGGACGATACTAAAACAGGTATGTGAAAGATGTATACATGTAACTGAATGTAGTACTTGGTCTGTAATAATGGGATAGATGATGTGGAAAGATGTATATGTGCCATCAAGACTTGTTGCTGTAATGATGCCCTGCTGAGCAGCTGCAATGGACATAGCTTCTGGCCCTGTGGGCAGTGGGCCATACCTGTCAACTGTGCAGATCAGCACTGAATGACAAGATGTAAGGCATCATAGTGTGTGTTCTGTACCTCAAGACGTATATTAGTGTGGCAAATAGCTGGTGGTAGAAGTAATGAGGTCATGATAGACACATGCGTTTCACCTTCAGGACAGTCATGTTAATGTGAAATGTATCATGCACAAACTTCATAGGTTTGTAATAGGCTTACCCACAATCTGTCCCTATATATACATCCTAATGTTAGGCTGTGTCCACATGTACTCACTTGACTGAAAATGAAATTACTAGGACCACTTCACTGAAAGCTGACTTCACTGAAAACTAATTTCTTTGAGACTCATTTTGTTGAAAATTATAAATGGCCTTTTCCCCACTGTAGTGCAACCCTGGATTTAGTATATAAAGTAAGGGAGGGTATGGGAGGCACAGCCCCCCCCCCCACATATTATAAATATTTTAAACTATTCACAGTGATACTTACAAGTGCAATAAATAACTGTTTCCAAAAGAGAATATATAACCAAGATATGTGGGGGGCTTCACCCCCACACCCCCCAATGTATTCCCCCTCATTAGTCAGGTCTGACCATAAGCTAATCACCCTTAACATCCACATCCCACCCCCACCCCCAGTAAGGAAACCTCCATAAAAAACTTCTCCAAAGCCAACTTCATGCTACTCAAGTCAGAAGGGACAAACGTCATGACACCCATGCAGATGGGAACTGAAAGTTCAACTGCTGAATCCTACACTAAGACACTGTACGAGCACATCCACTCATGCATGAATCGTGCCATTCCAAATAGAACCAAGATGCTCTCATCCAAAAAAAAAGGAAGCCAATCTGGTGGTCCCCTACCATAAACAAACTTTACAACAAAAGTAAGAAACTGTTGCAGAAAAGAGGAAAATCCCAGGATGCAAAAAACTCCCTTACCAGCCTCAGTAAAAAACTGAGATCCCTCATAAAATCCTCCAAAGCTAGTTACGAAAATAAAATTGCCAAAGATTCCAAAGACAACCACAAGGCATTCTATAACTATGTCAAGAATCTAAATGGCAATGCTCAGATCTGCTCTGAGCTAAAACAGAATGGCATTAAATATACTGATCCCAAGGATTTTGCCAATATCCTGGCAGATCGATTCAGTGCCAACTTCACCCCCCTCTCACCCCCTAAATGGCCCATCTCAATACCAGAAGATTGCCAAATTCCAGTAATAATGGCCACACAGGTAAAAAACATACTCTCCAAAGCTAAGAATACAGCATCCATGGGACCAGATGACATCCTGGGCTGTGTACTACATGAACTACAATATGAACTGGCACCTCACCTAAGTGTCATGTTTAATCATAGCCTCACCTCAGGTTTCATGCCCACTGAGTGGCGCAGAGCTACAGTTATCCCACTCCACAAGGGGGGATCCATCTTGGATCCCAGAAACTACCGTCCCATCAGTCTGACAAGCCTTATCTGCAAGGCCATGGAGCGTATTATCATGGAACTTATAAAAAAAGACATTGGCAACCTTCAAACACTGGACCCCACCCAGTTTGGGTTTGTGAAGGGCCGTTCTTGTCTCCTGAACCTGATTGACTTCTTTGATTCAGTCTCCAGAGCCATGGACAAGGGTAAGGTGGTCCACACAGCCTATCTGGACCTTGCCAAGGCCATTGTCACCATCCCCCACTCTGGAATCATAGATAAACTTACTAAGCTGGGCATTAATCCCTACATCACCCAATGGGTTGCTAACTGGCTTACTGATAGAACCCAGACTGTAAAAGTAGCCGACTCCAAATCCAGCTCCAGACAAGTGACAAGTGGAGTACCTCAGGGTTCAGTCCTGGGACCGCTCTTGTTTGGCATCTACTTCTCTGAAGTACAGGCCAACACTAAGGGAATCTGGCTAACAAAGTTTGCAGATGACTGTAAACTGGGAGCCATTATTGAATCCCCAAATGATGTGAATACTCTACAAAGGGGCCTTACAGAAACAGATGCTTAGTGCCAGAGCCATGGGCTCAAGCTCAATGCCAAGAAATGTATAGTTATCCCCTTTGGGAAAAAACATGTATCCATGAATTACCATATAGGTGGCAGTACACTAAACACCGAAAGTGTGATAAGAGACTTAGGGACCCAGGTAGACAGTGGTCTCACCTTCGATAACCACATTGCCACAACAGTCAGGAAATCCTTCTATGTGGCACACCTCATCACTAAGGGCTTTTCATCCAGAAAAAAGGAGGTCATTGTCCCACTGTACTCATCCCTCATTAGACCCATTATAGAATACAACACCCCGTTTGGTATGTACTTCTCAAGACATCTGCAACAACTGGAAAGGCCGCAGAAATACCTCATTAAAAGAATCACAGGCCTAAAGCAGATGCCCTATGCTGACCGCCTTAAAAAACTCCAGCTATACTCTGTCACATATCGTCTACTCAGAGGCGATCTCTGCTTAACATACAAGGCCAGCTACACTAAAGAAATCCCAATCCCTCAGAGCCACACGCTCCAGGGATCTAAACCTTGTCATCACAATAAACAAAACATGTTGGAGGGATAGGTTCCTGATCCAGAGACTCCCCAGACTCTGGAATAGATTGCACATACATGTCAAGCAGAGTGCCTCTTTGACCCTCTTCAAAAGGAACCTTGACGATTGGATGGGAGAAAGGAAATTCACCCCAGGGATCACGTCAGTCACCCTGCTAGACAGGGGTCCAGGGAAGTAAATAGTGTGGGAAGTAATAGCCAGGGAATTGTCATGGCTAGACTTGTATAGGCCCTAGGGCCAATAGCCTAGTACCAACCTATGAACCTATGAACCTATGAACATATCTATACACACATATATATACAGTTGTAAGCATGTGCGAAATGGACAGTTATGTCTGGTGTGAAATCCATGCTGGGGACATATTGCCCTTGTTTGTGAAGGTGAGAGTGTGATGTTGGGGAAGGATAATAGGCATATTTGGAGAGGTAGGTTGGGTTGGAAGACAGATAAGACAACATACAGGGGCGGTATATGACACATGGTGGGTAAACACCTTGGATGGGGAATGGTGTTTGGAAAGTGGAAGCCCATGAGCCCCCAAATGGAAACAGTGGGACCAAGTTCCACACCCATGGGCAGTCACAACTGCACCTTCACGGCCCTGAAGGTGGCTGAACTGGGGGCTGAGCAGGAGGAGCATGCGGACCCTGTAATTGTGTACCCAGGGCCTCAAAGTGGTATAGCATATCCCCCCATTCCCTGTGAAGCTCCGTCTGCACCAGGCCCTGGACCTGACATCAGGTGACAGGCTCCTGTCTGTGTGTGCTCCCAGGCAGGGGAATGAACACCATCCCCTGTGGTGGTTCCACCTGAAGGTAGTGCAGGACCAGCCGATGTTGAGGTTCTGGGGTGGGTCCCAGATGTGCTGTGGCCTGGTAACATGGCCAGATAAGGAGGGAGAGGTGATTCTGCTGGGAACGGCCTTCCCAAACATGCTATTGTGTCACAGTTATAGAACATATGTGGGTAGTAATAGTCTACAAAATCCAGGATTACGTCTAACAGCATGCATAGATATCCCCATTAACACAAAACACCCGATTTGGAGCAGTCGCATAGCAAACAGAACACATGCATATATGGAAGCATAGTGGCCCTTACAATGGCATGCAGGTGACATTGTTAGTAACAGGCCACCAATGATAGTGTTTCAACGTGGAACATGACTAGAAACACATTGCAATATTGTTTGTACAAAACGATATATGTCCCAACAGTAGGTTTTCTGTAAACATACCCTTTGAGTTGTGTGTTCAGATTATTGTTGCAGATATGGTGGGGGAGACAGAGATGTCAATTAACAATCATTATATCCTTGCAGTATGAGGTCCACAGACCTTTTTTCCTCTTTATGTCTATCAGGTACCATATCTAGAGAGCGGCTTCCAGTTTATTCCCCCCAAGAAAATGATGTGATCATCAACTACCTGGTGCAGCACCACCAAACCCTCTTTGGCTGTACAACCCATGATCTGCAGGAGACGACTGCCCTGTGGAATGAGCTCGTCCACAGGGTAAACTATGTCGGCTTGGATAACCGCAGTTATGAGCAGGTCCAGCATCACTGCACTGACCTCATCCGCCATGCCCATCAGCGTGCTGCTGCTGCAGTTAGGAGGGTCCAGCTAGCCACAGGGGGTGGTCATGCCATCCAGCCCCCCCAGACACATGCTGAGGAGCTCCTCGCCAGCCTCGGGGCACCTACCCACCAGCAAAGCCAAGACCTAGCTGATACCATTGTGGAGACTGGTGCTACCCATACAATGGACGAGGAACGTGCAGGTAAGGCCACGGGGCACATCAGTAGACCACTGTTGCTTATCCATCTGCATCTGTAAATTCCATCATGCATATGTGAGATAAATATATATAGTCTATTGCTGCAGTGTAGTAATGAACAGATGTGCATAATTTGTAGTATTGTGGGTTTGTACTGTTGATATACTGAAATGCTGCTTCCACCCTGTACCAATGCCACAGGTGTGGCTACTGACATCACATCTCTCACACAACTATGTAAGTCCATCTGGTATACCTCTGGGGCAGCAGCCTGTAGCTGGTGAGTATGGTGCTTTTTGTTCAGTTTTGCCAATACACTTGCCATGTTATAGCCATGGTATTTGCCATGCACACATTTAACACACATACCCATAATTCATGCTATACATGTTCACTTACTGTTGCTATTAACTGCACTGCATCACAGTGGTCACCATGGTGGCATATCTGAAGGGTATGTATGAGTCTTGCAATATAACTAACAACCTGTCATTGCAAGATGTGTGCACAGAGATGAACACAATGGTGGGACAAATGGCCTACAGTAGGAACATGTCTGAAACATCACCCTTCTACAGTGCTACAACAGTGTATATACCACTATTACAGTGGCAACTGTTACAGATCTACACAACGGCATATCACAATACCACATTCCACAACCCTTACAACCTGTAATGTGATCCTAACATGAGCAATGAATGTGTAATATGGAAACCTATGTTAGGACAGCAAATATGGGGAATACATACCTAAACAAACAATGGAAGCATATCTGCACACACACTCTAAATAACATATCGAGAAAGCAGCCTTTGAGGTACTGACAGCATTCACTCTTCATGAGTATACATCTTCCATCAAGTACAGGTCCTCAATGTCACACCAAGAAATGGTCTGCTGTCCAAGACGTATGTCCATCACATTTGCCCATTCACCTGCAACAGAAGCAGCTGTGGCTTGCACATATCTTACAAGCCATGGAATGGAGCCCATATCCAACAGGTAGCACACAAGAGTGGGAGATGTAGCCTTACCTCACCACTGCATATACCATGGCAAACAGTGCAGACAGTCATGTATGTGAGAAGGAAGTATTGTTTGTTCTTCTTTTGTCTTTTCCCAGTTAGGGGTCGCCACAGCGGAACTCCGGTCTGCTAATGATTGGCAGTAGATTTTTACGGTGCCAAGGTGCCAGCCCGATGCCCAACCTTCAACGAAGGCATGCCCATTCACGCATGTCTTTCGAATGCCACTCAACTGCGGGGAGGACATGCAGACTCCACACAGAAGGCACTCCAGCCGAGAATCGAACGGGAGAATCTCTTGCTGTGAGACGACAATGCTACCACTGCACCACCGCAACTTATATGGGACAACATTAATGTAGAAAATAAACACTTGGCCAGATTACAACAAATGTCACAAACTGGTCATGGAGACTGCCTAGAAACATGCCATAACACTGGGGGAGTTGCAGGAATGCCTAGCAAGTACTGGTTGTGCAGTACCTGTGTCAACAATTGCCTGGACTCTGCATAAGTGTGGCCTATGGGTTAGGGTAATCAGATGGGAAAGTTGGTTGCACAGGAAACATCATCCAGGGCTCTCTACAGGTATCATATGCATAACATCAAAAGTCACAGTATTAATGAAGATACATGTGCTACACAAGCAACACCTCACTCCACCTCAGGTCCACCATCCTCATCTGTACCTTGCTGGTGCCAGTGTAGACCTGTATGTTTGCCATTCATTAGCAGGGACTAAGCTGGTACACATGGTGTTCTGAATTTGGGACACTGCAAAATGACACTCGTGTGGCCCATAGTTGTCAACCATCTGCACAAAGGCTGAGGATTGGGAGGGATGTCATCCTGAAACACAATAGTGAACTGAAGCAGACATCCAAAGCTTGGTAGGAATGGCTATATCTGAACACAGTCAAGGCCATGAATTGTGGAAAACATAACCCTGACTCCACAGCAATAGTGAAGGCACTGCATGACTTCCAAGGGCTGTGCACATGAGTTGAACTTGCAATCTCGTAGAGTTGGGGGGACATTTGTAGGGCAGAGTGACCGAATACTGGCAAGTGAAGATGGGCCATGCTAATATACCCCTTCCAGGAATAGTGACTGCTGTAGTACACTTAGTTGGTGCAACAAACATCATGTTAAGGGTGTGCACACTTATGCACCCACATATAATATGCATCTCAATCAGCATCTGCACAACTAACACATTTGTTTGATATTGCATTTGATTGCACAGGTCATATATCACATATCAGGTTTGTGTAATGTTAACATATGCAATATTGTGGCCCCATGGCATATCAGGGAAGAGGGTGCCATGTCAATAAGGGTGTGCACACACCTCATAGCCACAGTAAGCTTTGAAGGTTGTCGGTGTAATTGTATTTATTGCTCATACATGCACTGCTGATGATGCGATCTGCAAACCAGACATCAGACATTCACTATTGGCATCTGTCCTCATATCATCCCAAGTATGTGTCAGACAAGCACATAGGGGCTGTAAGCAGCAGAGCAAACATAACTGACCCACATATAAACATTCAGCAATGGCGTGTACACCTGTGAGGTATGGTGCACGGTACATGGCAGAGTGCTGAACAGGTGCACAGCAATACTGTGTACATGGGTGCAGTGTGTTCCAAGGGAAGGGGCATCACCTATTAACACAACTCATGCATCACAGAGATGTATAATGTTGATAACAGGGATTGACTATAGCTGCAGTGCATGCTGTTGAGTGCCATATGTCATGCATGTTGACAGTTGGGTAATGTGAGGTCTGTGTGTAATATCTTTGTGCAACCTCACCTGTAAGTGTGTGTGTGTGTGTGTGTGTGTGTGTGTGTGTGTGTGTGTGTGTGTGTGTGTGTGTGTGTGTGTGTGTGTGTGTGTGAGTTTGTACAGTTAAGCAATGACATACAGGTCTGAAAGTGCGTTTCTTGTTTTCCCCAGACAGGTGGCAAGGTGGGTCAGGGTCCCTCCTGCTGGCAAA
Organism: Protopterus annectens; assembly: GCF_019279795.1. Taxonomy (NCBI): domain Eukaryota; kingdom Metazoa; phylum Chordata; order Ceratodontiformes; family Protopteridae; genus Protopterus; species Protopterus annectens. The sequence continues at coordinate 488,736,907 of NC_056734.1, forward strand.
CTGAGGTTAGTGTCCATACAGACTCTGACAATGATGATAAGTATGGTGAGGCACAGGCAGGGTTGTCAGGGGCTGAAGCTGTGCCATCGGTTGACATCCCACTGTTATCCACCCCATCCCCGCACACAGTCACATTGCCTATATATACCCCATCACCAGTGGCCATAGATGAGGGACAGTTGGTGGGTGGTGGCATGGGACAGGACAGTGTAGTGACTATGGCAAGTGTGTCTGGACACAGCAACCATAGCCAGATGACTGGGGAGGTACCACACAAGCAGATGTACAGGGGTGCTCATAGGTGGGCTGCTGGTCATCATGCCCCTGGCAGAAGTGCCACAGCAGATGTCACCAGACGCATGTTTCAAGTCATCATGAAGGCACAGGCATGTATGGAACATTATACCAGACAGGGTGTGAGGCTCCAGAGGGCTACTCATTCTGCTGTTATTGACAGCATCCGTGATCTTGCAGGTGCCCACTGTTATTTTGCAGAGGCCCTGAATAGACGGTTGGGTGAGATGGTGGGAATCCTCGACCGTGCAATGTCTGTGTTTGAGCATATGGTGGGAGTAGTGTGACAGCCATGTGGATGTAGGTCAGCAACACCAACAGATGGAGGTCGATGTGGATGTGCAGCAAGTCAGAGTCACTCCCATAGTGGTAGTACCAGCACCAACACTGCAGGGGAGCGCTGTCTACACCACAACATAGCTGGCCACTTGCACATGGGCCTGGCCAGTCCCAAGAGGGACACGGATCCTGCAGACATTTGTCATCATCAGGGGAGAGTACCATATCTGGCATTGTACCTGGTAGTGTCCGTGGAGCCCCTGGCAGGCACAGTTCTCATGTCCATGGCCAGAGATGGTGAACTGCACACCCTGCCAGGTATGGTCTGCAGCTGTACAACAAATCCCTGTAAAGGGCAGCCACATGGCAGAACTGTGTGCATGCATACACACACACACATCACCAACACAGCTAGGGCAACCCCATATTTACACACACCACATCTACACAGCCCAGTTAATAATGAAACCCCCTAACACACACACATGATGTCAACCAAAAGGCTCAGCCTAGGTCTCTGGCAAATCCACAACACATGCTGTGCATATGATGATACCTGTGCCACATCTCTATCATCCATAGCATCGATGCAGGGACAGGCTAATATGGTTCTGATGTATAGGGTGAATGTACTAAGGTGTACCAATGTAATGCTGTGTAACATGTTTTTAGCACTGAAGTTTAATGCTTGCATGTCAGGATGTGTAGCTGTCCAGCCATGATGCATTATAGTTGTTAATAACACTGACTGATTGTGGTTTCCATAATGTAGTCCGTTTGTGTTGTAGGTGTCTATGTGTCAGCAGGATGTTGGTCGGCTGTTGTTTCCTACAAGGGGTATGGCACTGTGGTGACACCTTGACTGTGCCATATCCTGGGTACAGCTGAACACAAGTCACAGGTCTGTATAACAGTTACTGCATGTGCCACATGCCTGATAGGTCTGAGGGGTGTATACAGGTTAGTGCATAGTGGTTAATGTCAGCAGCCCTTCTACAGTAGACAATGCTAAGTGTACTGGGTGGTACACACCACATGCTTGTGTATAACACACACACACACACACACACACACACACACACACACACACACACACACACACACACACACACACACACAGAGGCTTTGGTGTTGATGCAATACTCAAAGAATACTGTACACCTAGATGTATGTATTTCTGCAGGGAACCCATTTTAGTCTATGTAATTCCACCAAGACAGAAAAAGCACAACATCACATCAGGAAATAATCAGTCTGCTAGTTTAATGTCATTGACGATGGTACTGGCAGGGTATATGTCCCCTTCCCCATTGTAGTGCAATCCTCAACTTGGTAAACATAGGTGTGCTGGTGTGGGTGGCACAGCCCTACCCTTTGGAGGGTGTGGGGTGCTGTAGAACTGCAGATATTGTGATTGACAACTACTTAACCTGTTAACATAAACTGTACAATATTACAGCCGACTAAGCGGGGGGGGGGGGGTACACACAACAATAACCGCAATGATGGTGGCTGTGTCCACAAGATCCACACCCAGCTATATATACCAACCCCAGTATCGCTGTACAGCTATACAGTGGGGAAGAGGGCATTTACACATCTACAACTAGTTTTGATGGAATGAATTTCCAAAAGATGATACCTTTGAAATGTTAGCATTTGCCAGTCAGTTCTCGGACAGAGGACTTCCTGGAGCATGTATTTTCTGCAAACTGAAGTAGATCCCTTCACATACATACACACTCTTACTTGGCAACACTGAGAGTAGAGCCCCTACCTAGGTACTTATTGCTACTAATGTGCGTGGCCTTAATTGCACACACTTCATTCTGAGAATGACACCAATCCTGCTAAAAACTAAAACTTGAAAACTTTAATAAAAATAAACAATGATGAAATAAAACAAACTGGCTCATAAACCAGATAAGCGCTTTCGGTGTAATACCTTTTTCAAATCTTAAATGTTAGCCAGTAAAACTTCCTGTTAAATACCTTCATTTTCTGATACTCACTCATTCAAGAATACTTAGTAGCCATAGCAACATATATATACCCTTTCAATTAGGTTATTTTGAGTGCTGTAGAGGTTTTCCTTTTAGTGCAGGTTTTAAAGGAACAAATGCATTCAGACCTGGTGGTTGATCTGAACGCAAATTTATTATCCACTTCATTTCTTCAATTTCCATTTGATTTACTAAATCACCACCTCTTAATGTTTCATGAAGCCTAGTTAGTGTCATAAACTTAAAAGAATGGCTGCCATTTGCACTAATGTGCATATAAAGTGCATTGCTGGTAACTTTGTTTCTTATGTCGGATAAATGCTTCAGGATGCGTTCCTTAAGCATTTGGTTAATTTTCTCTATGTAGTTTGCCTTGCAGTGACTACAGGTTGCCACATAGATGATGTTCATACTCCAACAATTTGCAAATCCTCCGAATTTATAATTCTTCTTAGTTAAGGGATGTATAAAGGTATTTGAGTTGTTAATGTAAGAGCATGCCTTGCAACCTCCACATCTGAACATACCAATTCTCCTACTCATTTGAAATCTCCTGTTTTCAGAATTGGCTTCAGTTTCTGTTCTGTAACATAACAGTCTTTTTAGATTTTTCCTGTTTTAAAAGTAAAACTGGGTTGATCTCCAACAATTTCTCTAATTTTATTATCAGATGTTAACACTGGCCAAAATTTTCTAATGATGTTACGAATAGCAAGATTGTCAGTACTATATGTTAGCTGCCATCTCAAATTGAACTTTGCCTCTTTTTGTTTAGCTTTAGTTATTCCTCCTTGGTCCAAAAAATAGGGTCTTGCTCTCTGAGATCATCGATCCAAAGTAGTTGCTTCATTAATTTGTGTTTCTTTGATTTTATATCATCTCTTAGTAAAGTCATTAATGAGTTTGGTTTGCTCTTCCATATAGTCTTCATCCCTCATACAAAGTTTAGACACTCGAGTTAATTGGTTGGTCACTATATTGTCAAGGCCATATCTGGGATACATACTGGTATTGTGTAACAGATGATTGCACCATACAGGTTTTCTATACATTCTAGCATTAATGCATCCTGTGTCATCTAACATCAACTTAACATCCAAAAATTCTACTGCCGTATTAGAAGAGGTCACCTCAAATTTTAAAAACAAAGCTGTGTTGGTCAAAAAATACACAAATTGCTCCAAGGAAGTTGAATCACCTTCCCATAGAAGAAAAATATCATCCACAAACTGATTGTAGAAGACTATATTATTATTCCATTTGTTATTAACATCCACTTTCCATAGTTCTTCCCAGTCAGTGAGTCCATTCTGTTACAGATAATGTGCACACAGCACATGCATCATTGGGCTTGATAGTGTAATCAGTTACCTGTATGGTTGATGGTGACAGGGGTCCCCATACAGTGGACCTTGGGACATGAACTGGGGGTACCATGGTGTAAAGACAGTATACCCATCACCCATACCCCACATTTGGATATTTTACTCACTGAAACCCATGATAACATACCCACAATCACACATTGACCAGGACTGCAATACAACCCCTTGTCTATCTCAAGAGTGCTACTACAGAGATATGTATCTATTGCACATGACACAGGGATAGTAGGGTGATGGTTTGTCATGGCTCTCCTACGGTCAGCAACATCACTATCCCTTATACTGTATGGCAAGGTGTATTGTATTAGGATAATGTGGCCTCAGAATGCTGTATCCTACAAATATACACACTTGTACACATACACACACTTGCTAGGACTCAGAGGGTAACCCATGCCTATCTACCCATTTGTACAACAGTGTTGTGCTGGTACTGCAAGCTCCAGGTAGGCCATAGGGTGAAGAGTGTAACAAGGTACATGTACTGTCCATTACAGCAGCAGCCATTTCTAACTATGGCAATGGGGGGTGTAGTGGGTGAGAAGGCCCTCAGGGTATTATCAACTACAGGTTTAAAAATACACAGACACTGTTATCTTCAATAATGCACACTGACACATTTGTCATTACTGGGGTCCATAGGTGCAGGTGTTCCTAAGTGTATATCAGGATATTGTCCATGGAGAGATGAAAAGATTAGGGGATGTGGGTACAGTGGTATCATGCCACCTGCCATTTGTCAGTAGGCCATCTATCAAGTGATGCCAAGTGAGTGATCCTCAGGGTGAGAGTTAAATGCTACATCCAGTCATCTGGTTATCTCTTGCAGAGGGCCAGTGAGGTGCTCCAATTGACATGTATGCAACATGTATTACATAACATGGTCAGTGTCTGTCTTGGAGACCTGTACCTAAGTATGTTCTGTTGACTGTGGTAGTGTAGTTGAGGTATCCAAGGCATGTGGTGCATACAGGGTGGGATTTCCTAGCTGTGGCATTCATAACACAGCTGGGCAGACATGTCAGTTTCAGTCAAGCATAGATTGCCTGTAATTAGCCAAGATAGATACCTGACATCTGCACATCTGTACAGAGGACAGACAGACATCAGCTAGCCAACTGGTTATGTATTAGGATGAATGTTTTGACAGATAGATATTTGACACTGATAGCTATGCCATTACTACATGACAGCAGCCCTCAATGGCATGTCCTATACACACAGTAGTCTACAGTTAATATCCACATGTCAGATCAATATCCAGTAGCAAATATTTAATGACACACAGCTCACACACCAAGAACACAATAGTCAGGACTCAGAGTCCATCTTTGCATGCAGGGATGTTTGGTTCCAGTACTACAATCTGCAAACTACTCTTACTTGGGAAAGCACTGTTAACAGTAGTAACATAATAATACACTACATGCCAGTGTGATTGCATATTTCCTGGGATACTACCCATGTATGAAACTCATTCAAATGGAAAAGAGTGTTGTACAAGCCATATATACTCAGGTGTCCCAGACAGTAGACTCACATCCCTTGCTACTGTAATGACAGCACATAGAAGCATGTTATGTACATGGAATTAAATACACTTATTAAAGATGCCATTACCCTGCTATTTTTATCAGACTGGAATGTGATCACTGGTTACTAGGGCTGAGCCATGCTTAGCAGGTTTCAGCACTGCTGCAATATAAATGCTAAGCAGAGTTGCACACTGGTAAGCGAAGCCTACATGGTGTAAGTGCCTTTTCATTTAATCGTACATTAGCACCACTTGCTGTCACACAAACCCACACAAACCCACTTAAAGCTGCTCAAAACTGCCTTAACCACTCTGTAGCCATCAGTCCTTGTTCTGCCTAGCAACAAAATAAACAGCCCTTGCAGAACTTGAAGCCAGGACTCTGTACACTATAGTCACAGTAGTTAACTACTAAGCTATCACAGCTATGACACAGTGTGTTGTTTTTTCCAATATATCTGTCAGTACACATATTGAATAGTAGTGAACAACTGCTTTGACTTTTACAATTGTGTAGTACTTGTTAGTGAAAATATTGTGGAATCCGTATGTTATACCTATATAAACACATATAAGATAAATATGATGGGATACATCTGGGAAGGTAAATAGGTTCATAGGTTCATAGGTAGGTATGAGGCTATCAGCCCTGTGGCCTATAATCACAACCTCTTAGTGCAAGGGGATGTCATCTAAGTATTGCAGGTATAATTGCAGGTATAAATGCCCTATAAGCCTGACTAGCTTGGTCTGCAAGGCTATGGAGCTCATCATCATGGAACTCATTAACAGAGACATTGGGAACCTCCAAACACTGGACCCTACCCAGTTCGGCTTTGTTAAGGGCAGATCATGCCTCCTAAACCTGGTGGACTTCTTTGAGACAGTTATCAAGGCTATAGACGAGGGAAAGGTGGTACACACAGCCTACTTAGACCTCGCAAAGGCCTTCGACACCATTCCCCATTCTGGTATTATAGACAAGTTCACTAGCCTGAACATAAACACCTACGTCACAAGATGGGTTGCCAACTGGCTCACGGACAGAACCCACATAGTGAGAGTTGCGGAAGCTAGGTCCGACTCTAAATCGGTTAAAAGTGGAGTTCCCCAGGGCTCAGTCCTAGGACCCCTCCTGTTCGGCATATACTTCTCAGAAGTACAGACAAGCACAGAAGGACTATGGCTGACCAAGTTTGCAGACGACTGCAAACTAGGGGCTATAATTGACTCTCCGGCTGACACAGACATCCTCCAAAAGGGTCTCACTGAGACGGATACTTGGTGTCAAAATCATGGCCTCAAGCTAAATGCCAAAAAGTACATAGTCATCCCCTTTGGAAAAAAACAAAGTACCCACAAACTACCACATAGGTGGTAGTCCCCTAAATACGGAAGACGTAATAAGGGATCTGGGGACCCAAGTAGATAGTAATCTCACTTTTGATAATCACATTGCCAAAGTGGTAAGAAAATCCTTCTATGTGGCCCACCTAATCACAAAAGGGTTGGAATCCAGATCAAAAGAGGTCATTGTGCCCCTCTACTCATCACTCATCAGACCCATCATAGAGTACAACGCCCCATTTTGGATGTACCTTACAAGACACCTGCAACAGCTGGAAAGACCACAGAAGTACCTCACCAAGAGGATCACTGGCCTCAAACAGATGCCCTATGCAGCTCGACTGAAGAAATTACAGCTGTACTCGGTTGCATACCGCCTACTCAGAGGTGATCTCTGCCTGACATACAAGGCCATGTCCAACCCAGAATTGATGGACATGCTCCACCTAAAGAAAACCTTATCCCCGTGAGCCACACGCTCTAGGGATCTAAACCTTACCACAACAATAAATAGGAAGTGCTAGAGGGATAGATTCCTGTCCCAGAGACTTCCCATGCTTTGGAACAAGATCCCAATCTACATTAGGCAGAGCTCCTCACTAACACTCTTCAAAAGAAATCTTGATGAGTGGATAGGAAACAGAAAGTTTACCTCGGGGATCACTTCAGTGGCTCTGCTGGACAGAAGCACAGGGAACTCATCTACGGGGGCGGCAAAAGCCAACACATTCTGGCTAGGCTCATAAATGTCTTCGGGCAGGTAGCCTAGTACCTACCTTTGAACCTATGAACCTATGTTGCTACAGTAACTGGAGTTGTCTTAACAGAAGTGTGGTGTGGGAAGTCACATCTGATACTGACATGTATGTCATCAGTTACTGACAGACATCATAAGATCATAATAGTGCAGTACCTCACAAATCACAGTAATGATCCTGTGGAATACAGCAGTGATATGACCAATAAATGTGGACAGTCTGACACAACTGGTCAGTCCAGAGGTACACACAGAACTCCTTAGTGCAAGACATGTGGACCAAGCCCGACAGAGTGGATGTTTACAGCCATGTAAATAGGGATATCATGGAAATACTGGAATAGATAAGCTCACACAGTTTATGCATTCATACACTCCTGTCTGTCCTGACACATATTAACTGGAGTAGCAGAGGTTACAAGCCCACATACTACCCCACTAGTTAGTGACATACATCTGTACAGCATCCCACTGCTTTGTCAGAAATACACAACAGTTATGTTGGCCCGCCAACAGTACATCTGACAAATATCTGGACATAATATCACACTGGGTAATTACACTGAGCTGCTAGGCATGTCACAAAGCACTGTGCAAACTACAGGCAGACTGCCACAACACTGACCTTCATTTCTTATGGGGGAATACACATGTACCTGCAAATATAGCAGGCTCTACAGGCATGTAACAGCATGGAGTAACAGACACCTGTGTGAAAGTGCATACCCACAACCAATCTGAACACAGCCACAGTCACATATGGTAAGCATAATTAATATTACAGTATATGGACTGTGTGAACAACACCATCCTCATATGTGCCACTCACAAACTAACCCTACATATACCGGGCCAATACACCGTGTATTCTGATGCCTGACTGTGGTATGGGACATGTGTTGGTCTTGCCCTACAAACATGTACGCCAATAGGGTACCATACACTGGAGCAGCATGCAACATCAGCTAGAACAGGACCAAGAACAATGATATCTACCACAGTCTGTACACAGGCTAAGGTACATATTCCCAATATACACTCTGTCAACAATCATCATAAGTACACAGACCTCACTACTGTACACACTACAACAGAATGTCCAGGTATTGTCCTCAAATATAAGGCCTACTATACAAAACATGTCTAGCAGTCTATCTCATTGGGTTGTTATCAGGTATGATGTCAGTAAATAATGATATACTGAACCTATGCACCTCTTACTGCATGACATATGTACAAAGGTTGACAAAGTTGTGGCTGGAGGCACTAACACAGGGTCAATATTGACATGTTGCTGTGATAAACCCATACATTTACTGGTGTAACAGGGTTTGTTATGACATATGACTTCTGCGGGATATGAAGTCAGTAAATCACATGGCTGTCACCATGTACTGATTATAATCCTCAGAGTATACTACTGCATTTCTAAAGATAGGAAATGTGTGAGTAACACAGCCCATGTAAGACTCCAAACTCTGGCCAGTCTACAGATAGTCCTACAGGTGAGAGTTTCCTCAGCCACATAACACTGTCATGCCAGATATTAAATAATGTAGAACAGCCATATCCACACAAACCCTGTTAAACCAACATTACTTCAAAGTAGAAGAGCAATACTTGCATTCTGTCCCCATGTCTGGAACATCCCCCTCCTGTTTGTTGGCCTGTTTCCACAGTGTATGTTGTATGAGGTATAACCAACTACCATCTGTGATGCTGTTTGTCAGACACCCACATGAAGTCCTGCTCACAGTGAAGGAAAAGGGCCAACACCCACATGAAGTGCTTAGTTATATGAGTGTGTTTCCATGCAATTGGCTAGAGGAATGATACCACAGCTGTTCCACATGCAATTAGCAAGTGGGGGACTGAAATTCGTGCACAGGCCATCAGTTAATCATGAGCATCACTTACAAAACTCAAGCTGCTGCTTAAGCAAAGCAGATGTACTTTTCCACATCCACCAGAGAGGGAGTGAGAGAGAGAGAGAGAGAGAGAGAGAGAGAGAGAGAGAGAGACAAAATAAGAAGTAAGGGAGCAGGAGAGTAAGAGCCAAGGTGTTTGTGTATGATCGATGGGTGGAGAGTCTTATCTGGGCATTATGACGGTTGCCTATATTGTGTACTAATCCATACTGTCACATGGTAATTGCACATGGCTGTACACAACAATCTCTACAATGTTTGGAAAATGTTGGCCTTGTAATGTTGACAATGGAACATGTAGGTCCTCAATATAATGATGTAGCAAAACCCACACTGCAATGGACCCTGTCATTACACAATCACCCCAACACCCACACAGGACACCGATAACACACAATTACCAGTACTGAGTTTCAAACCCCTACCTGACTATGCATTGCTATTATATTGTTATGCAGTTATTGCATGCACCACAGAGCTTACATGTTGGAGAGCTGTCCAAAGGTATCTTTGAAGGTGAGTGACATCAGCAACAGTGATAAAGGAGGGATAAGGTAAGTGTAATACGTGTGGCTGTCCACAAAAGCAGGTGTCAAGGAAGACACAACCCTACTCTCTCAGGGAGTCACACACATTATCACAGTTGGCAGGGTCAGGATTAGAGTTCTTACCTAACTAGTTTGCTACACCACAGTATTATACGGTTATCACATGCACCACAGAGCTTATCAGGCTGATATATGGTCAAAGGGTTATTTCAAGGTGGCTGACAGCAGGCATGCTACAGTAGGGCAATGGGAGGTGTAGTGAGTGTGGATGGCTTCAAAATCATTATTCTACACACACACACACACACACACACACACACACACACACACACACACACACACACACACACACACACACACACACACACACTTGCCAGTACCGAGATGCATGGGTTCATTGCTTCACAGATGTGTAGTAGTTGACTGTGCCAGAAGGCTGTACAAGGCTAGGCAAAGGGAATACCTTGTCATCAGGCCACATGATTGGTCTCCAATGTGGCTCAGGGGTGTAGTCCCTGGATTGGCCCACACAAGTGGGTTTTGTATTCACCACCCACTCATCTGGGTTACTATTGTGGGTGGCCAGTGCTGTGTAATGCTTGCCATGTATGTCATCTATATTCCATAACATGTTCAGTGTCTGGGTTGTGCACATGTCCCACATGCATGTTCTGTGACATGTGGAAGTGTACTTGAGGTCTCTGGGGCATGTTGTGTGGACAGATTGTTTTCATCTGATGTGGCATTCCTGACCTCATGTGGTGAGACCTGGCTATGGAACTGAGGTCATGCCTGCACCTACTTTGACAACATGATATGGGTATTCAGTGGAGTTAATGGCATCTGTCCATACAGGGTATGTGTATAAGGCATGGTATTGCCTTTGTGGGTTACATTTGCAGACTCTACAGTTGTTGTAGGGATGGAACTGGGTGCCATGTCCTTTTACTTGCTGGATAACACACATTCATTCAGGAGATATTACACATCACAGTACATTCTGATGTCAGTGTCAGTGCTGTGGTCAACAGGCATGTAGTCCACTGCAATCACACCGTGGTTACTATCTGTGGGCAATATGCAGTGAACTACCAGTATAGTGGTTGTTGCCTAGCCAAGGGTGCTTGTGTATGAGACATGGGTGGAGAGTGATCTCTAAGTAATACAAGGGTTGCCTATATTGTTCGCTAATCCATAATGTCACATGTAGGGCTATGGATTGTCTACACCAGCCTTTCTGCTTTTTGACATCTGTTGTTTTTGTAAGGTGGACATTGTGACATATAGTAGGCCCTCAATATAATAATTTAGCAAAACCCATCCCACAATGCATCCTGTCATTACACAATCACAGCAACCTCCACATAGGATACTGGTGACAGACACGCACACACTTGCCAGTACTGAGATTCAACCCCCTACCTAGCTATGTATTGCTACTACAGTGTACCACATTTATCGCATGCACCATGGAGCTTATTGGATGGATGTTGTCCCAAGGTACTTCTAAGGTGAGGAACATCACCAGCCCTTGTAAATACTGGCATTGGGTGATGTAGTGGGTGAGAGATCCCAAAAATAATTTTACCCTAATCACACATTTACATTTGCCAGGGATGAGGTTCAAATCTCTATCTAACAACCTTTATGGACCATTATGTTACACATTTACCACATGTACCACTGACCTGATATGGTTTAGGCTTCGCAACAGATACTTGTAAGGTGGATGATATCTGCAGGACTGCTAAAGTCAGGCTCTGAGATGTCTACTGGCTGTAAATGCGGACAAAATCTTTGAGTTGCACACACAAGCACTTGCCACAGATGAGATTCATACCCATAGCTGTGTAGTTACTACTACAACATTGTTCCACATTTATGGCATGCACCACAGAGCGTATAGGGCTAGCCCTTCTCCAAATGTGTATTTCAAGGTAGATGACATCAGCAGGCTTGCTAAAGTAGGGCAATGGGAGGTGTAATGACTGTGAATGGCCTCAAAAGTATTACTCTGTACACACACAAACACAGTGTCACAGTTGCCATGTCTGCGATTAGAACTCCTACCTAACTAGTACATCACACTACAGCATTATGCAGTGATTGCATGCCACAGAGCTTACAGGGCTGAATCTTGTCCAAGGAGGTATTTCAAGGTGACTGACATCAGCAGGCTTGCTAAAGTAGAGCAATGGGAGGTGTAGTGACTGTGAATGGCCTCAAAAGCATTACTTCCTACACACAAAGAGTTTCACAGTTGCCATGTCAGGGATTAGAACACCTACCTATCTAGTATGTTACACTACAGCATTATGCAGTTATCACACACACCACAGAGCTTATAGGACTAGCTGTTGTCCAAAGGTGTATTTCAAAGTGAATGACATCGGCAGGCTTGCTAAAGTAGAGCAATGGGAGGTGTAGTGTCTGTGAATGGCCTCAAAATCATTTATCCCTACACACACATGCAGTTTCACAATTGGCACGTCTGGGATTAGAACTCCTATCTAACTAGAATATCACGCTATAGCATTACTCGGTTATTGCATGTGTCACAGAGTGTATAGGGATGTTTTTTGTCCAAAGGGGTATTTCAAGGTGACTGACATCAGCAGGCTAGCTAAACTAGGGCAATGGGGAGTGCAGTGTGTGTGAAGGGGCCATAAACCATTCCTCTGGAAACACACACACAACACTCAGTCACACATAACTTTACATTTGACAGGACTATGTTTATGACTGCTAGATGAATAATGACTTGTACTGTCATGTTACATAGTTATCACCAGCACCACAGACACTATTGTGCTGAGGGCTACCAGAAGCAAATGTCTACATTGATAGACATCGACACATCATGTGATATTGGCCAATTGGATGCGTGGTGGGTGGGACAGGCCTCATGATGGGAAGCTCTTTGTCACTGTCTGTCTCTTTCTTCCCCACATCTTTATTTGTGTATGTTTGACATATTATAGTGTATTGTCCTTAGATATATGTGTGTATTCCTATCCAATGTGTGTGCAAAGCATGAATGGTGTGCAATATGGTGTGTGTGTGCACAGAAATCTGTGACTGATAGATATGTATAGTCCACTGTTGTTGTCAGACATGGGCTTCATTTCATTAAGTGTGGGAGCATGCCCAGTATGATCTTCTGTATTGAATGTGTGAATGCATTACAGGTAGGTTGTACTCCAGTGCAGGCATTTGTGTTCTACACCTACATCTAGCAACCTGTTTCTGCATGATATCTGTAGATAGGTTGACAATATGGAGTCACAATGGGCAAAGGATAGTGGGATACTGTAACTAATTGTGTCTGTGCTGCTTGTGCTAAATGGTTTTGGTGTTAGCAGAGATATTCAGACATATGTACTGTTTTACACTGTGATGTATTATGTCATCAAATACTGGCATATATACTTATTTGCTCACAGTAATTTCCTGGGGAATACAAGATGAATGAAGTTGTGTCCAGCATTGTGGTTTGCAGCCTACATATTCTTGAACACTCATGCCATTCTGGCGGGGGAGCTGCAGACACTTGCTGATGGGTCTGTGTAAATGGTCCAGCACCTTGGTACTGTGGTGGCTGAGGATCCCCTGCTTGTACATCTATCGACTTGACAGAATGGCCACATCCTGCTGAGGCCATACATCTCAGCTGTACAGATTCACACAGGTTACCCAGAGGCAGGGCTCATATATCTGGTCAGTTCCCCTTCACATTGTGGTTTACAAGCAGGTTTGTAGCCACCCATTACTGGGTTTGCAGGCATAGATAGTATGGGCACACATCAGAGTTTCAGACTTCACACATTCCATGGCACCCATGCTTCTACACCCCCCCATTATTCTATCCTCTTCCAAATATTATGCGAGTGATATCTGATAAGTATCCCTATAATTATCCCTTCATCTCAGCGGTATTTAGGGGTTGGTCCAGAGTTCATGCAGTAGGACATGGTGGGCATGCTACTGGGATTTTTCGACATGGCCTTGCATTTGTGTTCTGTGGACTGTGTTATGTCGTTATTTAGGACTCCATGAGATAACATACATTGGCAGTGTTGGATAGGTTGGATAGTAAAACAAGCAGGATTCTTCATGCTCACCAAATGATTTATAAAAATCAGTGTATACCAAGATTATATATTCCCTGTTCTGAAGGAGGGATGGGCCTCCTTGAAATTGATTACATGTATAGATCTGCAATCGTGGGACTCCACACATATCTACTGACCTCACAAGATCCAAATGTGGTGAAAGTTTTGAAACATGAGGAGAATAAATCTAAGATGACATCTCTGCTTAATTTAGCAGAAGCATATCGACGTCAAGCAGGAATGGAAATGAATCCAGAAGTGGATAAAAACCAGGCAGCAACTGAATGTGCTAAAAAACAAAAGAAAGAGTATAAGGTGAAGGACCAGGTGAAAAGGCAAGAAATGTGGAAAAAACATAAATATATTTGCAAGTATAGAAAGCTTCTGGAAGAGCCTCATGTTGATCAAGAATGAACGCAGGAATGGTTAAGGAAAGGTGAATTTACATCAAGAAATGAAAGGTTAATATTGGCAGCCCAAGATAGTGGGCTATGTACATGCTGGTTTACTAAGTCCATTGAACATGTGGGAGAAACAGACATATGTAGGTTTTGTGGAACCAAATTGGAAACAGTCACACACCTTATTGCTGGTTGTGACTCTCTAATGGCAGAGGGACTGTATACTGAAAGGCATAATAATGTGGTGAGATTGTTACACTGGAGATTTTGCAAACATTATGGTATCGAAGTGGCTGAAAAACACTGGAAACATGAGCCACAGAGAATCATAGAAAATGATGAAGTTTACATCACATGGGATCACCCAATACCAACAGTCCAAAAGATAGATGTTAGATAACCGGATATAGTGGTCTAAGAAAAGAAGACAAAAGTAGCACTGATCAATGAAATCACCACACCTAGTGACTACAGTGTCTTGTCTACAGAGAGACACAAAGTCATAAAATACCTCGATATGTAGGCAGAAACGAGAGCCATGTGGAAGAAAGATACCCAGACAGTTCCAATAGTAGTAGGAACAACTGGTCTTATAAAAAATAATTTACAATCGTATTTAGATATGTTACCAATTCATGCAACACTGTACAAACTGCAGAAGGAGTCATTACTGGGCATATTGCGAGTGATGCAAAGAGCACTTTTGGCTAACATCAAAGAATGAAACAATACTAATTTCATGAACTTTAATCATACTTTGACTTAGGAATGGGGTCCATTCCCGTCATGGTATTAGAAACCCAAAAGACTTGGAGAAATTAAAAATGGCAGTACAGGTGAGGCACAGGCCTTTGACAGAGGACTGTAGAGCATTTGGTAGTGATGCATGCCATCTGTAGCAGGCCAGTGCATTCTGTCACTCCTACAGTCCCAGGCTGCAAGCCACTGGATTCCCCCTGGGGTGACAGGGTAGGTGGGCAAGGCATTAATGGCAATAGTTTCCGTCCTTATTAATCCATTGGTGTGGATGCTGGCAGGGTGCTGTTTACAGCTAGGGACACATCAGCATGGGACACCTCTTCAGCATGCTACATTCTATGGGGTATTCCCATACAGAATTGGAGGTTATACTGTACTCATTCCCAACAGCAGGGATATGACCTGTGATGAACCTGTGGCTGATGGTGGGGTGAGCTGAATGCATGTGTGCTATGGAAGCTTCTTGCAGCTGACTCACAGATATACATTGGACATTCCCCTTATGCTGGCTTGTGCGGGGACATCAACAGTTTCTCAGTACTTCATAACTGTGCCTTTTGTGGTCTGCCAGTGTTTGGCCAGACTACATCAGTATTCCATACTACACAGACAACTAATGTGCTGCTAACCTGTATGTACAATTCCAAAGGTGTGCATTTGACAGTTACATTTTATATACTCTGTCTAGGTACTTCCACCTGTGTACTGTGTGTATGTCTGGGCCCACATTCATGGCATGTCCATCTTTCATATGGTGACAGATATTACATCCAAAAAATTACTATGGATTACTGCTGGATTGGGTCTTGCTGGGATGCATTGTGTTTGGCACTGCAGTTGTCAGAACATGGCCCTTTCATCAACAGTACTGGCCACAGGCCACCGGGACACAACCCTCCATGCCTACATGCTGACCACTTCCACACAATATACAACACACAACAACCTAACACACAGAGCCCTGCATACTGTACACGTGCAACAATCTATCCTGCTAATTTGGCCAGCTCAGATAATCTGTGCTCCACTGTTATTATACCCACATGTACATGCTACTGCATTTCTGCATTGGATTATGGGGGGGGAGGGCACACTTGACAACTGTAAACAGTTGCTATGACTGTACTGGTATTTCAGGTACTCTGTTGGCTTCCATTTCATTCTGTATTCTAATCTATCATGCAGAGTAGAGGCATATCAGTGGCAGTGGCGGCTGGTGACTTCAAATCAAAGGGGGGCTGCAGGAGGCACTTGCATGGGTTGGGGCCAAGTAGAAAGGGGTGGGGTTAACTTCACAGGGTGGAGCTATGTTACAGTTGGATCAACACTGATTGTGCTTACCATTTTATATAAAATAACTGCTCAACCACTACTGCATATGCTAAATAGTCTACCAATGCTAAATAGTCTACCAAATACTAGACTAAATCAATCGCATTTCAGAGCTAATGAGGTGTTTAGTTTATACAGCAGCACAAAAACCAAAACATTTCTAAACAGCAAAATAGTAGTTGGCCTTGACTGTATGAAACTATCATGAGCACACATGATGTAAACACACATTGCACTGTATCAGTCTGCATTTTGTAGAAATACAAGTGAAAAGTAAGATTCATGAGACGTCCCACTGTACTATCTTAATTTATTATTCACAGTTCCAGGTCACTCCAATGCCTAATGTGCCAGTGGTTCTGAGAAACATTGACACAGGCTTGTATAACTGTTGACCTTACCAAAATACACATTAATCTTGCAAAGCCAGAATTACAACAGTAAAGAGCAGGGCCAGTCAACTCAATTCATTCAAAAACAGCCCCCCCCATCCCTATTACCAAAGTATCTGCTTTGACCCTGCCAGGATTAAATTAACATACTTACATTAATTTCACTTAGCTGACAGAAACATTAGTCACAACTTATGTGTGTCAGCTCGCCTTACACAAATGCATATTATATTATTATTTATTTTACTTTTGTTTACCCAGCTTAGTACAACTGTCTTTAGTCAAAATACACATTTTCAGCATATGTCTGAGGATAAAAGCTCTTAACATATTACAAACATTTTTAAACAGACATTCAGTATATACATGAACAGATATGAAATAACATACAATTAGAATGACTCATACATTTGATAATTAGATTACATTCATCTGAAAGTGCAGGCAACCATTACAGTCTTGCAAAGCCAGAATTATAACAGTAAACAGCAGGGCCAGTTGCTTTATTCACACACATAGCCCCACCCCCTATTGCCCACTCCACATACAGTATCTGAGTTGATCTTGCGAGGTTAAATTACAAAAAAAGGCTAAAAGACAGCACTGTTATTAATATATGTATTTTTTCACATGAACAGTAACCAGAGTTCAGAGCTTGTGGTCAATCTTACTTCACTCAAATGCATATTACTCTTGCAAAGCAAGTCAGAAGTACAACAGTAAGGCCAGTCATTTCATTCACACATACTAGGCATAGCCCCCCAGCCTGATTGCCTACCCACAATATCTGCTTTGAGCCTACAACATCTAAAATAATAAAAAGAAGACAATGATTACATTACTGTATTTCTTTCACATCATACAGTCAAGAGTTTGCAAGTAATCTTACTTCAGTTCACTCATGCACTTTAGTCATGCAAGGCTAGAGTTTCAACAACAAAACATTCACACACCATCCCAATCTTTCTTGACTGACCCTACAAAAAGATTAGGTTAAAAAAAACACATTTCATTCACAAGTAATCCCCAAAATGTAGTGCGTACCTAGTATCTGTTTGACTCCATGCCTACAATATATTTACTAGAACAAATATATCCACAGTCAAGCAGCTCCAAAGCACACCGCCTCCTTAGTATGTAGTTAACCCTGCCAGGATATTATATTAAATAAATCTATCAACAGCCCCTAAAACAAACACACTGTCTCCTTAGCATCTAGTTACCTCTGCCGGGATATTATATTAAATAAATACATTAACAGCCCCCCAAACAAACACACAGCTTCCTTAGTATCTAGTTACCCCTGCCAGGATATTACATTAAATAAATACATTAACAGCCCCCAAAACAAACACAATGCCTCCTTAGTATCTGGCTGACCCTGCCATAGTATTATATTAAAAAAATCAACAACAGTCCCCAGAATACACTGCCTCTTTAGTATCTGGTTAATTCTGCCTGGATATTATATTACAAAAAATATCAACAAATAGTCCCTAATATACACTGCCTCCTTATCATCTGGTTCACCTTGCCAGGATTAAAAAAAACATCAACAGCTCCTAAAACACAGTGCCTCCTTAGTACCTGGTTAACACAGTCAGGATATTTTATTTAAAAAGTATCCATCAACAGCCCCCCCCCAAATACACTGTCAACCTACTAGTATCTGGTTGACTACTGCCAGGAAAAAATGCATAACGTCAAGTGTATCTGGTTGACCCTGCTATGAAAAAATACACAAATTTTATCTGACTGATTGATGATAATAATTATTACATTAGAGAGAGAGAGAGAGAGAGAGAGAGAGATAGGAGGAAGTCTCCAACTATAAAGGAGAGGAAAGATTAAAATAACTCCACAGGAAAAAAATTAGATAAGAAACTTTTGTTTAATCAGATGAAATAGAATGAATGTTTTTTTGGGTGAATGGGTTCTCAACAGAATCAGCCTTATCTCCCAGAGCACTTCCTGGTCCAAAAGGTGCATCTTTAAATATCATTCCTACCATACATGTAGAAATAAACTGACAGCAAAGAGGTTAACCAATGAAACACATCAAGATGCCTCAGCATTTTAGATTCTACTTATATATTTGGTAAGCAGATACACTTAACTGGAGCATTACTTTACTTCCAACACTAAGCACAGTTATTTCATCACATTAACCAGTCCAGACAGTTTGACTTTCCTCCATTCCACACCCCAATAAGGCACAACTTTACTGACACCACTACAGTAATCTTCTCATTAGGCCTTTGAGGAAAGCCATCCTATTAAGTACCGCATCGCCCAATAAGCACATGAGATGTCTCAACCAATCATGAACAATAATGGATCCATTAAATTCCATATATTTGCTGTTCATTAGCAGGTCAGTAGCCCAAGCCGTAAAAGCCAGTGTTGTTGTACCTGAGCCTAAAAACTACACTAACCTGGGGCTCATGGAATAAAGGAGTATATATTACAAGCATCTCCTGCCACATATTTCTCACATCCCAAAGGTTCACTTGCCTTGTTTATTGGCTGTTGTTATGATTCTACACTCTGACTGGCGATGAAGGTAATGTTTCTTGCTGTTCCACACCTTTCTTATGTTTACACTCTAGACAGGTGCTTCACTGTACAAGTACATCATATCAGACAACACCACAATAGAACCAGAGCATACTACCTTGTTAAAATACTCTATACTACAGTAGAGTTATAAAGTATTAACCAGGCTGAGTGGGTGTTATTGCCTAGCATACCTACCCACTCAACAATACCTTACTGCATAGATCATTTTAATGATTTCCGTGTGATTCATTTTTGCCACCTTCCAAGATATTAATTTCTGCCACCTTCCAAGATATCAATGCCATGTCAGAGTATAAGTTAAATTTAAGTAAAAAAATAAACAAAACAAAAAAAAAAAACAGGACTATCAAATATTTATTTATTTAACATTTGTTTAACATTTATTTACCAGGAAAGTCCGACTTGGAACAAGCCGATTTTCAACAGAGGACTTAGAAAATGAATCAAGTTGCTTGCACACCACCATCTAGTTTCAAAATATTGAATTATTGGGAAAGGTACAATCTGTACAAGACAGGGTTATCAGAGCAGGATAATTTACTTCAGGCACAAGAATATTTTCTTAACATTAGCTAAAACAAAACCCCTTTGACTTACCTCAAAAAAATGAATGATGAGTGATTGACTGAGACTGTCCATTTCCGTCACGAACAACAAAGTAAAGTAGGCTTTTTTTAAGTAGCTGCTAGCTAGGTCAGGAATCCAGAAATCTTTCCTCCCCATAGGAAACACCCAAAGAAAGCTGTTTGCAATCAGATTCAGTATTGGCAATGGTATTGACTCAGTCACGAATCAGTCCACATTCCACAACTGAAACTGTTTGATTCTCGCTCTTTTCCCAGCACATAAAGCCCGGGAAGAGAGCGACAACCAATCAGCAGCATTTAGCCCAAGCACATCATGTATGTGCCTGTGGACGTCGCAGTCCAAACCCCTTCCAATTCTATGCGGTTTGGAACCACATAGACTGCTGGGCATCACACTGATGCCTTAATTTCCTCACCGGGCTGCAACAAAAACAAAAAAAAAAGTTTTTATTTAAAACTGCCGCAACCCGAGGCGGTTAAAGTGTGCATGCGCGTACTTGCCGACACCGAGGCAGGAAGGAACTTGCCGAGTCGCGGAGACACAGTAAACAAAAAAAATAATAATACACTGTCACTACTACACAAAAAGGTACTTTTTCTTTTTTTTGCTGAGGGGGCTACAGTCCGGCAGTCCGATGCCACGAGCCGCCCCTGATCAGTGGAGTACAGATCTTAGGTTTTATTGACCTACATTTCAGTTTCACTACTGAAAACTCCTGATGTCCACCACGGCAGTAAAACTTAATAGTAAAATCAAAACTTTAATAAAAAACACCCTTGTTGCAAACCATACCTCTCTGCTAGCCGGCCTCCTTTTTGTTTGCAACAAGGGCATGTCAGAGAACTAAATGAGGAATGGCTTTGATGCCTTATAAATACAAAAGCTGAACAGTCCTTTTTATATGATCTGAGGAAGGCTTATTTGCCGAAAGCGCTTATCGGAAGACTGAGGACTGCTTATTTTATGTTATATTCTTTTTATTAGAGTTTTGATTTTACTATTAAGTTTAACTGCCGTGGTGGACATCAGGAGTTTTCAGTAGTGTTTGCCTTTTCTCTTCCTCATTGGTGTCCTTCACAGTGTAAGAAAGTTTTTTACCTACATTTCAGTTTCAGACTTCTTACCCTTCAGAACTAACATCCAACTTCCTGACCTGTTGTAGTCTGTCTGTGTAGGTCTGGAGGGGGGCTGTTCTCTGTTGCCATCAATCAGAGGTCTTAGCACAGCCTTTCTTTGTGGTTATCTACACCTGTCCTGCTGGCTGAGACTGTTGTTGGGTATGTGAGCCTCACTGACATGCATGTGTCTGTCCTATGAACACACATTTGGCCCACCACATGTCCTGGGATTTGTCACCTTGTCTAGTACTGCCTACTATGTTGACACCAGTATTTGTTATGGATTTCACACTGCCCATATAGGTGTCTACTATCTGCTGCCATCCCATTCAGCCACTCGATTCCCTTCCATGCTCACATCTGTACCATAGATACAAGTAGCAGAACATACTACTCCATTCAGCAATTGATAGGGAGAGTAACTTACCTTGTGGCTGTGCCAGTATTAAGGATGGTGCTGGAGGGCTGACTATGTCGGATGCACATAGTACATTCCCTATACATGGCAAAGCACAGGTAGTGTCATGCTTGGTGTCCCTTTTATTGTATGTGCGAGTCAGAGAGAGGTGTCATTCCTTGGGTTCCTACCATGTCAGTATATGTGCTATGTATTGCCTCTTTGCCAAAGCCTGGGCATACTGGGCACTCCTTCTGCCTACAGGGGCAGGCTCAGGTTGTTCCTCCTCTGAGTCAGTCTGTGCCTATACTGGCCTTGGCAGTGGTGGGGGGCTGTGTGGCCCTGACCCCTGCTGTTCTTGCTGCAGCTGTTTCCACAGGATCATATTGTGTAACATGGCACATACAATGAAAATTTGGGTACATGTAGCTGGAGAGTACTGCAAGGCTCCACTGGATTTGTCCAGGCACTGGAACCGTGACTTGAGCATCCCAAACACACACTCTATTATGATTCTAGTTTGTGCGTGTGCTTCATTATGGAGCTCTTGTTCAGGTGTGTGTGCATTTCTGATGGGTGCAATTAGCCATGGCTCCAGTGCATAACCAGCATCCCCCACTAGGTGGCCATATCGGATGTCTCCACTGGCAAATCTCTGGTACAGCTGCATCATATGCCAGATGTGGGAGTCGTGATAGCTTCCAGGGCTGCCAGCACACAGATTCATTCTAATGTCCTGGGCATCACACATGACCTGGCAGTTGATGGAGGGGAAGCCCTTGTGGTTTATGTAGACCCTACCCCGCTCACCAGTTGGTGCTTTGATGTGTATGTGCGTGCAATCTATAGCACCCACTACCTCAGGGTATTCTGCTATTTGTTGGAAGAGGTGGATATTGCTGGTCAATGCCTCACAGGTGTTGTGGAAATATATGTGCTCACCGGCATGTGCTGAGATGGCATCCAGAAATTGGTGGAGTACCCTAGATGCTGATGCCTTTGAGATCCCCATGATATCCGCAGTTGGCCTTTGGAAGGTTTGTGGGAGAAACCAGAACAAAAGGTGTTTGCATAGTTTACAGTAGTGTGCTGGGCTGCGCTGGGCTGCTGCCTGTATAATTGGCTGTTTCTGATACATTTCACCTGCCAGCTATGCTAGTTCTCCTTGATTACATTCCTACTGCTGTTTTCCCTTCCCATTGCCTTCCTGTTTAAGCCCCAGGCACGCCACACAAACCCAGTGCTCAGATGTGAATGGAGCTGCTATTTCCTGTTTTTTTTTTTGTTTAAAATCCGGTGCGCTGCACTCACACCCATTTAAGCAATGTAAATACTGTTAGGCAGCTTCAGACACACCCCATTCCTTAGCTGTGCTTAGCTAAGGGCAAACACGGGCCACTGTGCTCCAATATGCTTACAGCAGTCATGACACTCCCCTTCATG
The DNA here is from genome assembly GCF_019279795.1 of Protopterus annectens. Taxonomy (NCBI): domain Eukaryota; kingdom Metazoa; phylum Chordata; order Ceratodontiformes; family Protopteridae; genus Protopterus; species Protopterus annectens. Next base: position 488,760,104 of record NC_056734.1, read on the forward strand.
AGCTCATCTAGCTCTTAGGCTTAGACCATGATGTTATTGCACCTACATGGTTGGGTGCAAGCTAGCACTGAGGGGAAAATCTGTGATTCAATATCACTCCCCTCATTTGCATAGAACTGACTGCTAATGCATGGTTACAAAACCAACACTCAGTCTTCCCCCTTAGCAACCACTATTCCATGGTCTTGTTGTGTTATGCATGCCATTGACTATTATGGCAAAATGATGATTTTGGTTTAAAAGCTTATTTCCAGCTTTTTTTCTTATTTTCGGGCAGATCCTGTTTGCGCACCACTGCCCTACACTTAAACGGCCAAAATCGGCCAAAAAAAGTTATTTTTTATAATTTTGAAACTACTTTTCATGCCTATGGCCATATATTTGGCTGTTGGCATGCCTAACCCTTATAATACATGCTTTTTTATGAGCTGTCATGCCTCCATTTTGTAGTTTGCAGAAATGTATTCAGCTGCTGACTGAATACATTTTTGCAGTCTACACTATTCCTGCATGGACGCCTGCCTGCTTCCTGGATCGCTAATTCACCTCATTTGCATGGTTTTCACCAGCAAATGAGGTAATTAGCATATAGGGCCTGTGTATGTGCAGGAATAGTGCAGGAGTGCTCGTGCACGTCCCGGGAGCTCATTCCTGAATCGCACATCAGCGATATTGCCTGCAGCATCTCTTGCACTACTCCTGCACACCGTGCAGAGCTTTCTGAATTCTGGGGATTGTTTTGGTGAAGGGAATGATGATGCATTTCTTTGCATTCAGTTTGAGACTGTGACAAAGACACCAGTTGCTGGTCTGCGTAAGACCCTCCTGGAGTATACTGACATAATTTGGGGATTCAATAATTGCACCTAGTTTGCAGTCGTCTGCAAACTTGGTCAGCCACAGTCCCTTAGTTTTGGCCTGAACTTCTGAGAAGTATATACCAAACAGTAGGGGGGGCTCAGCACTGACTCTTGTGGCACCCTGCTGGTTGTTAGTGAACTCATGCAGACATATACCTGTGATTTACAAATATGAAGATTATTATTTTTAGCCATACATATGTCACATTGGTATTTATACAGACAATTACATCACATATATGAAGAATATTATTTTTAGCCATACATATGTCACATTTGTATTTATGCAAACACAAACTAGGAAGCAAGATAAACGTACAAAACCCACTTGTCAGCAGAAAAAAACATGTTTTCTGAAGAAGTTGCTTAACTGTGGCGACGGAAATCGCTTAATATTAAACACTTTTGCCTTATTTGAGGTTGTTGTGGCTTGCTGTTCTGTTTTTCCTGCTGACAAGTGGGTTTTGTACATTTGTATTTATGCAGACAATTACATTAGCACATAAACATTCCTTATATTAGCATACAGTTGCAGTTTTGTGTACTATGTTTATGTTTTCTTTTGCATTATTATAACAACATTACAGGTACATTTTTGCAAGGACACATGTTGATTCTAGCAAATACCTTCAATTATTCAACCTTTTCATAGAGGGGAATTTAATGAAACCTACACGGGCTTATTTTCCATGAAGGCAAAGTGGCACACTACTTACACAAAAGTAAGCAGGTTTGTGATCCAGGAAACAAAGCTGAGGGGCATGCACGAGTGCGCCAACAAGGAAGTGTCCGTGGCATGCACATCACCTCATAAGCAGGTGACTTGCATGCAAATGAGGGGGGTAGAGTGATCCAGCAAGCAGATAATCAGTCCTGCAGACCCCATGTTGGTGTCCGCAATGTACATGGAAAAATTCAGTGTTCAGGATGTTAAACAGAAAATGGGGGCTGTAAAAGTGCAGCAAGAAGGACAGAAATAGCATAGCAGACACAGATATGTGCAAAACTATCCATTGTGTGTCCAAAACCTAATGGAAAATAATTTAAAATATATATTTTTTTTAATAATCAGATTATGTTTGCTCAGCGCAGTGCAGTGTGCAAACATGCTGTTAAGGGAAAAAAAATGTAAAAAGTGCAGAAATGAAAATTAGTAGTTTGTGACAGTAATGCATTATAGGACCCTACATGGAGTATGTACCATGGCCGACTGCTGTGGTTGCTAATGAGGCAGGCATGGAACCATGTAGTTCCCAGGTTGTGTGCATAGATATCTATGCAAATTAACTGGGGTTACTGAATAGCACGAATGGGTATCCGTGTCTGCAGATCCATCTGTGTAGGCAGAGAACCGTGCTGGTATCCACAGAAGAGGTAGCTGACATCAGAAAGGGGTGTGTCTGCATCCTTTTAAGCTCATTGGAGCACAGCAGCAATTGTTTGCATGGTACACCGGTGAGCTCAGCAAGGGGGTGTGTGCACTGGCTGCTAAGCTTTGTTTACCTTTGGAGCACGTGTTTCAGCCAGTTTGAGCATGTTTTGCATGGCGTGCCACTGAACTGAGTGAGACCTTTCATGGGGGCATGTACAATGACTGCTGAGGAAGGCTGTTAAAAAAAAAAATTGTCTGAGAAAGGCAATGAGATCTTAATTACTGATGACCCCTGTTCCACTCGAACTAAGGCCGTTAACAGTCCTTAATGATATACTTGGCAGGTGAAATGCATCATAGGTAGCCAATCACAAAGGCTGTACCTACAGAAGAGCATTATAAAGATTGCAGAAACCCTACAATCTGATTTCACCCCCATACTCTGCACCACTGGAGTACAGACTTAGGACCTTTAACTGAAGAAATGTTAGAGGCTGCTGCAGGCCTGCTACATCTGTATGTGCTAGATGCTGAGGTCAGTGCTGATGCTGATGCCGACAATAGGCCTAGACTGAGAAGGCAAAGAGTATTCAGGCCCAGGGTAACCTGGAGATTGTAGAGTGCTACAGGGTGGACAGGGACATACTACAAGACCTCACTGAGCTCTGCTGACCTCAACTCAGACCCAGAGCCAACAGAGGGGAACCCATCTCAGTGGAAACTAAGGCATGTGTAGCTATTAGGATACTAGCTATGAGTACATTCCAAAGACCAACTGTGGACATGATGGGGGTCTCACAGGCATCAGTATCTGGGGTCCTACACCAATTCCTGGATACCATGCTACCACATGCCAGTGAGCACATTTATTTTCCCCTCATCCCTGAGGCAAAGGCTAACAGTATGCAACACTTCTACCATGTAGCACACTACCCCGAGGTACTGGGTGAAATAGATTGCACTCCTGTATATGTCAATGCACCACCTGGTGTGGAAGATAGAATCTACATTAACTAGAAGGGGTACCACTCCATCAACTGCCAGGTCATGTGCAATGTCCCAGGCATTATCATGAATGTATGTGCTGGCAGCCCTGGCAGTTATCATGACTCCCATATCTGCCATGCATCACAGCTATGCCAGATGTTTGCTAGGGTGGACATCCCACACAGCCATTTACTGGGGGATGCTGGCTACACACTGGAACCATGGATGATGGCACCTATCAGAAATGCACACATACCCACTAAAGAATGACATAACGAGGCACACACACACACACACACACAAACTAGGAACATCATAAAGCATGTGTTTGGGCTGCTGAAGTCACAGTTCTGGTTCCTCAATATATCTGGTGGAGCCCTGCAGTACTCTCCGGCAACATGTGCATACATTCACAGTATGTGCCATGCTACATAATATGATCCTGCAGAAACAGCTGCAGCAGGATCAGCAAAGGGAAGGGATACACAACCCCCCACCAATTCCTAGGTCACCACAGCCACACCCACAAGGGGACTCCGTGGAGGAAAACCCTGAGGTTGTCCCTGTAGACAGACGTAGGCATGCCCAGTATGCCCTGGCCTTGGCCAAGAAGCAACTCATAGCACATGCACTGACAACCTTGGCCCCTAGGGACTGACACATTACTCCAACTCGCATACATATTAGTAATAATTATGCCAGCCAGCCCACACAATCTATACCGCACCATGTATTGACTGTGGACTGTGTGCATCAGACACAGTCAGCCCTGAACTACAGGTCTGTCAACTGCTGCATTTACAAGGTAAGTCACACAGCTACTCACCACTTGTAAGGAGTACTAGAATATGGTAGTTTATGTATGGACCTCCTGCATGTATGCAAGGGAACATAATGGGCTACTGGGCTACTTGTAGAGATCTAACAGCCACTTGGTACAACAGGTACTCTGTCCAATAGTATGTGCCCCATAATATTCACTAGGCCACATGGGTGGAAACCCCACTACATTATTCAAGGGAGATGCCAATCAGTGGGGTCACAGAACAGTTGCACGACTGTCTATGCCAGCAGAGCATGGGCTAGTTGTCTCCAACCCCATCTCATCAGTGTACCCATATAACTCCAGAACATACATACATCTTTTTCTTCTTTTTATTTTGGTTGCTCCCATTAGGGGTCACCACAGTGGATCATCTGTTTCCATTTCTTCCTGTCCTTGTCATATTGCTCTGTCACACCAACCACCTGCATGTCCTCTCTCACCACATCCACAAACCTTACCTTAGGCCTTCCTCTTTTCCTCTTACCTGGCAGCTCCATCCTTAGTATCCTTTTCCCAATATACCCAGCATCCCTCCTTAGCGCATGTCCTAACCAACACAATCTCACCTCTCTGGCTTTGTTTCCAAACTGTCCAACCTGAGCTGACCCTGTAATAAACTAATTTCTAATCCTGTCCATCCTTGTCACACCCAATGCAAATCTTAACATCTTTAACTCTGCCACCTCCAGCTCTGACTCCTGTCTTTTTTGCCAGTGCCATGGTCTCCAATCCATATAACATAGCTGGTCTAAGTACAATCTTGTAGACCTTCCCTTTCACTCTTACTGGTACCCATCTGTCACAAATCACTCCTGACACTCTTCTCCACCCACTCCACCCTGCCTGCACTCTCTTCTTCACCTCTCTTCCACACTCACCATTACTCTGAACTGTTGATCCCAAGTATTTAAACTCATCCACCTTCACCAACTCTACTCCCCGCATTCTCAGCATTCCTCTGTCCCATTCTTTTACACACACATATTCTGTCTTAGTCCTGCTGACCTTCATTCCTCTATTCTCTAGAGCATATCTCCACCTCTCCAGGACCTCCTCAACCTGTTCCCTACTCTCGCTACAGATCACAATGTCATCTGCAAACATCATAGTACACGTGGACTTCTGTCTATTCTCATCTGTCAATCTGTTCATCACCATTGCAAATAAGAAAGGGCTCAGAGCTGATCCTTGATGTAATCCCACCTCCACCTTAAATGCATCCATCACTTCTACCACAGACCTCACCACTGTCACACTACCCTCGTTCATATCCTGTACCACTTTTACATACTTCTCTGCCACTCCCGACTTCCTCATACAATACCACAACTCCTCTCTAGGCACCCTGTCATATGCTTTCTCTAAGTCCACAAAGACACAATGCAACTCCTTCTGACCTTCTCTGTATTTCTCCAATAACACTCTCAGAGCAAACATTGCATCTGTAGTGCTCTTTCCTGGCATGAAACCATACTGCTGCTCATTAATCCTCACCTCCATTCTTAATGTAGCTTCCACTACTCTTTCCCATAACTTCATGTTGTGGCTCATCAATTTTATCCCTCTGTAGTTACTACAGCTCTGCACATCACCCTTACTCTTAAAGATTGGTACTAATACACTTCTCCTCCACTCCTCAGGCATCCTCACATTTTCCAAGATTTTGTTAAACAATCTGTTTAAAACCCCGACTGCCATCTCTCCTAAACACCAGTATGCTTCCACAGGTATATCATCTGGACCAACAGCCTTTCCATTCTTTATCCTCTTCATAGCTATCCTTACTTCCTCCTTGCTAATCCACTGCACTTCATGATTCACTATCCGCACATCATCCAACCTTCTCTCCCTCCCATTTTCTTCATTCATCAGCCCCTCAAAGTACTATTTCCATCCGCTCAACACACTCTCCTCACTTGTGACTACATTTCCCTCATTATCCTTTATCACCTTTACCTGCTGCACATCTTTCCTAGCTCGGTCCCTCTATCTAGCCAATCGGTACAGGTCCTTTTCTCCCTCCTTAGTGTCCAACCTTTCATACAACTATCTCTTCACCATACACCTCATCTCCTTGTACTCCTGTCTACTTTCTTCATCTCTATGACAATCGTGATTGTGCTTACATATGTGTTTTAATTGATTAGTACTGAAGTAGTAAGGATACAATATTGGTTGAATACATGTGTTCTTACTTGCAAATTTCTGAGTGTCACTGAAGTAGGAAAAATGACAGTATTGTGAGTACAAGAAAGATGAATCTGTTAAAGCAATTCCATTGCATTCTGAATGTATTTTTCATGCTGCAACATTAGTATAGCACAAGTTTACTTTGTTGGACTGAGATTTTGCATGTGTACATACTTATGGGGTTTATGTTATCTTTATTATATGAGCATGGAGGGCAAACATGGTCAATGTTGTGTTGTTTGACTGATGATTACGTCAAAAGTTTTTTTGTGTATGGTGTGGCATATTGTGTTAGGTGCAGCAATGATGCAAAACAAGGGATCAAGGCAGAGAAAGGATGACTTCAGTCATGAGGAAAATTGCATTCTCATGGCAGCTCTTAGGACATATGGAAAATATTTATTTGGTAAAGGGGGCCCAAGCAAGCTGAGATGACAACAAGCCTGGAATCAAGTTGCCCTCGACATTAATGCAGTAGGTGGCAGAAACTGCACATTAACACAGTGCAACAAGAGGCAAATTATATGGTAGGGCATGTTAGAAGCAAGATGAGGCAAAATGCAATTGCCTGTATCAGTACTGGGGGGGATCAAACAATTAACCCATTAACAGTGGGGGAAGAAATACCTCCAATCCTTCCATGGGAATCGCTAGAACACAAATGATGATGACATTGGCATTATCAGAGTTGGTGTGGACACCAGGTATTACCATTGTCTGCAGCAGCAACTCTTATCTGCTCAGAAAGGTGGGTTTCAAAACAGTAACATATACTTATATACAGAATTGAATGTTATCAAGGAATGATTACGTTAAATGCATGAGATAATAATAGATGAACATTCAACATCTTCACAGAATGACAATGAAGGCATTGTGCATGGTAGGTGCCCTGCACATCTCCTTACTAAACATACAGTAGGGTGTGCTATTATTAGTAATGGTTTCAAATCATTTTTACAAGATCAGCAGCAGAAATAAGCAGTTCTGCTATACCAATAAATTTGGAGGACATCAGCAGAAGAATGGTTGTTGAAGATGCTAATGATGATAACATAGTTATATTTGTGAGACAGCTGAGGAAAGGTGCACATAGTCCCTAAGTTCAATGGCAGGATGTTATTATCTGTGCAGGAAGTGATGGTGCATTACAAAGTCAAGCACATGCAGACACTGCACTCACACTCGTACAGGAGGAGAGTCCTTGCACCTTTATACCAGTAACTCCAAACCCAGATGGCACCTCCTGGATGATGGCAGACATTAAGAGGTAAAAGTAGCCACAGTGACACCTTTCCAAAAAGGAGCCAGGTGCAGAAATGTGTTACAGCTACCCCAGTAAACATGGAAAGCACTGGCTGCCCAACAGAAAATGCGCTGTGAAATTGTTAGGGTGCAGATCACTGCCACAAAGAGTCTTTTGGAAATCATCAGAGCCCTCCAGGGTATGTATGAGGATTTCCAGTACTAGTTGGAAATGGCACAGAGTAGGGATAAAGCTAGGATCACACTGATGTGTAGTATCATGGCACATCGAGCATCCATGGCTGCCTCCATTTGTATAGTAGTTAGAACTTACCAGGTTCAAGCAGGAGCCATTCTTTGAGGGGGAAGAGGGCAAGGTACTATCCAGACATGTGTGAGCAGATCACATGACATTACAAGTGCTTCTCAAGAAATTATTGCAATTAGTCAGGGGAGCAGCATAACAGATTTCATGCAGGCCATGTCAGTGTTCTTCTATACTTAGCAGAACATCTCATTCAAGGTCTTGATGATGTTACCACAATGCTGTCAGATCAACATCTGCAGGATCACCTGTATAACATTGGACCAACTCACCATCCAGGTCTCATGGCAGTTCCTCTTCAAAATCACTTCCACTATCACCCAGCCTATGTTTAGGAGATATGTATAACACATTTGAGCTTGTCCTACTGTGATTCAAGTATGACATTTCACAAACACAGATCAATGTCTAACTTGAAAGGGAATACATTAAAAAAAAATGGAGGTGGGGGTGCTTCGGATACATTTCAATGATATGCATTTCAGTGATGGAATGGCACTGCTTAAAACCTCAGGGAACTGTGTAAAAAAATCTGTATGTCATAGTATACGACTGCAGTCATTAACAACAATGCTCCGTGCATTACATTCTAACAGGTGGCAGTTAAATATACCTTAAAACTAGTAATGCACAAGTTTTCATGAAAACCCAGTAATGAGAAAATTACAGAGTAAAACAAGTATCTTGCCATGTAAACAAACACTGCTGCCACCTCACCCTCACTGGGTCTATATTACTTACTTGAATTGTCAAAATGTCAAGTACCCTTTCATCGTCACCTAAGTGTCGAACATCCTCTTCATCGAATGGCCACATAATCGATTTCTTTCCAAGGGAAGGAAATTGGTTGGCCATTGTTTGAAATCTGCCCTTTTCCCCACTGTAGTGCAATCTCGGAGTTAGTATATTTAGGTAAGGAGGTGTGGGGGCACAGCCCCCCACTTCATAGTGTTTGTTAAACTGTGCTGTTCATATTTGGGCTACCGATTTCTTTCCTTTGGAAAGAAATCGATGATGTGGCCGTTCGACGAAGAGGACGTTTGACACTTAGGTGTCGATGGAAGGGTACTTGACATTCTGACAGTTTGAGTAAGTAATACAGACCCTCCCATCATCATTGCACAAATTATTATATTTTGTTGTCTCTGAACTCACAAATTATTGTATTTGACAAAATGAAATAAAATAATGTACAGTATCTCAACAGACAACATACGTTAAACTGAGAAAAAAGTGCATAATATAAAAAAAAGTATGATACATTTTCATTCAAATGTAGATATGAACTCCTGTTAAATACTGAATTAACAATTTTTAGTAATTGTCCCACTTGAAGACATTCAGTATGTACATACCTAGGTAAACCACCTTCCTAGAATTTATTGTATAACCAGATAAAAGTGTGATTATTACTTATAGGATGCCTTAGAACATCATTGAACAGAAGGCAGTGATCACTCAGGTTTGACTTTTACAGACAAAAATATGAGTACTTGTTTTAAACGAAAAAAAATATTATTTAAAGATGAGAAGGAATGACAGATGAATAGTGACAGCAGACCATGCAGCACACAGTCTAGTCCACAGATTTCACTGCATGCATCAGTTATACTCTGTGCTTTTTTTTACAAGAAAAGAAACACTAACCTGAAAATCATGGTCCATAGTTCTGGACTAGACATTGCCTCTTTATCTGCACAGCCATATGCTGTGCACAAGACCACAGCATGGGGTCCCTTACTACTACTGCCAGCTGGTCATTGTTAGTCATAGTGGGATTGGAAATGGGAGCTGCAGTGACATTATGCGTCAGTTTACTACTAGACCGACACATGATCATGGTGTGCAGAATCCAGCACACACTAAACATTCTGGACACAGTAGCTAGGTCATACTGAAGGTATCCCAGACTTATCCAGACACCTAAATGGACCAATTTGATGACAACACAGGTCTGGGAGAGGGATGTGTTGCAGCTGTCTTCTGCAGCTCTGCTTGTGGTTTCTCACTGGTGTCATGACCTGTTGCTCCAGTGGATATCCAGCATCATTTGAAAGACAAAAAAAAAAAAATAAGAGAGTGAGAGAAAGAGAAGGGGGAAAACAAAGCATTATCATTTAATTGGATCACCACATTGGAAGGGTGGCCTAATGGTAAAGGTACTTGCTTTATAAGCACAAGATGCAGGGTTTGACTCTCACAAGGGGTAATTGGCTAGGCTTAAAAAAAAAGGGGCTTGGGAGGGTAGCCTAATGGTTAAGGTGTTTGCCTTACAAACACAAGGTACAGGGTTTGAATCTCACTGGGGATAATTGGCTAGGCTTAAAATGTCTCACAAGGGCAGTTAGCCTAATACTAATCTAATCTATAATTTGCTTAGGTTTATTTGAGGCCATTGTGCTTTAGTGTCAGTAGCCTCTATGAATCACAGCTTAGCTGCACTCATTCATGTACAATATGGATAGCCTTAATGCATCTGCGTGATGACTATGAATACCACCTTAAGGATATTTGGTATGCTGTAGAGCTCCTACAAAGGAGATGGAGGGTCACATCAACCTCACTGCAAAAATGCCTTTAGAATGATTAGTTTAACTTTGATTTACAAATGGTCAAATGGGGAGATAAGATACTGAGGTCAGAAAAGTGAGCTGTGGAATATTGGTTATCAGTAAAGCAAAGTAATTTCTAAATTTCTGCAGCCTAACAGTACACAGTACAATGGGCATTTACAAAACACAGAGCTGCCTTGGTATACTAACATCTAATATCTCTTAGTCCAGTATCCTGACCTCATTGTCTTGTTGCTCCCTTTGATTGTTGGTAAACTGAAATAAAAATAGCCATTCCAGGGAGATATGCCCTGTGATCCCCATAATTCTGTCTTCTGTATATAGTACATCTGAGGTCATGCAAGCTATGGGGAAAGGATAATATTATAATATATTAAGACAGATCCATAGAAACCCTGGAAGAGTTCATTGAGTCATAGGTTGTTAGGTAACTATTAGGTTAACTGCCCTTTTGGGCCATTTTAAACCTAGCCAGTTTTCCTTTTGTGCTCAAATTATCCTATTCGATTTGGTTACAGACTAGCCTTATCCATCCCATAGTTGATAATTGTATATTACCTATAATAAGAATAACTGGGTTCATATCGATTTGGTTACAGACTAGCCTTATCCATCCCATAGTTGATAATTGTATATTACCTATAATAAGAATAACTGGGTTCATATCCGATTTGGTTACAGACTAGCCTTATCCATCCCATAGTTGATAATTGTATATTACCTATAATAAGAATAACTGGGTTCATATCCGATTTGGTTACAGACTAGCCTTATCCATCCCATAGTTGATAATTGTATATTACCTATAATAAGAATAACTGGGTTCATATCGATTTGGTTACAGACTAGCCTTATCCATCCCATAGTTGATAATTGTATATTACCTATAATAAGAATAACTGGGTTCATATCCGATTTGGTTACAGACTAGCCTTATCCATCCCATAGTTGATAATTGTATATTACCTATAATAAGAATAACTGGGTTCATATCCGATTTGGTTACAGACTAGCCTTATCCATCCCATAGTTGATAATTGTATATTACCTATAATAAGAATAACTGGGTTCATATCCGATTTGGTTACAGACTAGCCTTATCCATCCCATAGTTGATAATTGTATATTACCTATAATAAGAATAACTGGGTTCATATCCGATTTGGTTACAGACTAGCCTTATCCATCCCATAGTTGATAATTGTATATTACCTATAATAAGAATAACTGGGTTCATATCCGATTTGGTTACAGACTAGCCTTATCCATCCCATAGTTGATAATTGTATATTACCTATAATAAGAATAACTGGGTTCATATCCGATTTGGTTACAGACTAGCCTTATCCATCCCATAGTTGATAATTGTATATTACCTATAATAAGAATAACTGGGTTCATATCCGATTTGGTTACAGACTAGCCTTATCCATCCCATAGTTGATAATTGTATATTACCTATAATAAGAATAACTGGGTTCATATCCGATTTGGTTACAGACTAGCCTTATCCATCCCATAGTTGATAATTGTATATTACCTATAATAAGAATAACTGGGTTCATATCCATTTGGTTACAGACTAGCATTATCCATCCCATAGTTGATAATTGTATATTACCTATAATAAGAATAACTGGGTTCATATCCGATTTGGTTACAGACTAGCCGATCCATCCCATAGTTGATAATTGTATATTACCTATAATAAGAATAACTGGGTTCATATCCGATTTGGTTACAGACTAGCCTTATCCATCCCATAGTTGATAATTGTATATTACCTATAATAAGAATAACTGGGTTCATATCCGATTTGGTTACAGACTAGCCGTATCCATCCCATAGTTGATAATTGTATATTACCTATAATAAGAATAACTGGGTTCATATCGATTTGGTTACAGACTAGCCTTATCCATCCCATAGTTGATAATTGTATATTACCTATAATAAGAATAACTGGGTTCATATCCGATTTGGTTACAGACTAGCCTTATCCATCCCATAGTTGATAATTGTATATTACCTATAATAAGAATAACTGGGTTCATATCCGATTTGGTTACAGACTAGCCTTATCCATCCCATAGTTGATAATTGTATATTACCTATAATAAGAATAACTGGGTTCATATCCGATTTGGTTACAGACTAGCCTTATCCATCCCATAGTTGATAATTGTATATTACCTATAATAAGAATAACTGGGTTCATATCCGATTTGGTTACAGACTAGCCTTATCCATCCCATAGTTGATAATTGTATATTACCTATAATAAGAATAACTGGGTTCATATCCGATTTGGTTACAGACTAGCCTTATCCATCCCATAGTTGATAATTGTATATTACCTATAATAAGAATAACTGGGTTCATATCCGATTTGGTTACAGACTAGCCTTATCCATCCCATAGTTGATAATTGTATATTACCTATAATAAGAATAACTGGGTTCATATCCGATTTGGTTACAGACTAGCCTTATCCATCCCATAGTTGATAATTGTATATTACCTATAATAAGAATAACTGGGTTCATATCCGATTTGGTTACAGACTAGCCTTATCCATCCCATAGTTGATAATTGTATATTACCTATAATAAGAATAACTGGGTTCATATCCGATTTGGTTACAGACTAGCCTTATCCATCCCATAGTTGATAATTGTATATTACCTATAATAAGAATAACTGGGTTCATATCCGATTTGGTTACAGACTAGCCTTATCCATCCCATAGTTGATAATTGTATATTACCTATAATAAGAATAACTGGGTTCATATCCGATTTGGTTACAGACTAGCCTTATCCATCCCATAGTTGATAATTGTATATTACCTATAATAAGAATAACTGGGTTCATATCCCATTTGGTTACAGACTAGCCGTATCCATCCCATAGTTGATAATTGTATATTACCTATAATAAGAATAACTGGGTTCATATCCGATTTGGTTACAGACTAGCCGTATCCATCCCATAGTTGATAATTGTATATTACCTATAATAAGAATAACTGGGTTCATATCCGGTTTGGTTACAGACTAGCCTTATCCATCCCATAGTTGATAATTGTATATTACCTATAATAAGAATAACTGGGTTCATATCCGATTTGGTTACAGACTAGCCGTATCCATCCCATAGTTGATAATTGTATATTACCTATAATAAGAATAACTGGGTTCATATCCGATTTGGTTACAGACTAGCCTTATCCATCCCATAGTTGATAATTGTATATTACCTATAATAAGAATAACTGGGTTCATATCCGATTTGGTTACAGACTAGCCTTATCCATCCCATAGTTGATAATTGTATATTACCTATAATAAGAATAACTGGGTTCATATCCGATTTGGTTACAGACTAGCCTTATCCATCCCATAGTTGATAATTGTATATTACCTATAATAAGAATAACTGGGTTCATATCCGATTTGGTTACAGACTAGCCTTATCCATCCCATAGTTGATAATTGTATATTACCTATAATAAGAATAACTGGGTTCATATCCGATTTGGTTACAGACTAGCCTTATCCATCCCATAGTTGATAATTGTATATTACCTATAATAAGAATAACTGGGTTCATATCCGATTTGGTTACAGACTAGCCTTATCCATCCCATAGTTGATAATTGTATATTACCTATAATAAGAATAACTGGGTTCATATCCGATTTGGTTACAGACTAGCCTTATCCATCCTATAGTTGATAATTGTATATTACCTATAATAAGAATAACTGGGTTCATATCCGATTTGGTTACAGACTAGCCTTATCCATCCCATAGTTGATAATTGTATATTACCTATAATAAGAATAACTGGGTTCATATCCGATTTGGTTACAGACTAGCCTTTATCCATCCCATAGTTGATAATTGTATATTACCTATAATAAGAATAACTGGGTTCATATCCGATTTGGTTACAGACTAGCCGTATCCATCCCATAGTTGATAATTGTATATTACCTATAATAAGAATAACTGGGTTCATATCCGATTTGGTTACAGACTAGCCTTATCCATCCCATAGTTGATAATTGTATATTACCTATAATAAGAATAACTGGGTTCATATCCGATTTGGTTACAGACTAGCCGTATCCATCCCATAGTTGATAATTGTATATTACCTATAATAAGAATAACTGGGTTCATATCCGATTTGGTTACAGACTAGCCTTATCCATCCCATAGTTGATAATTGTATATTACCTATAATAAGAATAACTGGGTTCATATCCGATTTGGTTACAGACTAGCCTTATCCATCCCATAGTTGATAATTGTATATTACCTATAATAAGAATAACTGGGTTCATATCCGATTTGGTTACAGACTAGCCTTATCCATCCCATAGTTGATAATTGTATATTACCTATAATAAGAATAACTGGGTTCATATCCGATTTGGTTACAGACTAGCCTTATCCATCCCATAGTTGATAATTGTATATTACCTATAATAAGAATAACTGGGTTCATATCCGATTTGGTTACAGACTAGCCTTATCCATCCCATAGTTGATAATTGTATATTACCTATAATAAGAATAACTGGGTTCATATCCGATTTGGTTACAGACTAGCCTTATCCATCCCATAGTTGATAATTGTATATTACCTATAATAAGAATAACTGGGTTCATATCCGATTTGGTTACAGACTAGCCTTATCCATCCCATAGTTGATAATTGTATATTACCTATAATAAGAATAACTGTCTATATCCGATTTGGTTACAGACTAGCCTTATCCATCCCATAGTTGATAATTGTATATTACCTATAATAAGAATAACTGGGTTCATATCCGATTTGGTTACAGACTAGCCTTATCCATCCCATAGTTGATAATTGTATATTACCTATAATAAGAATAACTGGGTTCATATCCGATTTGGTTACAGACTAGCCGTATCCATCCCATAGTTGATAATTGTATATTACCTATAATAATAAGAATAACTGGGTTCATATCCGATTTGGTTACAGACTAGCCGTATCCATCCCATAGTTGATAATTGTATATTACCTATAATAAGAATAACTGGGTTCATATCAAGGGTAATTTCAGGTGGCCTATGTATGGGGTAAAGCATCTAGGAGCTGCAGCTGCTCATTAGTAGTACAGGGGCAGTCCTGGGGTAAAAGTTCTATTCCCCTTTCCTAGATCTAAGTTGCACTTGAAAATGGCAGGGATGAACTTTGTTTTATGTGGCTGGGGAGTCTGTTCCACAGCAGTGGCATCCTCTACAAGATATACCTGTCCCTCCACATTGTCCTGCTGATGTTGTAGAAGAGGTTTAGATTCCTAGACTGAGTGTTTCTGATGTCATTTGACTTGCTGAAATGCAATAAATCCATCAGATGATGGCTTGCATGCCAGACACTGTGTTCTTGATATTGTTCTTGTTCTTGAAGTAGACAGACATCATCAGATAAGTACTCTGTCAACGTATACAAGGTATCCAACAAAGTTTCTTGTTCAGTTCTCTTCTGACTGATATGCTGAACTGGATAGGAGGACCAAGAAATTAGCAGTGTGACTTTGTAGGAGACGTCAGTCTTTCCACAAGGACTTGTATTGGTGTACCATCTAAGAGTAAAGCTTAATGATTGCTTCAGTAGTGTTCCACTGCCTTGAGTTAAGATGAACATTTCAGAAAAATCAATATAGTATATTGTAATGTCAATAGCTGACATTTGTTGTTGTTTTTTTTTTTGTTTGCTTATTTTATAAATCTAAAATACAAATGTACTGAAAAAAAAGCACTCTAAAACAGAGTCTACAATTGTTTTAATTTTAACTTTAGAAGTTCAGTTTTAGAATTAAAACAGTTCCCAGCTTAAAGATTAATGTTACTCAGTGAGAACTGTTACAACTTATGTTTCAAACTCCATGTTGTAGTGCAGTTAGATATGGTGCCAGTACTTAGGTTATTATTTTAATGTAATTAAAATGTGACCCTGACTCATCCCCCCACCAAGTTGGCTTCACATCCCTGTTGCATTGCACTACAGCTGGGATATGCATCAGATATGAGTCTGTGTGTGTATCTTCTACATGGGAATATACAACAGGCACATTGTCCTTATCTAGTTTTTTGTCAGGTTTCTCTTTCCTTTTACCAGATGGCATATTTGAAAATAAATATACTATACAGCCTTTAGTAATTACTGCAAAATGTATATTCCATTTAGTGTCTGTTTTTTGAGCTTATTTGTGTACTTTAAACAAAGAAAGAAAAAATGAAAGTATTAACAGAATGACAAGTTTGCACACATGCAAGAATTCTGACACAAACATGCTTTACACAGACAACAGGCAAGCATATTATTCAGGGTATGACACCATCATAGATGCCCACAGAATCTAAAAGATGCATTGCATTATTGAAAAGCCTCACTCAAAATACTGTAGTGGTGTATTCAGTCTGAATTATGTAACAGTGGGAGATGACTTCATTTATTACAGAAAACTCAAATACAGTAATTTTTGCTGAGACCTATATGAAACAGCATGGGTCACACAGGCTACAATGTGTAGTATTTGTTAAATGTGGGCCCGTGCATGCATCTGTAACACAGACTGATAACCAGGCTACAGACGTGTAGTATTTCATTAAATGTGGGCCTGTGCATGCATCTGTAACACAGACTGATAACTAGGCTACAGACGTGTAGTATTTCATTAAATGTGGGCCCATGTATACATCTGTAACACAGACTGATAACTAGGCTACAGATGTGTAGTATTTATTAAATGTGGGCCTGTGCATACATCTGTAACACAGACTGATAACTAGGCTACAGATGTGTAGTATTTATTAAATATGGGTCTGTGCATACATCTGTAACACAGACTGATAACCAGGCTACAGATGTGTAGTATTTATTAAATGTGGGCCTGTGCATGCATCTGTAACACAGACTGATAACTAGGCTACAGATGTGTAGTATTTATTAAATGTGGGCCTGTGCATGCATCTGTAACACAGACTGATAACTAGGCTACAGATGTGTAGTATTTATTAAATGTGGGCCTGTGCATGCATCTGTAACACAGACTGATAACTAGGCTACAGATGTGTAGTATTTATTAAATGTGGGCCTGTGCATACATCTGTAACACAGACTGATAACTAGGCTACAGATGTGTAGTATTTATTAAATGTGGGCCTGTGCATGCATCTGTAACACAGACTGATAACTAAGCTACAGATGTGTAGTATTTATTAAATGTGGGCCTGTGCATACATCTGTAACACAGACTGATAACTAGGCTACAGATGTGTAGTATTTATTAAATGTGGGCCTGTGCATACATCTGTAACACAGACTGATAACCAGGCTACAGATGTGTAGTATTTCATTAAATGTGGGCCTGTGCATACATCTGTAACACAGACTGATAACTAGGCTACAGATGTGTAGTATTTATTAAATGTGGGCCTGTGCATACATCTGTAACACAGACTGATAACTAGGCTACAGATGTGTAGTATTTCATTAAATGTGGGCCTGTGCATACATCTGTAACACAGACTGATAACTAAGCTACAGACGTGTAGTATTTCATTAAATGTGGGCCCGTGCATGCATCTGTAACACAGACTGATAACTAGGCTACAGATGTGTAGTATTTATTAAATGTGGGCCTGTGCATACATCTGTAACACAGACTGATAACTAGGCTACAGATGTGTAGTATTTATTAAATGTGGGCCCGTGCATGCATCTGTAACACAGACTGATAACTAAGCTACAGACGTGTAGTATTTCATTAAATGTGGGCCCCTGCATGCATCTGTAACACAGACTGATAACTAGGCTACAGATGTGTAGTATTTATTAAATGTGGGCCTGTGCATACATCTGTAACACAGACTGATAACCAGGCTACAGATGTGTAGTATTTATTAAATGTGGGCCTGTGCATGCATCTGTAACACAGACTGATAACTAGGCTACAGATGTGTCGTATTTATTAAATGTGGGCCCGTGCATGCATCTGTAACACAGATTGATAACCAGGCTACAGACGTGTAGTATTCATTAAATGGGAGCCTGTGCATGCATCTGTAACACAGACTGATCACTAGGCTACAGATGTGTAGTATCTATTAAATGTGGGCCTGAACATGCATCTGTAAAACAGACTGATAACTAGGCTACAGATGTGTAGTATTTCATTAAATGCGGGCCTGTGCATGCATCTGTAACACAGACTGATAACCAGGCTACAGACGTGTAGTATTTCATTAAATGTGGTCCCGTGCATGCATCTGTAACACAGACTGATAACTAGGCTACAGATGTGTAGTATTCATTAAATGTGGGCCTGTGCATACATCTGTAACACAGACTGATAACTAGGCTACAGATGTGTAGTATTTATTAAATGTGGGCCTGTGCATACATCTGTAACACAGACTGATAACTAGGCTACAGACGTGTAGTATTTATTAAATGTGGGCCCGTGCATACATCTGTAACACAGACTGATAATTAGGCTACAGATGTGAGGTATTCATTAAATGTGGGCCTGTGCATACATCTGTAACACAGACTGATAACTAGGCTACAGATGTGTAGTATTTCATTAAATGTGGGCCCGTGCATGCATCTGTAACACAGACTGATAACTAGGCTACAGACGTGTAGTATTTCATTAAATGTGGGCCCATGTATACATCTGTAACACAGACTGATAACTAGGCTACAGATGTGTAGTATTTATTAAATGTGGGCCTGTGCATACATCTGTAACACAGACTGATAACTAGGCTACAGATGTGTAGTATTTATTAAATGTGGGCCCGTGCATGCATCTGTAACACAGACTGATAACTAAGCTACAGACGTGTAGTATTTCATTAAATGTGGGCCCCTGCATGCATCTGTAACACAGACTGATAACTAGGCTACAGATGTGTAGTATTTATTAAATGTGGGCCTGTGCATACATCTGTAACACAGACTGATAACTAGGCTACAGATGTGTAGTATTTATTAAATGTGTGCCTGTGCATACATCTGTAACACAGACTGATAACCAGGCTACAGATGTGTAGTATTTCATTAAATGTGGGCCTGTGCATACATCTGTAACACAGACTGATAACTAGGCTACAGATGTGTAGTATTTATTAAATGTGGGCCTGTGCATACATCTGTAACACAGACTGATAACTAGGCTACAGACGTGTAGTATTTCATTAAATGTGGGCCTGTGCATGCATCTGTAACACAGACTGATAACTAGGCTACAGATGTGTAGTGTTTATTAAATGTGGGCCTGTGCATGCATCTGTAACAGACTGATAACTAGGCTACAGATGTGTCGTATTTATTAAATGTGGGCCCGTGCATGCATCTGTAACACAGATTGATAACCAGGCTACAGACGTGTAGTATTCATTAAATGTGGGCCTGTGCATGCATCTGTAACACAGACTGATAACTAGGCTACAGATGTGTAGTATTTATTAAATGTGGGCCTGTACATGCATCTGTAAAACAGACTGATAACTAGGCTACAGATGTGTAGTATTTCATTAAATGTGGGCCTGTGCATGCATCTGTAACACAGACTGATAACCAGGCTACAGACGTGTAGTATTTCATTAAATGTGGTCCCGTGCATGCATCTGTAACACAGACTGATAACTAGGCTACAGATGTGTAGTATTCATTAAATGTGGGCCTGTGCATACATCTGTAACACAGACTGATAACTAGGCTACAGATGTGTAGTATTTATTAAATGTGGGCCCGTGCATACATCTGTAACACAGACTGATAATTAGGCTACAGATGTGAGGTATTCATTAAATGTGGGCCTGTGCATACATCTGTAACACAGACTGATAACTAGGCTACAGATGTGTAGTATTTCATTAAATGTGGGCCTGTGCATGCATCTGTAACACAGACTGATAACTAGGCTACAGATGTGTAGTATTTATTAAATGTGGGCCCGTGCATACATCTGTAACACAGACTGATAACTAGGCTACAGATGTGTAGTATTTATTAAATGTGGGCCCGTGCATACATCTGTAACACAGACTGATAACTAGGCTACAGATGTGTAGTATTTCTTAAATGTGGGTCTGTGCATACATCTGTAACACAGACTGATATCCAGGCTACAGATGTGTAGTATTTATTAAATGTGGGCCTTAGCATGCATCTGTAACACAGACTGATAACTAGGCTACAGATGTGTAGTATTTATTAAATGTGGGCCTGTGCATACATCTGTAACACAGACTGATAACTAGGCTACAGATGTGTAGTATTTATTAAATGTGG